>NC_045796.1:79131446-79445923 GCF_009873245.2 Balaenoptera musculus
TTAGAAATGAAAATTTGATGTAAAATAAGTATAGAAATATAAACAAAAAGGAAGTCTCAGAAGAAAAGAGCAGTGGGTGGGAGATGCACTGCCAGATGTTCAAATGTATTATCAAATCTCAAAAAAACAACAGAAAATGCACATGAATAGAGAGATCAACGGAATTAGAAAAGAAAGCCCAGGAATAGATGTCAATATAAGTTGAAATTTAATATATGATCAAGGTGGCACATCAAATCATTGGAAAAACAGGGTTAGGACAATTTCATAGCCAATTGGACCAAAAAAAAATTGGATCCATACTTCAAATCATATAGCAGATAATTCCAACAGAATCAGTAGTTTATATTTTAAAATAAAATAATAAAAATACAAGAAGAAATCATACAATTCTTTTTAAAATTTTTTAGTTAATTTATTTATTAATTTATTTATTTTTGGCTGCTTTGGGTCTTAG
Source organism: Balaenoptera musculus (assembly GCF_009873245.2). Taxonomy (NCBI): domain Eukaryota; kingdom Metazoa; phylum Chordata; class Mammalia; order Artiodactyla; family Balaenopteridae; genus Balaenoptera; species Balaenoptera musculus. The sequence goes on from NC_045796.1 coordinate 79,131,904, forward strand.
TTGCTGTGCACCGGCTTTCTTTAGTTGCGGTGAACGGGGGCTACTCTTCGTTGCGCTGCGTGGGCTTCTCATTGCAGTGGCTTCTCTTGTTGTGGAGCACGGGCTCTAGGCGCATGGGCTCAGTAGTTGTGGCACGCTGGCTCAGTAGTTGTGGCTCACGGGCTCTAGAGCGCAGGCTCAGTAGTTGTGGCGCACGGGCTTAGTTGCTCGGCAGCATGTGGGATCTTCCCACACCAGGGCTCGAACCCGTGTCCCCTGCATTGGCAGGCGGATTCTTAACCACTGTGCCACCAGGGAAGTCCCAGAAATCATACAATTCTTTTTAACTTTCAAGAAAAGAAAGCCGTCTGATGACTCAAGCTTCTGAAGCCGTAAATAAAACAGAGATATGATTTAACCACATGTTTTAAAAAATTTGAAAATATAAGTTCAAAGGACTCATTTATAAAGAGTTCCTAGAAAAAAGAAAACTCCATTAAAAAATTGAAGAAACCAGTTTGAAAAATGCCATGCACTATGAATAAATAATTGATACAAAAGAAATAAAATGACACTTAAGCATGGGAAAGGTGTTTAGTATCCCTCATATGAGAAAAATGTAAGTGTGATATCATTTTTCACTATCTGATTAGCAAAAATCCAAAAACTAGAAAATGCACAATGTTAGTAATGCATGAAGGAAACGAGTGCCATATACATTGCTGGAGAGAGGGTAAATGTTTATAACCCCATACAAAAGGCAATTTGGTAAGAGCTATCAAAATTATAAATATGCTTGTGCTTTTTGACCAAATGATTTTATTCCTGGTAGATTATTCTTCTCATACAGTTATCTTGTGCTAATTTGGGTATGTACAAGTTTAATCATGGTAGTCGTGTTTATAATGGCAAAAGATTGGAAAAATATAAATGTCCATTAATAGGGGACTAGTTATATAAATTATGGTACCTCCATAAAAATACAATCAAATTGTAAAAAAAAGAATAAGGATGCTTCCCATATACTAAAATGAAGATATCCTCAAGTTATACTGTTAAGTGATAAAAGTATATTGTTAAGGAGTAGCTTTTGTTTAAAAAAGCAGAAAATTAAGAACCTATAATTGCTTTAACATGCATAAAGAAATTCAGGAAGGATATAGGAATTCTTCTATACAAGAGATTTGTATCTTCTCCTCCATTTTCTTAGTGTATCACTTATTTATATTACTGTGGACTCATGAATATTTATTTTATGCTTTGGGTAATAATGTAATACTACTCTGTTGTTGTTGCTGCTCCCATGGTTCCAGGTTTGACCATTAGGAGCTCTTTCAGTTGACTCCTGTGTCAATGTTCCTTTGACAAACACTCATTGTTTTGTTCTTAGATCCCTTCGTTACTCTCTGCCACTACAATAGGCCCCAGGCTCATTTTGTATATTCCATGGCCTAGCAGGAGATTGGTTTTCAGCCTAGCGTGTTAGTCTAAGTTTTCCATAACATACAGAGTTAAACTATAACTTCAGAGAAACAATGTTTTGCACACTAGTTCTCACTAAATCTAGTCAAAGTCAAACAATGCCCTTCAGTATATTCAATGAAATGTAACATTGCATCCAGTGCATTTTACTTATTCTCTGCTTTCATGGGCTGTGTCTGAGAGACATTTTCAAATTCTCCATAGCTGATAGGTAAAGAAGATATTATTCAAGCTTCCTAAGATACTGGGAAATACTTCTTACCAAAAGAAGCAAGAAAAAAAAAAGACAAAACAAGGAGAAAATAAATTTTTAAAGGTGAGGGAAAATATGAAGCCAAGAAAATGGATAAATATTAAGAATGTCCAGAGGGGCTGACAAAATCTAGATGGTGAGGGGAAGGATAAAGCCAGGTATGGGATCAGAGTATCCACAGATATGTGAAAAGTGAGCAATGGGTGATACCATTAAGCAGACTTCTGGAATAGAAATTGTCTGTTGTAGAGATCCTGCAACTTTTATAGGATGAAGGATGTCAGCTAGAGAGAGCACTGATTTTAAAAGTCAATTTTTAAATCTTGGATTTTACTGCTATAAAAGAGAAATTTTCTTAGTACTCATATCAACTATACCCAAAGTTTTAGCACTTAACTAACAAAAATTTCATTTTACTGCCCAAGTATTCAATGGCTACCCATGCCTGTGGAGGACCCCTTCTAGGTACAGTGGATAAAGCAGTGAAAGAAACAAAGTACCCACATTTGGGAAACTTACATTCTAGTGGGGAGAGATAAGCATAATAATAATAATAATAGTAAGTAAGAGTAGAAAAAGTAGTCGGATGGTAGTTATAAGTACTGAAAGGAAAAAAGAAACAGAGAAATGAAGATATAATGATGGAATAGAGGATGCAAGTTCTACTTTATATATAAGGGGAAGAGAATATCTTTGTAAGAGCTACTGGAGTAGAAACCTAAGGAAGTGAGGAAGTAAGATATGTGGAAAAGCAGGAGAAAAATATTCTAGGCAGAGGAAAAGCAAATGCAACGGCTGTGAAGTGGGCAACTTGACTGGTTAAGGAATACCAAGAAGACCAGTGAGGCAGAGATGAGGGAAGTAACTGAGAAGGGAGGAACAGAATCTGTCATGTCTTGTAGGACTTAAGAGAAATGGGAAGCTGTTGGAGGATTTTTAAAATATAAATGACATGGTCTGACATGTTTTAAAGGCTCATTGGGCTGCTCTATATAGATTACAATGGGTGAGAGAAGGAGGGCAATCAAGGATGTTTTTTGGTTTATTTTTTTGTTTTTATTATTATATACTTTTTTTTTTTTAACTAATGAGAACCCACTGTATAGCACAGGGAACTCTACTCAATGCTCTGTGGTGACCTAAATGGAAGGAAATCTAAAAAAGAGTGGATACATGTATACATATGATGGATTCACTTTTCTGTACAGCAAGAAACTAACAAAACATTGTCAAGCAACTATACTCCAATAAAAATTAATAAAAAGGGATTTTTTTCTTTTTTAAAAGGGATTTTTTTAATGTAGGTTTTACTATAATTCATGTAAGGTGAGCCCAACACATTAGGACACTACTGCCATTGAAAAGATTGTTTGTTACTCACAGTTCCCAAAAGGAAGGGGCATTGATTGTAGTTTCTGTGGGAAAAGAAAGGCAATGCAGGGTACGCAAATATTGAATTGGTTAGTTTGTATAATTTCAGCAAGCTATATAGGGGATACCTCTAGTAGTTTGGAAGCTGGCCCTAGGGTGATTAGGGCAGAGAGATAATGGTCTGGAATGTAAGATTTCTGTAGGAGATGGTTGAAGGCATGAGCTTGGATTGGTTGGTTTGCGTATGAAAGGAGCACCTGCAGGCCAGTACTATCTCTAAGAAATTAGCTAGCCCTGGGAGGGCAATCTCTCCAGTGTCAGCAAGACCTCAGATGCCAAAGCACCAAATAAATATATATAGTTAATAGAGAAAGGAAGCAGAAAAAATACTTAGGAAGCTATTCAATGACCCAAGCAAGAGAAAATGAAGAGAAATTATTGAGTTTGGGTATACTTTGAAAGTACAGCTGGCAGACTTTGAAGATGATTTAGGTGTGGCAAGTGAGAAAAAGAGGGAAGTCAATGATGATTACAAGATTTGGGGTCTGATTTACTAAAAGAATGGAGTTTCCATTGACTAAGATGGAGAAGGCTATAAAAAGGAAAATATCAAGAGTTTGGTTTTGAACTTTTTGATTTTATGAATCTTAGTAGATATTTAGATATCAGCTAGGCAATTGGATATATGAGTCTGGAGTCCAGGAGATGGTCTTGGCTGGAGCTACAAACTTTGAAGTCATCAGTATATAGATTACATCTTAAACCATAGAAATAATTCAGAAATCAATTTAGAATTGATTAATAAATGTATAAGGACAGAGACAGCGTTGCTCAAATGTATGCACTTCAGGAACATGAAAAGAATCCAACAAAGAAACTGAAAGGAGCCGCCAAACAGCAAAAAAAGGAGAACAAATTGAGAGTGGTCTTGTTTGCTGAGAGATCTGAATCTTGGTCTTCCTGTCTATACTGGGTTTCTAGAGTCTTCCACTAACTTTATCACTGGATGTGGTAATATTACAAGACACGTCAAGAATTCCATGAGATCTAGACATGTTTTCCTGCCTCAGCAATCATAATGATTAATAATGAAAGTCAATCACCCTAGCCAATGTAGCCTTTTTGGCTTTAGGGTCCAGTAGTGTTAGGTGCCCAAAATGGCACTGTGGTGTCCCAACTTCCAGTTGAGTGAAACAATTGTTGTTATTCAACCTTTAAACCATATTCCACTAAATAGAATACCAAATGACATATTTAGTTATATTTCTTTGTAGTAAAATTGCTGTACTTTTCTAAATTCATGTTAGACTTTTGGGAACTTAATACATTGAAGAGTTACTTAATGTGAATGATGTTTACAACTTATAAAATGCCATTGCAGTGAAAAAGGTTGAAGAAAATATCCTACGGGTATTGTAGGATACAATTTATGGTTACCTTTCACTGTGGGAACCATAAAAGATGAAATATTCCATACTGTTGAAGTAATTAGAAATAATTCATAAACACACATGCACAGGAAAAGATGATGCAATTTTTGTCCTTCAGATACTGTTGCTTGCGTGCCAGGTAAGACTGCCTCTGCTTGAGTTTCCCTGAAACTTTAAAATATTCATGGCCAAAGCAGCCATACCTTCTCTGATCTAAGTACTGTGAAGGAGAGTGGTTATATATAAGTTGACAATAACTTTTCCAGTTTTCCTACAAGTATGTATTTGGGATTTGCTGAAAATGAAAAAATAAGCTCAATTTTCTTTCCTTTCTCCATTCTCTCTCTTTCCACAGAAAGAGGGAGCAGACACAGAAAATAATAAAATCATTCTGTGTTTAGACAAAGACCAGAAGCGTCTCTATGTGGGACATTCCCCATCTGGGCTGCTGTACCAGAATTAACAATGAATGTTCTCTCTGTGAACACTCTTCTCTCCTGACACCATCTCCCCACACACAGAAATTGTTTTCTCTCTACTCAGCTTGAAGGGATGTAATGACAAGGTTTAATGCAAACCTGACCCAGTCAGAAGGCTTTTGTTTTTTTTCTCAGGAAAACTCTCCTCAGTGTGACAGAATAATCACTTGGGAACAATGGGTGGAAACAAAGAACAGAAATGATTTCCACATCAAAATGCTAATGCACCTGTTAATTCCCTGACATAGTCATTTTTAAGTCAGCACTTAACAATAAATCTTATTCAGGAGATTCATTAAACCTGCCATGGTAGATATGAACTAGAAACAATACTTATTTACTGCATTGCAGAGTCAGCCATAACAAAGATATAATTTGGGGGACCAAAAAATGTGAGTTTGGATATTCAAAAACTACTGAAAAACAAACTTTATCAACTCTATAAATTTCACTTGCGTAAGAAAATATTTTCATGTTTGATGTGTTCAACCACTGCACTAAAACCCTGATTAAAGATTGAAGACAAATTAAAACTTACCTCTATAACTTAGAAACCAATTAATATTTTACAATAATTTTTATTGGGGGTTGGTATATGTTGTGATTCGTTCCTTATCTGAGAATATATATCTACTGCCTTCAGAGCAAAGGGCAACTTAGCTTTATATGGAAAGCCAAGGTCACACATTTTCTTTTCCCCTTAAGATTCTGAAGAAGTTGCACCATTATCCTCAGATTTTTAGTACTAAGAAGTCTGGGGCCAGTCTGATTTTCCTGTTTTGTTGCTTAGGCTTAATCCTTTATAAGTAACATGCAGACACTTCAAGGGAAAATATTTTGAAGTCAGTTTCATTCCATTAACTTCTTCTATAGTCAGGGGACTCTTTGGATATACAGGTTCATATCTTGATGTTATTCATAAGTGGGAGGTTTTTTTCCATTTAACTATATTTATATATTTCCATCTTTCCACTCTCTGCCCTCTTGCTCAATGTTTCCTCACAAAATTTTCAGAAATCACTGAGGTTCTTGTAGGGTTTCTCCCACTGGTACTGTCCGGTAATGATGTCTATTTGGAGGGAGAGTTGCAAGTTGATTCAGTGTGTCTCTGTTATCCATACTCTCTCAAGTACAAATTCCCAGAGTTTTAGTATATGGGAGATATTACTCCATCATCACCAGAAATGATGTGGGTTATCTTTAATCTGTGTCTTCTATTGGTCATTGCAATGAGAACTTGGAATCAGGAATTAAAGAGCCCTGATGGGGCTCATTTTACTCTTTCCTGTAAGTAAAACTGATACTTTTTAACCTAATTCTACCTTTGCATTAGAATAATACATCATGCATAAAATACAAGGTTTGTTGAAAGCTTAAAGGATATCTGGTTGACATATTTGGTGCTGTTATTTCAATGTTCAAAATTATTTTATCAAAATCACTTTTGTCAGAATAATAGAGAAATTAGAATGAGAATAAAAAGCTATTTTGTACTGACCTCCAGACTGAAATATCACTGAGATCCCCAAAATCCAACTGATATTTAAATTCTCTGTATTAAATAAATAAAAAAAGAAATTAATTTTAATCTGAAACTTTAGATTTACTGGGGGAGGGAGCTTTCTCGTGCAGAAGTTTCACACTCAACTGTTCACCCATAATACCATATTTAAGGGCAGTGACCCTCTGATGGATGTTTGTATTTTGAAAATAAAGTATCTAAGTTTCTAATCGTTGCTAAGATGGTGTAAGCCAACTACACTCTACCTACCCATTGATTACAATTTAAAAATCTGGATGGACTACAAAAGGCAACTCCCAGAAGACTGAAAAGTAAACACCAGCGGAAGGATTGAGGTAGGAAGTGACAACGTGAGAGTGACTCCTAACTGCAGCGAGTGTCACGTTTCTTCTCTTCCTTTGTCTCCTGGCTTGGGTCGATGTGATGGGCTGCTTCCCATACCTGGACTCCAAGCCAGGTCTCCCAGTTCCATGGCAGTGCTGGCATTTCTGCTTAGCCTTTTAGCTTCTTAGCAACTACGTCTCATTTTTAACATCAGCACAGCAGAGGATTTAGCAAATTCGTACAGAATGTTGGGTTCACTTCTCTGTGGTTCCCTCTTTTCCAGGGCCTTGGTCTAACTTTTTTTTTTTTAAAGAATCAATTTTATTTATTTATTTATTTATGCTTGCGCTGGGTCTTCATTGCTGCGCACGGGCTTTCTCTAGTTGCGGAGAGCAGGGGCTACTCTTCGTTGCGGCGCGTGGGCTTCTCATTGCGGTGGGTTCTCTTGTTGTGGAGCACGGGCTCTAGGTTCATGGGCTTTAGTAGTTGTGGCACGTGGACTCGGTAGTTGTGGCTCTCGGGCTCTAGAGTGCAGGCTCAGTAGTTGTGGCTCATGGGCTTAGTTGCTCTGCGGCATGTGGGATCTTCCCGGACCAGGGCTCGAACCCATGTCCCCTGCATTGGCAGGTGGATTCTTAACCACTGCGCCACCAGGGCAGTCCCTAGCTGACTTTTTATTCCATACTTTTCATTATTTCAGGAACAGTGAAAACGTTTCAGGAAACTTCTAAAAGTTCTCAGTCTCTGCTTTCTCTTTGGCCCCTCTGGCATACTTCAGAAACACACTGAGAGGAAAACACAGTGGAAAAGTTGTCATCTCTTCTCTCCGTGGCCTTGGCCTCTCAGGTCCTAGTTTTCCTTTTTGTTTTATTTTTCAGTCTGGCTTTTCTTGTTGTTTCAGTGCACTATTGATCTGATGCAAGCTGCTCTGATGTAGCCAGAAATGGAAGTCCTTATAATTTATAGTTTGAGAAGTTGTTATTTATTAGTTTTATTGCCCAAATGTTTTCTAAACAGTTTTAGAAATTAATAACCTTTAAGTATTTGCTCTGCGGTTTTGCTCACCCTAGGCAGAACCCACAGTGGACTAACTGACATATTTAGCTGGTACCCACCTCTTTGCTATATAACCAATGCAGCCCCCTCTTCCTTTTTTAAAGGTTCTCTACACATATAGGTCCCTTTTAATGTGAAAGTATATGTATGCTCAAAGAAATATTTTCTGAGCCCTTGTGACTAGTCACAAATTATTTTTATGAACACTTTCAATACATTGAAGTATCAATAATTTCAAGAAATTGCATGTATATTTAGTATAATGTTGCCTAAGGATTAAGGTTGGTATTGGGTTACAGACTTCTCAAAGCCTATGTAATCCAATGTAAAAATCTGTACATTGTACAAAATGGATTTAAATGTAAAATTGCCTCCCCAAAATAGATGTAACATGATTAAACGTGCCTTCATACATACCTAAAGAAATGTTAAAGTCACCTAATCTACTAATCTCTGTAAAGATATGGAACAATAACTTGATAAACAGTATTATGCCAGAAAAATCTAGTCCTGCTGTAGCAACAACTGTAAATCTGATTGATTTAAAAATTGGCTGTGTGACATTTTTAAAATCACAAGATCTGAGACGCCAGTTATAAATGAGGATTCTTTATGGGGCCACTATTCTCACCAAAAAAAAAGTTTTCTTCAAAGTATTTTATCTATTATGTGATTCTAATGTCTGAATAGTCACTGACATAAAGGGTTGAATTACCTTTAAGTTACTAGTGTCAGCTTTCTATTGGCTTTAAGCTCAGAAATGCGGAAAATTCACCTTCCAGGAAATATGTCACACTTTGATTTACAAATTCTTAACTGAAACAAATGAGAAAGCGGGGGTGGGGAAACTTGACTGGCAAAGTACAATGAAAATTTTCCCCAGTGGCTTTCCCATTCTGGAGTTTAATTGAGGGACACAGCTTGTCACATAAGGTCCTACCATATTCTGAGAGGCAAGTCACAGAGTCCAGTCACCAGTTTTATAATGTGTTATTTTCTGGTGTGTCTTCTCTAGTTCTTCGGACCTAGAAATCCTCTAGGACATTTTTATCAGAAAGAAGTTTGAAATTTTTCTTCTTAGTGCAACGGCTACAACCCCATAAACCATGACTTGACAAATCAAGGTACTACCTTGGAGTAATATCACTAAATAAACTTTCACCCTTATCAGACCTGTGTACCACACTCTGAGTGAGAGCACTCAGAACCACATGCTGGTCAAAGGGTACAAAGTTGCAGTTATGTAGGATGAATAAGTCTAGAGATCTAATGTGCAACATGATGACTGTAGTTAATAATGCTGCACTGTACACTGACAATTTGCAGAGTAAATTTTAGGTGTTCTCATGACACACAAAAGAGTGGTAAATATGTGAGGAGATGTATATGTCAATTAGCCTGACAGTAATAATCATTTCTCTATGTGTATATCTATATATCAAAACACCATGTTGTACTACTTAAATATACACAAATTTTATTAAAAATTTTAAAAGGACCACATTTAATATGTCTTTACACTGAAAGATGCCTGGTCTGCGTTCACCAAAGCTTCATGAACATTCAGTCAAATCACAGGAAAACTGACTTCACATCAATTACTCACCCAACCTAAGTGGCACAATTGCCTGAATCACACCCATATGCTCAATTTACTGCCATCAGGTACTGTAGCTCATATTAAAATTTCCAGGTACTCCCCAGGTCTCTGGCACACCAGGCCTTACCTGGCTTCCCCCTCTTACCCTGTCACAGTTGCTGCCCTCCAATCCCAGCTGGGCCTGCGTGCAGCACAGGGACATACATGTTAGGTGTTCAGGTACCAAGCCCATCCCAAGGCAGAGTTGGCAGTACTTGGGGGTTGCCCTTCTTTCTGTGTTGGGGTGGCAGTGCCATGGGACAGAGAGTTGCCTGGCTTGACTTGACCATCCCTGGCTGGAGCATAGCACATCCTTGGTAGTTTGCAGTAGAGGGAATCTGCCCAATTACACGGTGGGAGCCCCTAGGCACCTGTGAGGGTCTGCACTCACGCTGTTAGCACTACCACACTCAAGTAAGTATGCCGCTAAATAGCAAATAAAAAAAAAAAACACCGTGATGGGTTGAGAGAGAGATTGCAGAAAGAAGGAAAGTGTTTGATATTTTAGAAACTTTAATGACACTTTTTTTTTCCTGCTTTTTGAACAAGGGATCTTCATTTTTGTTTTGCATTAAGCCCCACAAATTATATAGCCAGTTTTGCACTCAAAATTCTGAAATTTCTTCTGATACGTCTTAGGGTGTATCTTTATTAATTCACCAAGGTGGACTTTCGTTGGGTTCTTTCAATTCAGAGATATATGTACCTTAGATCTGGACGTTTTTGTTATGGTATTTCACTGATAATTTCTTGCCCTCCAGTTTCTTTTAACCTCCTTCTTTGTAATGTCTATCAGTCATACATCCAATCTTATCCTTTAAGTTATTATTTTCTTTCCTATGTTGCATCTTTTCTTTTTCTTCTTCCTGGGAGATTTCCCGCCTTATATTTCAACTCTTCTTTGGACTATTTAATTCTGGCTTCTGTATTTTAATTTCCAAATCTTATTATTTTGTTGTTAGTAAGTATCCTTTCTATAGAATCCCCTTCTGTTTTTATAAATGTAATGTTATCCCTAAGGATAACATTATCCCTAAGGATAATTATAGGATAAATTATCCCTAAGGATAATAATAGTTTTTTGGTTTTTAAACCAAAAAATGTAAAATTATCCCTAAGGATAATAACAGTTTTTTGGTTTTTATTTTTGTTTTTTTGTTTTCAATGTTTTTTCTTTTTTCTGCCCTGTCTCTGGTTTTTCAGGATTTCTTTTACAATTGCTTCTTTTGGTCTCTCTTCTTCTGGTTGAAAACTCTCCCTCAAATGTTTCTCAATCCTGAAAACAACTGTTTACATTTAAAAGTGAAACATGTATAAGAATGGATGGTCTTCGTGCCTCTGCAGGACTTGTTGACTTGAATGTATCAAAGAAGAGTAATAGGGTGGTGACCACGTTTTCATCGGTGACTCACAAACATAAGCATCTAGATGTTTATTCTCTAGGATGGATCAGAGAGGGTGCCCTTCAGTGTGATGGGCCTGTGCCTGCACACTGGTATCTAAGGAGTAAACTGCCCAAAAGTTCACTCTACAAATTTTCACTAAATCCTCCTGTATCTCCCGGTCCCTCACTTCTACCCTGTTTTTTTTTTTTTTTGGTACCATTGAGTCCAGAGCTTGTCTCATAAAATTTCTCTAGAAAGGTGCTTTTCTGAATCTGCTATCTGAAAGTGGCCCAGGGAGGTGGTACGAGGCAGGTTAAGAGGAAGAATAGATGTCTAATCACTCTGCATGCAAATGTTCAAATCATCCCTCAGCTCCAAATACACGCTGAAGTTCTGTGGCTCCTGGTGCTTCTCAGGGTTCTGCCAGGTAAGCATGCTCACTACTTAACAGAGGAGTCTCTGCAGGTATAGTAGCTTATACCTCACTGCACTATATCAAGATAGTTATCATTCTTCCATCCATTTTCGCTCATTCAAAAAATCATTGAAATCTCTTTTCCATATATTTTTCATCTCCCACTCTCTTTGCACTTGTGTTTATAAAGTTTGCTTTATTTCTGTACTGTCATTTCAATAGCATTCCATAAAGTGGAAAAGATAAGTGTGTATTCAACTTAGCAGCTTTAACTGGAGCCCTCAATCATCACTTTTAATGGCTGTATAACACTTGTCTGTTAGGATGAATCATGATTGATCACACCAATTCCAACTTCAGAAACTTTAGTTTAGTTATTATCTTATGTTCACCATCATAAACCGTATCTCATACGTACATCTTTGCAGGATAATTCACTAAAAAATTCCTATAATGCAATTACAGAGTCAGACTGTATGCACTGTTAAACTGTTGATGTTTATACATGTGTCTTATCTGAGAGAAAATTCCTATTGGTTACCTTTAAGCATGGAGTTGGTTATTGATTTGACAGGATAAGTATTTTTTATTTTGCAATTACTCTTTTACAAATTTCTTCAAACCAGGAGTAGACGTTGAATTTTATCAAATACCAGTCCATTCTATATTGAGAGTATATGTTTTATTTTCTGTGTACTGTTAAAAAGAATAATTATTTTAAAAGATTCATTGACATTGTACTATATCTGAATTCCTGGAGAAAATCCCACTTGATTATGACAGAATATTCATTTACAATAATTTGATTCCTAGTTGCTATCTTTAAATTTGGACTTTTGCACATTTACTTGTAAATGTGTTTAGTCTGAGGTTATCTTTTTTTTTATTTTTACTTTCTTATAAAGATTTTACAAGAGTTATATTTGCCTGTACAAGAATTGGGAAGTCCTTGTTACTCAAATTTCTAGTTCTATTATCATAAAGAGTATCTATTCTGAATTCACCTATGAAATTCTTGGTCAGAGAAATTGTCTTGAACTTTTGTTTAGAAAATTAAGACATTTAAACTTTGGGCTCAGAATGTAAGATGAAAATGTAAGATCTGTTTGGGATACTAGGAGAAGCTCCACAGGTGATTCTGTTTGGGAGGCAGTATGACATAATGGTAAAACCTCATGTCTTGGAATTAAACGGCTCCATCTTTGAGTTCTGTCTACACTATATAATGGCTAGATGATTTATCTGAGCCACATGTAAAGTGGAATAATAACAGTGACTAAATAAGACACTATACATAAAATAGTGGCAGAATAGTACAATACATGGTGTCTTTAATCATATATGCAGTAAAATCCATAAAGCTATCCCCCTCTAAAATAATGCTATGATATTTTAGCAAAAATATAGAACATTAAAACATAGCAAAAGTATTATTATACAATAGAGTCTACTGAGAATTAAATACTTTTTTTTTTTTCTCATTTGAAATACTAAAAACAGCTACTAAGTCTCCTGAGTGTCAGAAATGAAAATGTGGACTTTTGGGCAGGTGAAATATATCAGTAGTTAAGTTTGAAGACCGAGTCCCCTGATGGGCATATCTGGGTCGAGAATCATTAAAAGATCCCTCTTTGGGCTCGGAGCAGAGCTCGGTGCATTTAACAATCTATTAGAACAGTTCTTCCCCCACTCTAGCTTACGTCAGAATCACTAGGAGGATTCCTTAAAGCACAGTGATTCTGATTCAGCAGGTCTTGGGTGGAGCCAGATAATTTGCATGTGTAACAAGTTCCCAGGTAAAGTGAATGTTGCTGGTCCAGTGACCACACTTTAAGAATTACTGCTACCGAGAAATTGGTCCATCTGTCATCCAAGTCATCTCCTGAGACAGACTATCCACAATAGTCAAGGCTTACCATAAATTGCATCTCTTTTGGTAGTCACAAATCCATAAGATGGTCAGACAGGTACTAGTGTCTCTATTTTTCATATGAGGAAACAACAAAGTGATATTTCCCCGAATGCAGAGCTAATATCACTAAAGAAGGCATTAGAACCTTGGCCTCTGTCAAGAGAATCTCTCAGGCATCCGAAGAACTCTAAAACCAAAAACTCCATGGTGCACTTCAGTGACTGTTTTTAATGGTGAAAAATCCCTTACAGTCAGAAATGTCATCCTTTTAGTTAACACAAATCCCTGAGGTATTTATGTAAGTCAAGGAAGGCTAAGGAAACTAGAATGTTTAAAAAATAATATTGTAAGCATCTTGAAAGCAGGGAAAATATTTGTAAATCATCAGCGCTCCTTGTTATGTATCTGGCTTAAAATAGAAAGTTAATATTTTTTTTTAATAAATAAGATGAGTTTGTATTTGTCTTGGATTATTTATGTTCCCTTTTTTTTGTGGTATCTCCAGTTCTATAATGAGATACTCCAAAGTGAGAACTATTTGGAATGCCAAAGAAACAAATTTAATTATAGCATGTCATCTGAGGGAAACCCACAACAAACAAGGAAAAGAATGTATTTTAATAACTCAAGAAAGGTCATTTTCTAAAACAAAACTATAAATCTAGCCAGAAATTGATTCCAAGAATAAAAAAGCACCTGACCTTTATATTGGCTTCCTCTCCAATTAATGTGTGCCAAACCAATGCAAAAAATAATAAAGTCATTTAAATTACATTGGTAATGCTTTAAAAGGTGGTTAAGAAAGCTCAAACTTCCTAATAATTGATATATCAAAACATGTTTTTTCCTAAAATACAAATTGTAGTGTTTATTATAAAACATATCTCAGAGCATAATTCATAATACAGAATTTTTTTAAAATACATTTTTATTTCAAACTCCTGCCATCATGAAATGAAAAATAAATGCTCAGGCTTTTTAGCATAAAAAAAAACATCTACAAAGCATCATCCATCCAAAGTGAATAATAATACAAGCAAGCAATAAGACTATATCTAAGGGGCTACCATTTTATACGAGCAGAAAATACAGAGAAGATACAATGACTAAAACTCTTCAGATGAGTAGAAGGGCCACACTGTATATCTGTATCCTCCCAGCACAATGCTCAAGGTGCTTGCTCACAACTCAGCCCATCTGGTAGAACTAGTCAACAATACCTTGGATTTATTGGGCTTGGACCAGGTTACTAATTAAAAATAAAAATCTAGCCAAGTAATTAAGGTTATTCACACAGCCCGCTGTCCATGAAGGTTACTTTTTCTAAGAGAAAATTATTACAATTCTACTACACGTTTCAGTATTTATCATTGACATTTTGCATTAATATACACTGTGAATTTCCTAAAAGAGAAGAAAGCATGTAACATTTCCCAAACTTATTTGGTCATTGTATTAGTTTCCTATTGGTGCTGTAACCAATTAACAAAACCTAATGGCTTAGAACAATACAAAGCTATCCTTTTACAGTTCTGGAGTCCAGAATGTGCCAGGAGGGCTGTATTCCTTCTGGAGGCTCTAGAGAAAAATCCATTTGTTGCCTTTTCTAGCTTCTAGAGGCCACCTGCATTCCTTGGCTCATGGCCCTACCCTCTATCTTCAAAGCCAGCAAGGTAGCACCTCCCAATCTTTCTCTCTGTCCCTCTGCTTCCATTGTCACATCTCAGACTCTGGTCCTCCTGTCTCTCTTTACATGAACCCTTATTATTACATTGAGCTCATTCAAATTATCCAGAATAACCTCTTGATCACATGTGTAAAATCCCTTTAGCCACGTAAGGTAACATATCCATAGATTCCAGGGATTAGGATGTGGTCATCTTTGGAAGGCCATTATTCACCCAACCACAGCTGGAGAATCCTGTTTTTCATGGAACCCCTCCTATAATCTCGCTGAAATAGTGTTCTGTTAAACAAAGTTTGGGAAACTTGTGCTTTTATAAAAATACGAACAAGATCCCAGACTCTGGAAGCAGAAATGATATAATAAAGAATGCTCTGTGCAGCAAAGACCAGTTTACTGTGGAGAAGCAATAATCACTGGAGCTTGTGGTTTGTGACTTGAAACAGTTGTGTCAGCATGAATGGTCAAATGAGGGAAGGGAAAGCACCAGGACCCTGTCCTGACATGCTTCCAAATTCCTTAACTGGTATGTTGAATGCTCCTTAAAATGATTAAGAAACTACGGAAAAGTGTAATAAAGGAACAAAAGATGAATGTGAATATTCTGACCTGTTGGATTAAGGGAATTTGCATGTTTAATGAAAATGTGCCATGATGTATGGTTAATAAGGGTTATTCAAAGATGGGATTTGTAAAGTTCATAAGGTTATGTGAGGTTGAGGTGAGTTAGGTATCTTATGTCATGCTAAACAGCATACTCCCTTGGCTAAGCCAAGGCAAAAAAAAAAGTAAACTCTAGTTTCAGTTAAAAGGCAGTGAGGTATGGTGGTTACCAGTCCAGAGTCTAAGGCCAGGTTGCTATGTGGAACTGTTGTTCCACCACCTTAACTGCCCTTTACCTCTTTGTTTTGAGTTTCCTCATCTGTAAAATGAGGAATATATCTACTTTCATAGTATCTGTTAAGATTAATAGTTAATTTAGATGCACTGCATCCAATGGGCTCAATACATTTTACTTACTGTTATTACAATTGCTCTAGTTTCCCAAGATGAAAGTGAAGGGCAATAATGACAGGAAAGTGTGGCCCAGAGCTACATGTGACATGTCTTCTTCTTACATGTCTTCTTCTTATATATCATATATAATATATAATTATATATCATATATAATGTATAATGTATAATTAATCACATTTAATGTATCATATATAATGTATCATATATAATATATATTAAGTATTATGTATTATGTATATAATTATATACATAAAATATAATATATAATAGTATACATCATATATAATGTATAATTATATATAATTATACATTATATATAAATTATATATAATATATGATATTATACATCATATATAATGTATAATGTATAATTAATCACATTTAATGTATCATATATAATGTATAATATATATAATATATATCAAGTATTATATATTATGTATATAATTATATACATAAAATGTAATATAATACATTATATATTATATGTAATATTATATATCCTGTATACATTATATATGATATATATTATGTATATAACATATACATTATATATTATAAAATATATTATATTACATAATATACATAATATATATTATACATTATATATTATTATAATAATACAATAGATTTTATATAATATATGATATACTATATATATGATATATATATTATGTATATTATATATACTGTATATAATTTATAATGTATAATATATATTAATACAATATATAATGTGTAATAGATTACAATATATGATATATATTGTATAAAAGTATATATGATACATTATATAATATATGTATTATGTAATATACATGTAACATATATAATATATATAATTATATTATTGTGTAATATATGTATTCTATATTATATATTAAATATATATTATAATAATTATAATATATGTTATTATATATAATATAGATTATATATCATGTATCTTATATATTTTATATAGTATATAATATAAATAAAATTATATGCTATTATATCATTTATATATTATATAGTATGTGCTAATATAATATATTATATATAATATTATTTATATTATATCTTTCATCCAATATCACATCTCCAGTAATGTATTACTTAATCTTATTAAATTTCTGTCATATCACATCTATCGAATATATCCTATCACCATATGTTTATACTTATATATATATTCTTTATTATATATTTCACTATAATCTATATTCATCCTTATATTATTCTTCTTTTTTCCCGCTTCTTTTCCTGATAGGTTATTGCAAGTTACTGAGTATAGTTCCCTGTACTATACAGTATGTCCTTACTGGTTATCTATTTTATATATAATACTGTGTATATGTTAATCCCATCCCCCTAATTTACCACCCCTGCCCCATTCCCCTTTGGCCGCCATTAGTTTGTTTTCTATGTCTGTGGGCCTATTTCTGTTTTGTAAATAAAGAACTCGTCAAATCTTGAAGTCCTACTTCTAATGCTACAGTCTCCATCAGTGCCTTATGTTGTAAAATGTCACAAACTTTGCCCATGGAGATAACATCCCAGGGATATGGCAGTGACAAGAGAAAGAAGAAAGGACATGAGCTTCCTCTAGAGAATCATCAAAGAGTTTAATAAAAAAAATCTATTGAAAAAAAAAATCTATTGAGATAACTAATGGGTGAGAAATTGTGGGGAACAGAACACTTGTAGGACTGGGGAGAAGAGTGGGAATAAGGCCACTG
Organism: Balaenoptera musculus; assembly: GCF_009873245.2. NCBI lineage: Eukaryota > Metazoa > Chordata > Mammalia > Artiodactyla > Balaenopteridae > Balaenoptera > Balaenoptera musculus. Next base: position 79,149,573 of record NC_045796.1, read on the forward strand.
AATTCCACAAACCGTGTGATAACCAAGTGCAGGAGCTTGTACAGCGGAAGTGAGAGGTGGGCAGCACAGCCCCAAACACTGCAAAACATTTGATGTTAAATTGGTAGTTTAATATTTACAGGTGATTAGTATATAAAGATCCGTTACTTGACCAGCAATTTAGAGTATGTGAAAAACCATGTCCCCTGGGAAAAACGTTTGCTAAAGATAGATTGGATGTTAACAAGGTGTTCACCAAGACACAGTGGGAAATAGCAGTAATGGTTAGAGAAATGAAGGCAGAATCTCCAGCTCAGGAGGCTGCCACTTCTGTTTTGAGTACCTTTGTATCCAGAGTCACCAAAGGACACTGGATTCTGGGTCTGAGCCTGTATCTGCCTACCTACTGCCTGCTTTAGCCAAGAGGGTATCAATAACTAAAAGGTCCTAGACTGCTTGAAATAGGAATCAGTAAGTAGAGGTAAAAGCACTAAAAGCATAGTCAGCCTAGTATATTACCTTATGTGTGTAGCATATTCCTTATACTAGACAGTAAACATCTTGAGGGCATAGATGATGCCTGATTTATACTGAACCCCAGAAGAAACTTGAGCTAATTATACATTTGTAAGATAAAAGCACGGAGAATTGTAGAAGCTCCTCTATAATAAGAGTCAGGGCTCCTTGGAGAATTTATATCTAGTTTTGTTCTATAGATACATTTATTCTCAAATTATAATTGGTACATCCCTGCCATCTGGCACTTCATGGTTAGGCAAAGCACCTTCTCCAGAAAGTGAAAAGCCAGTGGTAAAAATAACTAGCAGCCTGTGCCCACTGTGAATCAATACCATAGTTTCTGGGCTTTAATCCACTGCCCTAGAATAGAAAAGACATAAAATATGAGCATCAAAAAGTAACAACCATCGAGATATATCATGCCAAGGAGAGGAACAGGTATGAGGAATGATGAATACTCCAGTTTGGCTGGTGGTTAAGCGATTTGTTTCTTAAATACATTCAACACTTTTTACCCCTGTGACTTTGCTCGTGCAGCTCCTTGCCGCCTCAAATTCCTCCCACCAGCACTAATGTGAAAATTCTGTTCAGACTTCAGGGTCAGGTCAAGTGGCATGTTTTATGTGAAACTTTCCCTGATCCCCAAATCCATGAGTGGAATCTCATTGCCCTTTTTGACACTCCTTATTCAGATGTCTAAATGTCAGGGGTCCCTGGCCTGGGTGTTTTGGCATCTTCGCTGTCTATGCTATGACTGGTAAGTGATCTCATCCAGTCACAAGAGTTTCAGTGTCATCTGTAATTACTGAGTTCCCCTTTCTCCTAACTCTTACCTCTCTATTGATGTAGTCAACTACCTACCTTACATCTACACCTACATATTAACAGAAATCTCAAATTTAAAATGTGTAAAAGAGAACTGTCAATGTTGTCTTCCCAAGTTATCCTCTCCTATTGGTCAAAAAGATGAGGAGCTATTTTTGATTCTTCTCTTCTTTCACACCACACATCCAATATACTCGGAGCAAATCTCGTCAGGTCTGTCTTACAAATGCACTGAGGGTCACATGGAGCATTTCTCACCTTTCCGCCACCACCCGAGCCTAAGCCGTCATCTTCTCCAGCCCAGACCCTGCCAGAGCATCCTCAAGGATTACCCAGATTCCACTCCTTCCCCAGCCTTTCTCCACGGAGCAGCTGGAATAATTATTTCAAATTTTAAATTAGACAATTTGATACATCTGCTCAGACCCTTCCAATAGAATCTCATCACACTTCAGGCAAAAGCCCAAGTCCTTCACCACAGCCTTTAAAGCCCCACATTCTTTTCTCCCAGGCCTGTCTTCCAAACTTGACTTCTAACACCCATCCCCCCCAAACCCACTTATCTCTCCATGAACTCGCCTCCTTGCTGTTCTTTGGTCACCCAGGTTCACTGCTCCTTTGGCCCCTTTCCTTTGTTGTTCCTCTTCCCAGATGCTCTTCCTTACATCCTCGTATGGTCCCTCCCTCACTTCACTGGGTCTCTGTCACGTGTCCCGTCTTCTGAGAGGCCTTTCCAGACTTCACTTCCTAAAAGAGCTGCCCTGACCCACTTTTTATTCCTTTATCCTAGTTTATTTGTCTCCATATAAATTATCTCTATGTGGCAACATACTACATATTTACTTACTCATTTTTTTAATTATCTTTCTAACTTCTTTGGAATATTAGTTCCATTAGGGCAAGTTTTTTGCTCTGTCTGCCATTATATCCCCACATCCAGAATACGCGGGCACAGAGTGGGTATTCAGTAAGTATTTGTTAAATATATTAGCGTAGGGCTATAGCAATTTGTTTGAAACCTGTTTAGGTTGTTTTTAGTTTTTAGAGTTATTTAATTCTATATTTAGTCTTTCCTGGAATACTATAAGCTTCTTGAGGGCAGCAAAGGTGTCCATCCACGTATCCTGTACAGAATCCAGCATACAGCTTTGATTTAATGATACAGAATAAGCATATTTTTACTAAATTCATTAATTAAAGAGGGATGGAGGTAGTGCTTGGCAGCTTAGCATTTTAAGCAAAGAAAGTTGAAAGTTGAGAGATAATTACTGTGGAGCAATTTCTATAGGTTCTAGGAGAAAAACAAGGCTACCTGATACCTCAATCGAGGAATACCATCCTCTTAACTGAAGTACTTCAGTAATTACTACTATATTAAGCCTGTGATATAGAAAGAATTGGAGGTGAGGGAAAAGTAAAGACAAAAGATCAGTTTAGAGATTATTACAACAGGCTAGGTGAAAAATCATGAAACTCAAGCCAAGCAATACCAATGAGAAAGAAAGAGAAAAGTACAAGATGCTCTTTAGAGGTTTGCTTGGTAATATCGGATCAGTTTGGTCACAAATTAGAGGTAAAGGTCATAGAAGAAAAGAGGAATCAAAGCAACTTTAAAGTTTTGTACATAGATAACACAGAGAACGGTGATGTCAATAAAAATAAGAAGGTAACAAGGAGGCAACAACTTAAGGAGAAAAATTAATTTGGTTTGGGCATTTTGGGATCAGAAAAAAAAGGGGTAAAAGCATAAAGATAAGAATGGGAGGAAATACATAAATAATTATTGTGCCAGGGACTAAAATTCCACTTTTTAAATGATGATCCACGTTTAAGATGTTGCAACTTGCTTCCATGTCCTGGCTATTGTAAACAGTGCTGCAATGAACATTGGGGTGCATGTATCTTTTCAAATTATGGTTTTCTCCAGATACACACACAGCAGTGGGATTGCTGGGTCATATGGTATCTATTTTAGTTTTTTAAGGACCCTCCATACTGTTCTCCATAGTAAATATCCATCAGAAGAGAAAGGAATAAAGAAGATGTGGTACATACATATATTGTGGAATATTACTCTGCCATAAAAAAGAACGGAATAATGTGATTTGCAGCAACATGGATGCAACTAGAGATTGTCATACTGAGTGAAGTAAATCAGACAAAGACAAATATCATATGATATCACTTATATGTGGAATCTAAAAAAAAAGGGTACAAATGAACTTCTACAAAACAGAGTTACAGATGTGGAAAACCAACTTATGGCTACCAGGGGGTAAAGGGTGGGGGGTAAATTAAGAGATTGAGATTGATGTGTACACAGTGCTATATATATAATATATAACTAATAAGGACCTACTGCATAGCACAGGGAGCTCTACTCAATACTCTGTAATGGCCTTATAGGGGAAAAGAATCTAAAAAAGAGTGGATATATGTATATTATAACTGACTCACCTTGCTGTACACCTGAAACTAACACAACATTGTAAATCAATTGTACGCGAATAAAAATTTTTTAAAATTATTCTTGAAAGAGTTCAGCTAAGAACTCTTATCCCATTTACATTTAATTTACTTGTGAAAATTTCATCATACCAAGTCATTTTTCTTGATGACAAATTTTGCAACAGAGATAACATGAACTTACTTGACTTTTAGTAAACTTTGGTACAATAAAAGTATTAAACTTAATGTTCATAACTCTAAAAAAAAATAAGAAAGAAACTCTGGGGGTGGAGCCCAGCTCTCTGTTCTAACAAGTTTTCCAGGAGATTCTCATGCCCACTCAGATTTGAGATCCACTTCCCACATCTGGAAAAGTCATACCAGAAAAATACAAAACACTTTAAGGCCTGTGTCCCCCTCTGTCCCAGGAACCCCTTCAGTGGGCAACTACAGAAAGTAGCCCACTCTCCCTCTGGTAGACCAACTGCATTGCCATAGCAATATGGATGCTTCTGATGGTTCTCATTCACTCCAAGAACATCTTTTCCTAATAAACTGAAGAATTTGTATGTAAAAAAAAAAGATGTTGCAACTTGACAGATGATGGGGGATGTTGACCCCAAGCCGTAAGAGCCGAAAGAGGTGAAAATCAGACAGTGCTATGAAATAAAGAAAACACTTTATGATCACTATATTATATCTTGCATAAACAGCCTAAGCTAAATGGTCTTAGAAAAAAAGAACAATCCACCACAATGTCGTTTTCTTGTGTTTGACATCAATACACCTGAATGTTGCAGTAATTTTTTGTTAAATTTCAGGTGTTTTGGCAGATAATGAATCAATTTTGGGTGTACGGTTTTATAACACATTTTTAAATGGTCTTGGATATCCACTGATATATCCTGAAGGATTCTATTTTCATCTCATCTATTGCTTCTATTTCAGTCTAGAAAAATTGCTCAAATATTTGTTACTTCCTGGTAAATTCTGGACAAAACTGTGGCAGAGATAAAATTAGCTTTTCTAAGAGTTTCACATTTTAATGTCCATCTAACTCCAAGAATACTATGTCTTTAGGTTACACATCACTTGCCTATGTCCTCACTGCTTGAGGACTTTAAATATGCTTGGCCTGCACCCATAAACTGCAGATGAATCTTTATTACATGCTTTGAAGGGTGCCTGCACTTTTACTCAGAAATTTCTCTGGAGTTATTCTTTTTTGCCTCTGCCAGTAATTTCATTCCATTTCCCCAGATTTGCCTTCAACGTTAAGAGCCACGTCCCCAAAAGTCCATTCTTACTTTGGCAAAATCCCTTGTCTGAGACTGAGTTGCCAAATGTGCTCTGTCTAGTTAGTAAATACCCAGAGTAAAATCATTCTGATAATTTGATAACTTGCAATTGCATCTAGCTACGTGTGCCATTGTAAGTAGTACATGTGACTCACTGTGAGATTCCAATAATCCCAAACTAATCCTTCATAAATTCTGAGCACTATGTGAGTGTATGTTAGATTGCCATGATTTTCATGGTAACCCTCTCAAACGAGCTATGTCAGGTCACTATGTCACTGCCCCTGAAAGATATCTTTGCACATCAAGAAGATGGCATACATTACAAAAATCAATACAAATAGAGAATTAACAAGAGACTGACAAAAATTTTATCTCATAACCGTACCCTCACACTTTATAAAGCTAAAAATGGAAGGTTAAGCAGGTCACTCATTTTTTTAGGGGTCGTCCTTTTATACGTGCATTTGTGGCATAGCAACTTAGGGTCATCTGCTCCATTTTCCCTTTGGTGGCTAAATTTAGGAAGTTTACATCTTTTCTTGCAATATTTTTGTTGATTCATGAGAAAAAAAGTGATCACAAAAATTACCAAATTTACTTTCTTCAGATCCAGCACTCAGAAACTGTTTACAGACCTAAATAGTAAAAGTTCCTGAAGAAAGTCAGTTTCTTAATATGGTTTGAGCAACTGAAAGAAGAGATGTAATGAAAGTTATCTTTCAAACTTGCTACTCCTACTAACTCCGTTGAACCCAATAATAAGTGACATAAGTTTACCCAGTCGGGCAGAAATGCCTCTACTATACTGGCAAGATGAAACCATCCCTGTGACCTAAATTCAATCTCACCTGCATTATACAATCAAGGAACATGCTGATAACAGCAGCAACAAAAGAGTTTTTCTTACACCTGGCAAATCAACACTGACCAACTGGCTCCCAGGTGTTCGTGCACGTGCCAGAAGACATATTATAACTAAATCATCTGTCTCTGAATCACGGAAACCCTTAATATACAGCACTGGAAACTTCTGGTCACCTTTGGGAGCTTTATGAAAATACCATCTCAAAAATATTTTCAATTAGTTCTTACATCGATGGTAAGTTCAGCGGGGCTCACCTGACAGCAGGAACAAAGGTAGAAAATTCTCAGGAAGAGGGTCCCAAGAGTATAACTTGATGAAAAGATTTTAGAGGCTTTTTTCACACCCACAAAATAAATAAATATGTTACAATATGATCCTCAGATAAAAGAAGAAACACTTGTTAAAGTTTAATAATAGCTCTGGGTCCTGAAATTAAGCCCAGCAGGAAATGAGTATTATGGACTCCAAGAGACATTGCACGGTCCTTTTTAAGCTTCAGTTGGCGTATTTCTGTGTAACATCCAACACTTTTGTGTAACTGAAAACACAGCATGAAGGCAATATGGAGACTCCATGGAATATGGAATGCCAGTAGGTGCACTCAAGTTTGTTTTTTTTTTTTTTTTTTTGACAGCGCTGATCTTAGTTCCCTTACCAGGGATTGAACCCAGGCCCACGGCAGTGAAAGCGCCAAATCCTTACCACTGGACCACCAGGGAATTCCCACATTGAATGTTTTATAAAAATCTGTATGTCCCTGGAATTTCCTCATGTTTCATTTCATTAAGAATTCTAACATGAAAATCAATGTAAAGTCTCTGATTGAGTTCTAGAAACTCCAGTGCTAGGGATCTAGTGGTCGTCCTAGAAAGTGATGTATTAACAAGAATTTATTAATCACGTTACAAGCAGCAGGCAACATCAAAGGTGCTAGGAATATAGAGTGAATAAGACAAAATAAAATGCATGTCCTTAAGGAGCTTACATTCTAATTGATAAAGATAGAATAAATTGCATAAGATATTTGTACATAAGATGATGATACAGACTACGAAGATAAATAAAACCTGGAAGGAGAGAAGGAGTGCTGGGGAGAGAAGGAAGTTTGCAGTTTTAAATAAGGTTTCCTCGGGAGTGTTCACTGGAAAGGTGAGCTGAACAAGGGTTGAAATCATGTAGATGTCTGGAGAAACGCATTCTAGGCAGAGGGAACAGCAAGTGCAAAGTCCTGAGATAGGACCCTGGCTCGTATGACTAAGAGGAGCCAAGAGCCAGGGGAAAGTTTTGGGAATAAGCAAGGGTACGGGAAGAATTACCGACGAGGGTCTTGTGAACCATTTGGTAGATGTTGGCTTTTATTCTGCGATGGGAAGGAGAGATGTGGTTTGACTGATGTTTTCAAGAAATACTTTGGTTGCTGAGCTAAGAATAGGCAGGAAGCAAGGGCAGAAATAAGGGCACTTAGAAGGCTATTGAGACGAGACAATAGGGTAGCTAGTACCAGGATTTTAGCAAGAGGTGGTAAGAAGTAGTCATATTCTGAATACTTTGAATGATTGGATGTGAGATGTGAAAGAAGGAGAGGAGTCAAGAACTCCAAAGTTTTTGACCTGGATAACTGGGAGACTGGAGTTGCCATTTACAGAGAGAAGGAGAATCAGACCAGAGTTGCCATTTACTGAAGGAGAATCCAATTCAGGAGTGGAGAGGAGAACAGGAGTTTGGACTGGACATGTTAGGCTTGCTCTAACTGTTGATACTGAACGATAAGAAATCCAGGTGAGAGACATAAATCTGGTTCTCACAGGAATGAAGATGGTCTTTAAAGATAGGACCTGGGTAAAAATAAAAGGTAAAGAGAAGGTGTCCTAGGACTGAACCCTGGAGCACATCAACTTTCAAAGGTTGGAGAAAAGAGAAAGGATAAGTAAAAAAAAAAAAGAAAGAAAGAAAAGAGTGATCAGTGAGTTATGAGGGAAAGTGCAAGCATGGATTGAGTCACTGAAGCCAGGTGAAGAAAACATTTCAAGGAGGTGATACAGATCAACTCTGTCTAAAAATGCTGATAGGTTAGTATGAGGGTCATTGGATTTAACACTGTAAAGTCATTGGTGAACATTACAAGAACAATTCCAGTGGATTGTGAGAGGGTGAGATGGTTCAGGAGAAAATAAGCAAAGAGGAGCAGGAGTCAGCAAATATACATAAATTTTAAGAAGTTTTGCTGCATAAGGCATAAGAGAAATGAGATAATCCCTAGAAGTAGATGATGGGGAGATGGGTCAAGAAAAAGTTTTGTTTTGTTTGAAGACGGAGAAATAATAGCATGTATGTATGTGGATATAAATGATCCACTTGAAAGCATTATCAAGTCAGCTAGCGAGAGATATCTGATACGTTCTAATAAATGATACCCTTCTTGTCTAAGCGTAGCCTGGCCCACTAAGCCATCAATTGTTAATGAAGAAAAAAAAAACTTTTAACACATTTTTACAATACAAAATTGAGAGTATAAATGGCCCATTCCTATGCCTCGCCATTTTTCAGTATGCTTACTCAAATACTCATCATTGTTGATTATCATTTTGGCCAAAAATTTTCCCACTATTTCAATTATCACCATGAGCAACTTGCCTGATGAGCATATGTCAAACAAATTCTTCCCAAATATTTTATATATTCATAAAGGCCCATCTCATAGGAGTTTTTATCAGGAACCCTCTCTAAGACGATAGTTTCTAGGGAAAGGAGCAGTTACTTTTAGGAGTTAGATACTACTGAGGAAGTGCAGGAATAGAGGCAGGGTTTACCTTGAGTGATTGAGAATCAATCCTAAATAAGCAGTAGAATCACAGGGAAGTTTTTAAAACACTGATACCTTAGATTCGTCTTCAGATATTCTGAGGTTTACTTGGTTTGGGAAGGGACCTTGGCATCTAAATTTTTAACAGCTCTCCAGCGGATTCTAATGAACAGTATTTAAGAACCACTGTTCTTTATTTTTTCTTTAACATCTTTGTTGGAGTATAATTGCTTTACAATGGTGTGTTAGTTTCTGCTTTATAACAAAGGGAATCAACTATACATATACTTGTATCCCCATATCCCCTCCCTCTTGTGTCTCCCTCCCACCCTCCCTATCCCACCCCTCTAGGTGGTCACAAAGCACCGAGCTGATCTCCCTGAGAACCACTATTCTTGGCACACATTTTCGATTGTCGTCCTTCAAGCAATCTTTCCAGGTCTGAGGTTTAGTGGCAGGGAACAAAGAACAGCGAGAAGTGGGCTCAGGAGGCAGTGCAGTGGGATAGGGTCTCTGGTTCTGGAAGGACATTTATCTCAGTAAAAGTCTTATGGGTCCACCTTAAACAAGCTTGTGATTATCTAAACTGCTGTTAACAACTGTTCCTCTTCTCAGCTCGGTTCTTCCAAACCTGTTTAAATGTAAGATTCATGTGCTAAGTCATGGGCTGAGACTATCTATCTATCCATACTATTATATCTTTCCATACTACTTATAGAAAGTGATTTGTATTTATACAACCCAGTCGAGCAGAAGCCAGAACACATAAGTAAGGCTTCCTTGGGATGCTATGACCCTGTGTATAAGCGGCATGCTTAATTTACTGTTTCTGTCTTTCTTTTCCTATGTTACTCTAACCGGTTCTTGGCCTCCTTTAGCCTATTATTTTCTACTTTTATGGTTTTTTCTACATTCATTTTTATCCTTCTCTGCCTTTCTATTCATTTTGTGGTATCTTCTTTCACTTTTCTTTATCATGTGGGCAATAGGTGGAATAGAGGGATGGAAGAGAAGACATACTCTAGGAATGCAGCATCTTGGAAGGTCCTTATAATCATTTAGAAAGCACTTCAAAAAGAAAAGAGGTGCTAAAAATTATGTATCAGAGCAAGAAATCCTAAAAAATACATTGCAATGCAGTTGCATCATTTACTCAGAATGAAGAAACTAAGAAGTATAAAATCACATATACCATATATTCATACAAATTTTAAATGTACAATCTACTTATTCATTAGAGAATATTATCACCTGACTCTATTAAAAAAATTGTAATGGTGGTCCTCTGCATTTTAAGGTAGCGGCATTCTCCTGGAAGAATAACTTACAATGTGTTCACAGTGTAATCAAGAATCAGGCTTTTAGATCCAGTGCATGTATAAACAACATTCTTTAAAAGAAATTATTTGATAAAGAGAAAAAATCATGCACTACCATCTACAGTACCTAGCTCTCAGTCCTATACACATATTAATTTAGTACTTACTAAATATTAGTAAATTAACAGAGCTTTATAATAATTCTTAAAGAATTTAGATACAAAAAATTTTTTAAATCCCTTTTAACTCGACAATATCACATCCCTATGATACATCAGACTGTTTTCAAAACCAGTGAGCCTTTTGGAGAAATTGCTAGAAAACTGTAATATCATTTAACTCATTGAAATAACTTTATTAAACAGGTTGATTGCATATCAGAAACCATAGACATCAGCTGATTTAGGATGAATCCAAACAATATAAAAATGGTTCTAGGAGACAGGAAAAAGCATAGCTAATTGAGTTCCACAAAGGAAATTATCGTCATGATTCCAATTGAGGTAATTGTTTCATCTTTTGCCAACACTATTAGGAAGTTCAAGTCAATTTGTGAAAAGAATCATAGCTAATCAACTGTGAATTACAAAATATTAGTCCTTTTTTTCCACTTATATAACTTGGTCAATATTTTAATGGTCAATGGACTTTCAGAATTTGGGTCTCCTACATAAAAATACTGAGGAATTTGGAGCCATTTGAATTTAAGCCTTAAAAGAGTTAGCTCATTACCTTACATAAAGTTATTGTGTCCAATACAGAATACCTCAATGTCTAATAAAAAGGATCCTACAACAGGTATACATCTTGGACACATTCAATTATATGTTCTCAATTGTTATTTATTTATTTAAACACCTGTATCCCTGGTATTTTGTGAGTTTCTTGAAAATAGAGTTTATTCAAATCTTTATCCCCAGTATCTAAGACAGTGAACATACAGAGGAGGCAGTTGATAAATGTTTGTATATCAAATTTCTTAGTTGCTTGGCACAAAAGGACTACAGTGTTTTAAATTTTGTTTTCCATATATGGAATACAAAAAGCCATCATCTATTCATCATTCTCCTCAATGGGTAATCCTGGAGCAAGGCCTCAATCTCTGGTCCATGAGATTTATATAGTCCTAGAATGTTTCTAGTCATATCATTTGGCCTGAAGAATGTTTTTTTTAAAAAAAAAAAAAACCGTAGTTAGCAGGTGGCAATGCCTGCAGTGGTAACAATGGGAGAAGTGCAGCTCTTATTTTATTCTACAACTGCTTCATACTCTATGCCACAACATAAATCCTGCACACATTCAAGTTCATGAGTCTTACCTCCTGCGGTCCAGAATTTTAGAACTGAAAGAGCCACAGTAATATATCTACATAGCTTAGAGTCTAGAAAATGTCTGTGTGATTCTATAAGAATATGTGGCATATATTACTTTTGAAAAAAAATCATTGCATTTTTCTATTGCTGCATACAAATTTCCACAAATGATGTGGCTTAAGACGGCACACTTTTTGTGTGTTTCTGTGGGTCAGGAGTCCAGGAACAGTTTTATTGGACCCTTTGATACAGGTCTCACGAGGCAGCAATCTAGAAGTCATCTGGTTTGCAGTCCTTTCTGGAGTTGGAAGTCTTCCTCCAAGCTCACACGACCGTTGTCAGAATTCAATTCCTTGCAGTTGTAGGACTGAGGTCTCTTTCTTGCTGGCTATAAGCCAGCTGCTGCTCAAGGTCATTTAGAGACCCACAGTTCCTTGCCATGTGACGCTCTCACAGGCTGTCTCGTAGCATAGCACTTCACTGCTTCAAGGCCAGCAAGAGAATCTCTCTCTTCATTAAGGGCCTCCCTTTTTTAAGGACTTTCATCTGATTAAGTCAAGCCCATTCAGGATAATCTCCCTTTTGATTAACTCAAAATCAACTGACTTAATTATACCTGCAAAATCCCTGACCTTTGCCATGTAACATAACCCAGTTACAACTGTGACACCCCATCATACTCAGAGGGAGACCAGAAATCTTGGGGACCATCTAAGAATTCTGCTCCCACAATGATACACGTCTCAGACAACCTTGTTTCCCAGAATGCAAAAGTGTGTTGGTATATATATGTATACATGTATACCTATACAGTACATAAAATATGTAATACATATTATATTAGTTTCATTTAAAATATTACATGTACTTTTATACACATATATATGTAGGTATACATTTGTAGGTATATATACATATATTTTCTCCTTCTACTTCTCTCTCTTCTACTTGTCTTTCTCATCTTTCTCCTCTTTTCTCCTTCCTCTCCTTCTGTTTTATTTCTTTTTTTATTTCTTTTTCTCTTTTATTTCTTTTATTTCTTTTTTTATCAATTAAATAAACTAAATTTAAATAAACTAAATTTACATGAATTTACAAAAAGTAAGAGACTATCATGATTATGAGAAACTGGGCTGAGGTTTTCAATTTTATCCATAAGGCAGCATTTTATGGAACAATGTGATAGACAGTGTGTTTGCACACTATGAATGAGATGAAGTTTACTTTTGACATTAGAGAACTCTCTAGAAAAGAAACCAATGTATCCTTTTAATCGTGCTTTATTATATAAAGGAAAATACACCATGTGTAAACCAATTTCCTTAGGGAAATTAGGGACATTTTTAGAGGATTCACAATAAAGTAAATAAAAGTTTGATAGAGCCAATTCTCTACTTTGTTCAATTTTAAAAAATCCTGTTTTAAGAAACTATGTTAAAGTGACTTCGCTCAATGTATTTATCTAATGGATTTTCTCAAACTTGCAAAGCTTGAGAAGATAAGATGAGTAAGAAAGTGAACCATGAGATTTTGTTATCTAAGACATTTAAAAGTCATTTTATTTGTAATATTCAGGAGTAGGAATTAAAGGGAAGATTTTGCAGGGTTCTTACCTTGAGATGGCGAGAAAAGCAAAATATACATCATAAACTGGGCCACTGAGGGGTCCAAAGGAAGGAACACCACTCAGCGAGTCTAAAGTCCTGGTTAAAGGCCAGTACTACTATTAACTAGTTCTGTCATCTTAGACAAAATATTACTTTCTTCACATATGAATTATGAATAATAGTCACTTCTCTGTCCATTTCTCAAGGTTATTGTAATTAACCACTATGATTTAATGAAAAGAGCACAGAGATACATTTCATAGAATATTGGTATAGTTTTACCACTTTCTAGCTATGTGGACCTGGGCAAGTTATTTATCTAATCTTAACCTGAATTCCTTTCTATGGAAAAGAATACCTAGTCTCAGGGTTGTCTTAAGGATTACACAATTTCTATAAACAAAGTAGATAATCTGTAAGTGGTGTCTATTATTAGGATTATTAATTTAAAATATCAAAAATGTAAAATGCAGTTATTAATAACCTATATTTACAGAGATCCCCCAACTAGAGCAAAGGATGACTAGTAGAATTTATTCTGCATGTGCAGAGAAGACAGGCTTTCCCATTCTCCCACCAACTTCATTTCTTTATTTCAGATCCAAATGCATGAAGTGAGAAAGACTGGGCAGTGGTTAGAATTTTTTCTGTGATCAACAGGGAACTATATCCAATATCTTGTAATAACTATAATGGAAAATAATTGAAAAAAAAGAATATAGATATATACATATATATGTATAACTGAATTGCTTTGCTGTACACCTGAAACTAACACAATATTTTAAATCGACTATACCTCAATAAAAAACACTAAGGAAAAAACTAATAATAATTTATATATATGAACTTTAGAATTAATATTTTATTTCATCATTGTTTCACAATATTACGATCAATAGTCTATACTGATTTTATTATACACTATAAGGAATAAGTGTTTGGATCACCTTTTCTCCCATAAAACATTTTGTAAATGTTTTGTGACTTATTCATTCTTTATAGATCACTGTTACATCAGATTTAAAAGCAGGAAGATTTATCCATGCTGTTATATTTTGCATGCTCAGGTTTAAAAGCAGGAAGATTTATCCATGCTGTTATATTTTGCATGCTATAAAGTGTAAAGAATGATTTTAGTAAGAAGGAATTCACCTTTTATTCCAAGTTTGCACAAAATGTGCTTTAGAAAACTCATTTAGATAGTGATCAGGGTGATCCTCCGACAGATAACAGATAACATGTTAATATCCAGGTAACAAGGGGAAAGAAAATAATTCTGAGTCTACATTTTTGAACTGAGGGAGGGGAACCCTTCCAGTCCAAAGTGGTTTGCATATTTTCAGTGTGGAAACTTTTGCTATAAAACCGTCATTGGGGCTTCCCTGGTGGCGCAGTGGTTGAGAGTCTGCCTGCCAGTGCAGGGGACATGGGTTCGAGCCCTGGTCTGGGAGGATCCCACATGCCGCGGTGCAACTGGGCCCATGCGCCACAACTACTGAGCCTGCATGTCTGGAGCCTGTGCTCCGCAACAAGAGAGGCCGCGATAGTGAGAGGCCAGCGCGCCGCGATGAAGAGTGGCCCCCACTTGCCACAACTAGAGAAAGCCCTTGCACAGAAACAAAGACCCAACACAGCCATAAATAAAAACAAAACAAAACTCCTTAACTGTCTCTTTAAAAAAAATAAAAAATAAAAAAAAAATAAACCTTCATTGAAATTCTTTCTTAAAACCTAAATTGCTTCTAAAGAAGATTAAGGATATCTACTCTCTTACATTCCCACTACTCGGTTTTCAATGAAAACAAATCTCAGACTCAATTCTACCACATATACTGCCATTTGTAATTCAAATCCTTATTAATAAGCAGACACAAAAACCCTCATACAACCTGTTCCTGTCAGCTTGATGAAGTCTCAGTTCTCTGCTTTTTGAGATTAAGCAACGCCTTTTTGCATGAAAGATTTTCTTGCTGAGCAATATTTTAGAAGTAAGATTCAATTGATCTAATATTTGACAGAGCCAACAAAATATTCTAATGTTCATAAACATTCAGGAGTGGGGTGACTGCATTAGAATCATGCTTTGAATGGCATTCCGAAAGGTGATGGGTAAAAAGCTTCCCTGACTCTATCATGCTATACAAGCCGTGACGGGAAGTCTAACGTCGTTTACCAAGTTTACCAATCTGTATATGTTGAATACAACTAAATCCACACATAATTTATTTGCATAGCCATTATGCTCATTTAAAAGCCACTAAATTCACCAGTGAAAATCCTCTTCTAACATCTACTTGCAAAGCTTCTGGTGTTTATCAGAGATAACGATAGCTGAAACACTTGTAGTTGCCTTTTGGTTAAATGTTATCACCCTTCCTATGTGTAAAGTATTCCCTATTAGCAAAACTAACTGCCTCTTGCGTAAAGTTGAATATATATATATATATATATATATATATATATATATATATATATATATATATCCTATCTCCTATGCTGAAATGTTTTAAAGCATATTTCCATAAGACTTAGAAGTGTGCATCTTCTATAAACTCTAGACTCATTGCATCAGCTGCCTACTAAACATAATCAATAGCTTCCTAATTGGTTCCTGTTACTGCCCTTAGCCCAACTGTAGCCTATATCAATACCACAGACAGAGTGGTATTGGTTCCTTTTGGAAGGAATTGAGAGCTACTCAGAGTATGGGTCAGATCCTATCATCCCTGCGCTCAAAACCCTGCAGTGACTTCTCATCTCATGGGGAGTGAAAACGAACCTCATCACTAAATCCTCAAGTCCTCTGACCTCTGTCTCCTACTACCTTCTCCCTGCTCACTGCACTAGGGCCTCAGTGCCCTCCTTCATGTTTCCTCAATCATACCAAGCATGCTTCCATCTCAAGGCTGTTGGATATGAAGTCTCTCTCTGCCAGGAGTTCTCATTCTCTAGATATACACATGGCCTGCTCCTTCACCTCCTTATGGGCTGTGCTAATGTCAGTAGTTTTCGGATGCTACTGTAACCCATCACCACAAACTGTGGGTCCTAAAACAAAGGAAATCTATTCTTTCGCAGCTCTGGAAGGCAGAAATTCAAAATCAAGGGGCCAGAGTCAAGGTGTTGACAGAGCCACACTCCTTCTAAAGGCTTTGGGGAGAACCCCTTCTTTACCCCTTCCAGCTTCTGGTGGAAGCTGGACTCGTGTGCACATCAATCAAATATCTGCCTCCCTGGTCACGTTGCCTGCTCCCCACCTGTGCAAAATCTTCTCTGTCCCTCTCCTACAAAGACATCTATTATAACATTTAGGGTCCACTGGATAACCCAGGATTATCTTTAAATCCTTAATTTAGTCATGTCTGGAAGGACTTTGCCATATAAGGTAGTGTCCACAGGTTCTGGGGATTAGAACCTGATACCCTTGGGGGAAGCCATCTGTCAGCCTTCCACAGTCACCTTCTCAGACAGACCTCCTCAGATGTCCACACTGAAAATTCCCACCCCTTTCCCACAGCACCTCCTCCCCCTTCTCTATCTTCTTCCACAGCATTTCTCACCTGATGGCACTCTATATATTTATTCTTTTATTTCTTACAGTATTTGGCTCTTTCAGCTAAAACATAAGCACTGTGAAGGCAGAGTTAATATCTATTTTGCTCATTGCTCTTTCCCCAGCACATTGAAAAACGTCTGTCACATAGCAGGCCTTTCATGAATATTTTCAGGTAAATGGATGGAAAATCTGTTTAGTGGGTTGAAAGGTGACCCCCAAAAGAGATTTGTCCATGTATTAATCCCCAGAACTTGCCAATATTATGGACAAAGAATGAAGAGTACATTACAACTATAAAAGACATGATTAATTAAAGATCTTGAAAGGAGGAGCTTATCCTGGATAATCTAAAAGTGAGTCCTAGATGAATCACAAGTAAACTTATAAGAGAGAGGCAGAGGGAGAACACAGAGAGGCGTACCAAGAAGACATACAAAAGAGGAAGCGGTGTGACTACGGAGAAGATGGGAGTGATGCAACCATAAATCAAGAAGTGCCAACAGCCACAAGAAGCTGGAGGTGGCAAGGAATGAATTCCCACTAGAGTCTTCAGAGGGACTGTGGCCCTCCTGACACCTTGATTTCAGACTTCCAGCCTCCAGAAGGATAAGAGAATAAATTTCTGTCCTTTTAGTCCTCCAGTTTGTAGTTATTTGTTACAGCAGCCCCAGGAAATTCATACAATGTAGGTGTTCTAATGGTTTCTAATATGTACCATATTTTTACCATAGAGAAAGTCATTCTTATTTTGAAATTATACCTAGAATTATCATCTGGGTTCCCATCATCCTAAGAAGAACACATACATACTCTAAAGTCAGATTTGCTATGTTTCAGTTCTGTCTTCACTTCTGAAGATCTTGAGGAGATTATCCTATCTTTTTGCCTCAGTTTTTTCATCTGTAAAATAAGAATAAACTAATGCTTACCTCAAAGGTAGGCTGAGAATTGAGAGTTAAGGATTATATAGTATCTAGAAATGTGCCTAAGCCTAGCATACAGCAACAAGTGTGCCATTTTTGCTATAATTTTATTATTATACTATAAACAAATAGAGTTTATTAGAAGCATCCTTGAATTTAGTTTTTGGATATGACACTAAGACACAAATAACAAAACAAAAGTAGACATTGGGACCACATATACTAAAAAACTTCTGCACAGCAAAGGAAACAATCAACAGAGTGAAAAGGCGACCGATGAAGTGGTAGAAAATATTTGCAAGCCATATATCTGATAAGCGGTTTATATTCAAAATATATAAGGAGCTGCCTCATCCAAAGCTGTGTCCCTTCCCAGGGTGGGCAAAATTCAACAATCGGAATAACACAGGGGTGCAAAGTCCTGGCCCCCTTCTTCCCAACTTGGGGCAAATCTGCAAGGTTATCTCAGCTTCAAAACTGCCAGTAGAGTCAGCTGAACATTTCATTGAGACCAACTGACACCTGAAGATCTCCCTGTACCTGGTCTGACTTCCTCCCTTCCCCTCCTCTTCCCTTCCTACCACAGGTGTTGATCAGAAGAACACTCCCTAATAAAACTTTCACATGCTAAGATCCCCTAGAGTCTGCTTCCCACGGAACCCAACCTGTGAAACTGGACTTCCAAAAAACTCTTGTACTTACAAACACAATAAACATTATCACAGCAGCCTTTTCTATGCCTATGGTTTTGTCCTACATCAGTCGTCATATGACATTGAGCCGTTGTCTAAGAGACCCTACTGTGGATGGGGCAGAGCCTCTAGGTGGGTAAGGAACTGTGGTATTGGTAGTTGGTGCCCATGTTTGTTTTGGCCCTTGCTCAGATTTATTGAGCACTTACTGTGATAAATATTTTATGTGAATTAGGTTATTTAATCCTCACAATAAATCTTTGAGGTAGATATTCCTATTAACCCCATACTACAAATGAGGAATAAAAGTAAAAATAGAGAAGTAACATACTTCATGAAAGAGTGGCACAGCCAAGCTGTTAAATCAAAGCCAAAGCTCTTGATTCCTCCATTTTTACACCTGTCTAATGCTATTTTTCCTCTGTTGGCTTTTCTTGATGGACAGAGACACCTTTAAGTCCACAGCCGCAGTCTGTACGCCCATAACGAGCAGGAAAGAGTTAGCTCAGCAGATCTGAGTTTCTCAAATCCCTATATTTCCAAGAAAGACCTGGTGAATTATGGCCCATAGACTAAATGTAGACTTTAGTTTCTCTTTATAAGGCCCACAAGCTAGAAATTTTTTACAGTTTTGAAAGGTTTTGGAGGAGAAGAAGAAGAAGAGGAAGAAGAAGAAGGAGGAGATGATAGAGGAGGAGGAGGGGGTAGGAGGTGGAGAAAGAAGAGGAGGAAGTAAAAAAGAAGAAAGAGAGACTATATTGACCCATGAAGCCTTAAATATTTACTAATTTACAGACCCTGTAGAAAAAGTTGGCCAACTAGACAATTATAGTGGTGTGTATTTGGGTTTCCTTGTGCCCATAATGGCTCTCACACCACAGGTCAAGGAAACAATCTGAAGATTCAGACATCTGACAGCATATCTATTCCAATTATGAATTCCAAATTGAGAGAATAACCACAGGTTAGTCCAAGGTCACAATAGGGCCACAAGGAGATGGACCCAAGCCAAAACTTCACTGATCACCTGACCTCCACAAGCTTTGCTCTGACTGATGGACCACTGTGACAGTTTGGTTGACAAGGAATTAATGTCAGTTCAGAGCCAGTGTCCAACAATTCCTGGAAATTCTGATGATTTCCCTTCTGCAATGCACAGTCAATCTGGCAAATGGATCCTAGTGTCTTTGCGGAAGGTGAGGAGGAAGTTTTATAGTCCAACTTTTTGGCTGGGACTAGAGTACATTGTCTAGGGGACCTGGCTTCCCCCTCATTCAGGGATCTCTGGGTCTATTAATGACTCAAATTTGGAAATTTGTTGAGGGGCTGTGACTTCTGTTAAACAGATCTAGAGCTTTTTTTGCTTATACAAATCATGTAAAACTTTAATAAGTGGCCCCAGTATTCCAGTTCTAGAAGCACCATAACTAACCAGAGCCAAAGATCTCTGCTATTCAGATCACTCTGATTACTGCTTTAGATCTGTTACTCATTACCGTTTCCATGTCTCCACTGTCTTTCACAATTAGGTGAGGCCACTTGGCTCCTGCAACCCCAGTAACGCCATCTTCTCTACAGAATTCAGGGAGTCCAGCTCTCCATCATTTATAGCCTACAGAGAATATCTACTATAGAGCACTTCAGGAATGCAAGGGCACCCCTCTTGCATGTTTTTCTCAGAGATTCTTAGGAAGAGAACATACCCTTCCTGGAGGATCTATTTAGGGGGAGAACAAACAGATCCTGCATGATAGATCACTCTAGCATCCCAACAACTCTAAGCCATTAGACATTTTCCTATTCAGTAGAATAAGGAAGTCTGGCCATTTGACTGTTTAGTGTAGACTACCAACAAGTCCAGATTTCAAACAAGCCACTATGTAACTGTTATAGCCATTCCCTGCTCCTTAAGCTAATACATGGAATCTAAAAATTCTGCTCAGCAAACAAATTTCAATAAATTTGGCTGGATTCAATTGTGTATTCCTTCAACCCTGATCTCACACCTCGAGGATCCATTTCCACATTTGCTCCTCAGACTTCTGTGGAAATAATTTGGCAAATAATGTGGAGTTTTCGTAGTGTATTTTGCATCTCCTCACTAGCCACACTTTGTGCCTCATCTTCTGAATTCTACTGAGACTTGAGTCTGGTTATAGGTTTTGAAGCAATAAGAAGTAATGAGGGTAGATCATGAAAAAGATCAGGAGTTCTTTGCAAGGGAACTAGCTCCAGAAAGGCCATCTGAGTGTCTTTAGGCAAAGGAAAATCAATCTCCTTACACAGGGGAGGAGGTTGCTTCTACTGACAAAGAAGACTCAAAATGTGTAAGTTCAAGATCTGTAGCTTCATCAAAATATGACTATATGATCCCTTTCCATCAACAAGATCCTACTCCTGCTCAATCAATGCCCTAACTCTACCATAAAATTCATATATGCACCTGATTATAGGTATCGAAAGGTGATCATATAAATAAATATTTGTTCTGTTGCATGTTATGGAACACCAGTGTTACCTTCACCACTAGAAAAGGGTGATTAATGCATTTAAGTCTAACCAAATTAGAGAACCAATTCCAGATATCCCAGAACCAATCCAAAGAATACATACTTAAAGTTAGATTCCTCTGGAACCACTGCTGATACCAACCTACATATCAGTCAGGGTTTGATCTAGGAAAGGGGGGCTGGGGGGCTGGGACTAGCAGAGAAAAACTATTATATACAGGCTGGATACACAACAAGTTCCTACTGTAGAGCACAGGGAACTATATTCAATATCCTGTGACAAACCGTAATGGAAAAGAATATGAAAAAGAGTATATATATGTATAACTAAGTCACCTTGCTGTAGAGCAGAAATTAACACAACACTGTAAATCAACTAAACTTCAATAAAATCTTTTGTAAAAAAGAACTACTGGAAATGATATAAAATAATGGGTTTCTTAATACTGTAAGACTGACCTTACAGTATTGGAAGAACTTACTAAAATTTTCACATTGCCTGTTGCTTCTGCACCTGAGCTACAGCCTAGAGTCAGTAGGGCAGGGAGTTGGGAAGGACAGATGGGTATAAGGACAGATGGATGTAAAGTGTAGGGTGAGGCAGGGATGAAGAAGAGAAGGGAGGACCAAGAACAAACAGGATTCTGTGAGAATGAGCTGGAAACCTCAAGGACAACCTGGAACCCGCATGGGTCTCTCACCTCTTCCAAGTTTCCAACATGTAGCTGGTTTGCAGAAGAATGTGGAGACCTTTATCACGGAGCTAAATGAGGCGATCTGAAGGACTCTGCAGGAGCTGTAGGCTCAGTGGCTATCTTGAAGCAACAAGATGGACCCACAACAATGGAAGAGATGCAAGAGCACCAAACCATACAGTAACCTTCCAAACACAATCATGGCTGCTTCCCTCTCACCTTCCCAACCACATGTAAGTATCTCTTGAGGCCAAGCCGAGATCAGGACCACAGAAGGAAGGGAGGTTCAGCTTAGATAGGTTGACCCAGGACAAAGCCACTGAAGGTGTTTTGCTATAAGAAATATAGATTAAAAAATCGATAACTGAAACAATATGTTTAGTGTACTTGAATTTCCTGTGAAGGAGAGTCAGGGAGTATATTTCATATTAAACTTGGTGTGGAGAGGAAAGAGTGAGTCCATAGCAGATGGTGTGGGCAGGGGAATGCAAAGCAGATGCACCTGGTTTAGACGTATGATGGTCATTAGGGCACTAAAGAATAGGATCCCCCTAAAATGGGGAATTGGGTGACTGGCATTCATTCGCACGTTCCTAAGGAGAGAAACCCTGAGTCTGGTCAGGTGCTATGCTGTCACCCCAACAGATGATAAATTAGGGAGGTGAGATCATCGAAATAAGTTTGGCCAAAACTTGCTAAAACAAATGCTTTTTGCCAAGTGCCCACAAAGGGAGTTAACCTAGAGTCACTCTCACACTGAAAACCGCTACCTCGAGAAAAGCCGTTGACCCTCAGAACCCGAAGCAGAGAAAGAACAAGATGCTTTCTCATGAATCGGGGCGGCTCCTTAGACAGGGCGTGAGAAACAACCCAGGCAGGGGAGAGAAAGGAAGAGGAACCCTGTGTCAGCTGAAGTGGAGGCAGCAGGAACAGGAACCCAGCGGCCACCATAGCGTCCAGGTGAGCCACCAGCAGAGCAAGTCCTGAGGCACGTGCAGGGCAAACAGAGCTCCTGGCAGCCCGACAGGTACCAGGGACAGCAGGGGAGCACCTGCGGGCCAGAGGTGAATGTTCCCAGGCCAGAACCAAAGAAAGAATATTTGCCCACGTTAAGATTTATGGGGTAATCATACATCCAGGACTTAATTGGTCCTATGGGGAAATGGGGCGCTGAGAGACAGGCCTTTGACATGAGCAGAGGACAAGCCTCTAGTGGGGGAAGAAACGAGTTTTGGTGATTAATTGCATCTTTGCTCATTATTATTCAAGAGTGATTCCAATGAAATAGAGTTCCCAAACTTAGATCACACGTGATCCTTAAGATATCAATGTGCTTTGATTATTTTCCCCATTTATATCATATAAACTTTAAGATAAATCTCAGAGCTGATTTATATCTGAGTTTTAGCTTTTTGATTATATCATTCCCAGGGACTGTTCACATTTTCAAAAGACTCTCTGTTGTCCTTGTTAAGAGAAAAGAATATGGTTGTTTATTTTTTGATTCCTTGGACTCAACTAGAATACAGTTATAAAAACTTTGAAAGCGTAAATATTTTGCCTCTTTATTCTTTGAAATCTACATTACAGTCAGTAATAAACAGTATGTCTATACTATGGAAATCACTCTTCCAATACAGTTTAAGTAGTAATTGAAAGTATTGCTGATCATGAAATTACTAAATTTGGAAACAGACAGAGAAGCTCTAAGTTGTTAAACTACTGCTGATTAAACATGTACGAGGAAATATGAGGAATTTGAATTTCTGAGTTTAGGTCATCTAGGACTGCATGAACATATGCTTATACATTTTGTGTATATTTGTGGTATTGAGATTTTCTAACTTTTGCACTCTTGAAAAGTTATCAAAGTTTAAAAGTGTTTTCCTCTTTTTTTTAGATACACACAAACAAAAGATGTTGCTCCTCTTTCTCTGTCAGGTTGAGAACATACATGTGAAACCAAAGGAGAAAATAACATTACCTACTTGGCGACATTTCTCTAAACACGGTGGTTTGCTGTTTTTTTTTTTTTTAAAGTTCAGAGATATTTTTTATTTCATACTCTTTCACTAACGCTCTTTGGAGATAAATCATTTCATTTATACAGGCCTTAGTTTTCACAACTATAATAGTTGGAAGCTTGACTAGATGATCTGTATGTAGTCTTCCAATTCTAAAATGTTCCACTGATTTGGATTCCTACAATAATTGCCCTTGCAATACATGCATGCTGCCACCAAGTAGCAGTAGAGACTACTAGTCCCTTTTTATCCCTAGTGGGGAGTGCATTTTGACATCAGACTTATCCGTCAATAGTACAACCTGTTAATATAACTATAAAATAACAAAATAATCTGGTATTATTTCCTGTAAAGCAGAAGCTTTACATTGTGTCTGTGAATCATATCAGAATCACCTGTAGGTTTTTAAACATAGAGGAAATCCAGAACCCATTGAATGAGAATTTTCAGAGACAGGACTTGGGCATCTGGATTTTGGGGCTCCCATCATTTGCATATTTTATTTCATTTTATTTTTTGCCTATGTACAATATTTGTCACATCCTCTTGTTTTTGTGGGGTTTTTTAGCCTGAGAAAATAAAAGGGAAATTTCTCTACTACTGCCCCCTTGTGGTTAATATATACGAAAAGACTGGAAAAGCTGCAATATTTTGAATATTTTCTTCTGGAAGTTTATTTTGTTTTGTTTTTAAAAGAGTTGTCTAGGAACTGTGTGACTGGTTATTTAAAAATAAATAATTCACCATAACTCTGACATGTGAAAATTACATTGGCATACCTCATTTCTCAACTACTTATGTAGATTATGTGTGTTTCATAGCATAGATTTCTAGAAATTTTAGCTGAAGGAATCTTAGGGATAATCTAATCAAATCTAATTCTATAAGTAAGAAAATCAGGAAATAGGGAGAAAGCCTCACTTTGCTTTCTACTATGTCATGACTGGGTAGATAGAAAAGGACGATGATAGAATGTGGGTCTCTAAACCACAAACAATTTTAGAAAATAAACTTTCTTTAGTTTTATAATATTTAGAAGTAATATTATAAGATAAAATCAAAGTGATTAAGTTCACATCTTAGTGTATAAAGCTGATTTTGAAAAAACTTCCTTCTTCTCTCCAATAGTAGAATCTCCACTTTTTAGTTAGTTTTGCCCCCCAGCTTCCCTTAAAGGCAGGCATCGCTGTGGGACTAAGTCCTGACCGATGTGTGTAAAAGCAAGTGATGTGTGCACTTTTCAGGTCATTTCCTTAAAGGGCAGGTTGTGCCCTTTCTTCCTCTTGAAATGTAGACACGGAGGTAAACTATTTGGGATCGTGAGGATGGCGGAAAACCCCAGGCATGGCAGAGCAAACCATTAGAAAGAACTTGGGTCCCTAATACCAGCTCTGAACTTACATGCAGACTCTTAAGTGGAAGAAAAGTAAATTTCTAACATATGTCTATTATTTGGGGACTCTTTTACTCTAGCTAACTTTATACCTGAACTAATAAAAGTGACCATTTTTTAAACAGGCAGTTGACAATTTCAGATGCTGCAGAAAAATAAAGTTAAGACAAGGGCTATGCATTGATTTCCTAGGGCTCCCAAAACAAAATATCATAGACTGAATGAAACAGTAGAAGTTTTCTTCCTCCAAGTTCTGGAAGCTGGAAGTCCAAGATCAAGATGTCAGCAGACTAGGTTTCTTCAGAGTCCTTGCTCCTTGGCTTTCAGATGGCCACCTTCTAACTGTGTCCTCACATGGTCCTTCTGTTCTGTGTACACATGTCTGTGTCATAGTTTCCTTGTGTTATATGGACACCAATCATATTGAATTAGTGCCCACCCTAATGACCTAATTGTAACCTAAGTACCTCTATAAAGACCCTATTTCCAAATACAGTCACATTCTGAGGTACCAGGGGTTAGAACCTCAACATATAAATTTTGGGGATATACAATTCATCCCATAATAGAGTGAAAGTGTTTATTGGTTAAATTAAAAATGATATATACCAGACACTTGAGATCAAAATGCCAGAAGCCTGTACCAAAACAAAAATATTTTGGTTAAGTACCCCTTAAAGAAAAATATCAGAAGCTCTGTTTTTGTGACCCCTTATTAATAACTTGTTTTCTCTGCCCTTACTATATTTCCTTAGCATCCTTTTCTGTTTCCTTTTTTAGCCTCGAAATGTTGGTCAGCTCTCACTCTCCCTCCCTGGCTTGGTCCTAGGCCCTTCTCGCCCCTGCATCTATTTTCTCTCACTAGGGCAACTCATCCAGTCACATAGCGTCTAATATCTCTGCATCAGTCTTTCCACCCAGCTCCAGACTCATATACTCATAATTTCCTACTTGACATCTCTACATGAATACATAACAGATGTCTCACACTTAATGTGCCCCAAAAGATCTCTTGATTTCTTCCTCTAAGCTAATTTCTTCCCAAGCTTTCGCACCTGCATAAATGGCACCACTACCCAAACTTCTGTAAAAACAAAACCTAGGTATAATCCTCAATCCGTCCCATTCATTACTCCTTGCTCTCCATCACTCCCATACGTGAAATTGAATCAATTCTTCTACCAAAACATACCTAGATTCCATACCCTCCTGCACATCTCTTCTGTGACAACTGTAGCCCAAGCATCACTATGTGCCCTGGGGACCACTCCTCTATCTCCTAATTGGTCTTCGTGCTTCTACTCCTGCCTCTACAGTTTGTTTTCAACTTAGGAGCCAAAGTCATCTTTTTAAAATGTAAATGAGATCACATCACTGTCTTGCTTTAAACTCCCTCATGGTTTTCCATTGCATGTGAAGTACAATCCATGTCCCTCACCATGGGAGCCCTCATGTGGGGCCCTATGCGATCAGCTCCCTGTCTATCCCTCTCATGATGAGACTTCATCTCATGCCATCCTCCCCCTTGCTCACTGGGCTCCTCCATGCTGGTTTAGTTTCTCTCTTTTGAATGCTTTATGTTTGACTATTTGGGGTTTTTTCACTTATTATTTTCCCTGTTTGGGATGCTTTTCTTCCAGAAGGTCATTCAGGTTTCAACTCCATGTTACCTTTCAGTGAGTCCTTCCTTGACTACCTTGTGTAGACACATCACTCTTTGTCACACTACTCCCTTTTATTTTTTCAGAATACTTACCACTATATATTTGCTAGGTCAAATTATTTGTCAATTTGGGAATTTTTTATCCTCTCCACTATAACACCACTGCCTGAAAGCAAGGACCCTATCTACTTTGTTCACTGTATTATCCATAACACCTAAAATAGGGTCTGGCAATAAACGTTTTTGGCTGAATGGATGTATGAATGTCATGAGCTGCTTTGTGGGATGTATATTACTATGATGTTGGGGCAGAAACTGGGTGAATAGGAGCTTGAAGAAGATAATGTAATGTTGATGGTCAAGGCACAACTCACATTGTGAGAATTTCCTCTTCTGAGTGAAATTTAAGATATCTAAGTGCCCTTTTTAAGGGACATTCTTCACACTCGTTTATATTCTAATAGTTCTGAAATCCGTAACCCTTGAACTAAGCATAGCCTTGAAATTCAGACATAATTAACAAAGCATTTCAAGACATCATCTGTAAATCTCACAAGCACCTCAAACTCAGCATATCCAAAAAATAGTGCTTTGTTTCTACCTCTTCCTCAATCTCAAAGTCAAAAAAATCTGGAAATTTTTAGTTTTAATTCCACTACTAGTTAAATGACTTTGAGCAAGTCATTTTACCTCCCTGACTCTGCTTCATCAATAATATAAAAGGGTGTGTTCAGGTGAACTCTATTGTTTCTTATAATCTTATCTTACTATGACGTCATGATTGAGTAATATTAAGCCATTTTTCCCTCCAAATCACTACATCTGAGTAGCCACAAAAATGACAGCCAATTGTTCTGTTGGACCCAGAGTGGACATAGTCAAATGAACACTGAATATAAGATTATTTACTGACAGGACCCACCATTCCAAATATACTCCCTGTAACTCAAGAACATTCTTAAATAGACAAACTTCTAAGCTCATACTCTCTGTTTGTTATTTATGTACCAGGTAATTGGGAATTTAGAACCAAAAACAAACCCATACTTCCCTCCATGGTATTTCACTTTTCTAAATCTTACTTACATTTAAAATTTTAATTAACATCTTTCTTTTCTTTAAAGAGATCCTGGAATACTTACACCTCCTCTCACTGCCTTTAACATTCAGTTGTCAACTGATTCCTTTTTTCTAACTCACAATAGATACATAGATAGACAAATAGATATACATATAGATATAGATGTAGATAGAGATATAAATACAGTCTCTCCTACAGTTTATTCTTTTCCCTTGGTGTTCAGTATTGTTTCTTGTATATGGCGGGTGATTGGTAAATACCTGAGAATAGGGATTGCTACTGTACCAGAAACTTACCTTATCCCTACAGAAAAACATCACGAAGGCCAATTTGGATGCCATCGATTAAGAAATCTAGGAGGGTGGGATCAAGATGACAGAGCAGAAAGAAACTGAGCTCACCTCCCTGCACAAATACATCAAAACTACGACTACATATAGAACAACTCTCACTGAGAACAACCCGAAGACTTGCAGAATGACTCCTATAATCAAGACAGCAAAGAAAGAACTGAATGAAATCTTGCAGGAGGGGAAGAGAAGTGATCTTGATGGGACCCACGCCCCTAGCAGGTGACCCAGGAGAGGAAGGAGATATCACAGGCTCCAGGATCCTTCAAAAAGAGTGAGAGGTTTGAGCATCATATCAGGCACCCCAACCCTTGGGTGTGGAACCAGGAAGAAGAGCTCCCTTAACTGGCTTTAAAACCAGCGGAGCTCACCCGAGGGCTGTAAGAAACTGAGACCCCGCTCTTGCAGAGTGCATGCACAGGCTCACGTGTCCCCAGTCCCAGAGCGGAAGCAACAGGTTGAAAACTGCCTGTTGCCGTGGCTGGCTTGCCGGGGCTGCCCAAGCACACCCACCAGCCCCCACTGGGCTCCTGCTTCCACCCCTCTGACTCTGTCCCTGCTCCCTGCTAAGGCAGGAACTCCACCAAGACAAAACGGAGCCAGCTCAGAAGTGCAGCTCCGATCCCTCAGTCCCTGACCCCATCTATAACGAAGGCAGGGACTGCCATCACCATCATGCGTGCATGCACCAGGGCAAAGGGGAGCCAGCTCAGAAGCGCAGTTCCAAGACCTCAGGCCCTGGCCATGCCCCCAACCTAAGCAGAGAGCGCCATTACTCCAGGGAAAAGCCCAACTCCCTCAGGGCTCCTGCTCAAGCCCCTCAGACCCCAGTCCAGCACCCCTGATAGGGTGGTGACCACCACTGAGCCTGGGAGAAGCCCCAGCTCACACCTGGCTCTGGCTACAGTCAATCAGACTCCAGCCCCACCTACCACCAAGACAGAGGCTACCTGTGCTCACTTCGGGGCCAGCTCTGCCACCAAAGACGCTGGGCACACACAGACTGCAAAGGTCTGCTCCCACATAAGGACATGGCTTCAAGACCGGGACAGGTCACCGTTTCACCTAACTTCATAGAGACAAACAAAGAAAGTCAAACAAAAAGAGAAAACAAAAGAGCATGTTTCAAATGAAAGAACAAGATAAAACCCCAGAAAGAAACCTTAATGAAATGGAGATAAATAATTTACCTGCTAAGGAATTCAAAGCAGTAGTAAAAAGAACAATTACTAAACTCAGGAAAAGAATAGAGGAACACAGTGAGAACTTCAAAAAAAGAGCTAGAAAATATACAATAGAGCTAATGAGAGCTGAAATATACAAAAACTGAAAGATTCACTAGAAGGAATTAACAGCAGATTAGGTGACACAGAAGAATTCATAAGCAATGTGGAAGATAGAATAATGGAAATCACCCAGGCAGAACAGCAAAAAGAAAAAAAAAAAAACCTTAAATGAGGATAGTTTAAAGGACCTCTAGAACAACATCAAGCCTGCTAACATTCACATTACAGGGGTCCCAGAAAGAGCAAAGAAAGAGAAAGGGGCAGAAAACTTATTTGATGACATTATGACTATAAACTTCCTTAACCGGGGACGGAAACAGATATCTGGGTCCAGGAATGTAAGAGAGTCCCAAACAAGATGAACCCAAAGAGGCCCACAGCAAGACATACCACAATTAAAATGGTAAAAATTAAAGATAAAGAGATAAGTCTTTAGGTGGCAAGAGGAAAGCGAAGAGTCACATACAAGAGAACCCCCATGAGGCCATCAGCTGATTTTCCAGCAGAAACTTTGCAGGACAGAAGGGAGTAGATGATTTATTTAAAGTGCTGAAGGAAACAACTTATACCCAAGGTTACTCTTGACAGCAAGTTTATCATTCCGAGTTGGAGTGTAAGCAGCTCCTTGCAGGAAACTGCCCTCAGCAGGAAACTCCTTTTCTTGTCAATTTAGCAAAGCTACATTGTAACTAACTTTTAAACCAGGCACCCCCATGCTCTGTTCCTCTCTGGCCCAAGCACACCTTTCAAATCTTTTGATCACACAATACCTTGCCTAACGTGTTGGTTCTTTCCGTAGATCAAAGAAGAATTGGGTTGGCCAAAAAATTCGTGTGGGTTTTTCTGCAACAGAAATGAAAAATGAGTAATTAACAGGTGACCAGATCTCTTTCCCAGCTTCCCCTTCAGTAATCTCCTGAACAAACTGTGTGAACAAGACAGCCTCTAAAGAAAGATCCCTAGAAGTCAACAGGCCTGCATGCAGTGATCTGAGATAGTGACCCCCATCTCAATGATTCACTGAGATTCCTCCCCTTTTTTGCTTTAAAAACTTTCATAGCTGAGGAGAAGCTTGGGAAAGGTTTTGGGGGGGGGGGTGACACTGAGTCCACTATCTCCCCCAGATTGCTGGCATTCTGATTAAAAGCAATTTTCCTTTCTACCAACAACTGCCTCTCGGGTATTGATTTTCTAGCAGTGAGCAATCTGACCTGAGGAGAGATATAGTTCCCCAGCAACTTGAATTTATCACCACTAAATCATCCTCATAGGAAATGTTAAAGGGTCTTCCTTAAGTAAAACTAGAGCCAAGGGAAACTGATCAGGGAACCAGGGAACGTTAAAAGGATTGTCTTTCTTAAATGGTAATTCAGCACAGCTACCCATGTGGCAATGAGGATTGCTCTTTTGGGTCCTTTCCATGAATGACGATCAGGATTATATTACTCCTCAGAAGAAAGAGGAGAATCATAGAGACACTCAGAGAAACATCAGTAGAACCTAAAAAATAAATAAATAAATACAGCACTGGCATTATTGTCTCTACTTGACACCTGATAGGATGAAGGGCCAGAGATACTATGTCACCAGCAATGAATACAACAAATAAAATAAGCAGTCAGTTTAAATTTAAAATAGACTTGCAACGTAGGATACAAAGGGCACACACTGAATCTATTAGTGGTGGTGGGTGGAAGTGGTCGCAGCTTTTAATTCGTAGAAGAAGAGGCCTACAGAAACATCTTTGACAAGGAGGGGAAAAAATAATAAAAATGAGAGGTTAGGTGAGTTTGTGAGACAGGAGAAAAAAGGGAATGACACCAATATTCTCTCTATGTTGAGCTAATAATGAAGAGAAGAGGCAGCAATGAGGAAGAAACCTCCCTTTGTTAGTTTCTTCATAGGATTGAAGAGAGATGGTATCTGAGTCCACCCACCCCATCCCCCCACCCTCCCCCACCCCCGGGCCACCTCACAATTTCAAAGGAGCAAACAATCAGACTGAAGGTCAGGGCAAGACAATAAACACTGTATATAGATCTAAAGAGAAAAGAAATATCCTGGGGGAAGGGAGGGGCGGGTGCCAGCTAGCACAGAGAAAACTGGGACTTAGAATCAAAGTAATCTGGAATTTAATTGCGGTAACTTTACCAAATTCAGACATCTGAACGAATAGAATAGCATTCAATGAGATATACTAAAGTACCCAGACATTACAAGTGAAAAATCCTGGAGTCATTAGAAACATTTACTTTTTTTGCTTTCATTGACAAGGGAAAGATTTTTTTTTTTTCTTTTGATTTTTCAAACGCTGTGGCAGAAAATTTCCTTAGGACAAATCAGTGTCACAGATAGGAAGCATTTAAAATTTTAAATCTGTTTTGATCCTTGGTCAGCAGAACACTTCAGGTCTGCCTTCTTTCTTAGGAGTCAGTGGAGGGGAAGGTGAGCTCCTTGGGACCTTACAAGGCAGCTCAGGGCCTGCAGAAGGCAAAGGTTTATTACTTGTACCACTCTACTGAGATGGCAGCCCCTGAACTTGCAAAAAGTTCCCCCAGCCTAACAATTTATTTCTAGTTAACCTTTGCACCGTTGCTTCCGCTTGATGCAGAAGTTCATTGAAGAAGCCTGACAAAACCTGTATTATAGTACTTAATTGGTATGTATTAAGCTATAATATGGATAATTAGAATTCATCTAAGTTCCATCTTCTGTAAAGGAGGGCAGAGTTTAGTTAGGCTATTTCCTCAGCAGCCTAACTTTCTGATGTGGTTTAGAGATGAAAATAAATTAGTAACCTGTTCTCCAATAAGAGTTTGGTGTCAGTGAAAAACAAAAACAAAAACAAAAAACAAAACAAACAAAAAACGCTTTATTTGGAGTCCTAAGAATTGCAGTTCAGGAGACACAGAAACACAGACTCTGGCAAAACTGAGCGTTCCAAGGAAGAAAGGGAGTCAAGGGCTTATAAAGGTGAAACAAAAACAAAAACAAAAACAAAAAGAACAACAACAACAAAACACAAGAACACAAGGTTGTAAAAAGTTGCCCAGTGAGAATTGTGATTCACTCTGAAGGGAATCAAGAAATATTTGCCCTTAAGGAATCACAAGTTGTGCTAGAGTAGAGGTCCAAAAGGTAGATAGGCTGTCATGAGTTATTTTAGGGTAACAGACTCATACATATCTTGAGTTTCTGGCAGATCTTCTGAATGTCTTCTTTAGGACAATATGTGGGTCAGATTCCATCCAGGCTGAGACATGCATGAATCACACTTCCTTCATGGCTTCCTGGCTCCATTATAGAGAGTCTCATAGCAGTACTGATTCCATTTTGATTTTCCTTTCACATAGGTAAATTGCCAAGCAGAGAAATTTCAATGTCTGTTAACTGTCACTTCATTACTAACTATGATAGCTTTTAGCTTTATAAAGCTCAAGTGTTTTTGTTTGTTTGTTTGTTTGTTTTGTTTTCTTCTTTTTTATTGGAGCAGAGTTGCTTTACAACGTTGTGTTAGTTTCTTCCGTACAGCAAAGTGAACCAGTTATACATATACATATATCCACTCCTTTTTAGATTTCCTTCCTATTTAGGTCACCACAGATCATTAAGTAGAGTTGCCTGTGCTATACAGTAAGTTCTCATTAATTATCTATTTTATACATAATAGTATATATATGTCAACTCCAATCTCCCAATTTGTCCCCCACCCTTCCCCCATTGGTTAACATAAGTTTGTTCTCTAATTCTGTGTCTCTCTTTCTGCTAGGCACAGGTTTTACATTGTTAGGATGCAACAAAAATAAATTATCTTAAAAAGAATACCGGGTTCCGTTTGGTTACATGAAACCTGTTCAAAATTTGACGGATAGACTGGATAACCTCTGATAATGGAGGCCCATGATGACTGGGTCCTATATCTTGAAAAAGGACAATCGTAAACAAGAAACTTCTCATAATGCTAGAGGACATATTGAAATACACTCTTAGATGCTAATGGAAGGTTTATAAATTGGTATAAAACATTTCTGGAAAAGTCCAACAAATTGTATCAAAAGACATTTCATGTTTATACTTCTCATGAATAAATTTATTTTTAAGAAAATATACTCAGAGAAAAAAATAGAAATTTAATCAAAGATTAATGTAAAATTATGACTGTCATCATTATTTGTAATATTGAATCAGCGGGATCAACTTTAAGGATTAACAAGAGGGAATTATATAAGTGAAGTATCCCATATTCAAATTGAAAAAGTATCAAAAAATCCATAATCATGAAGTCTACAAAAATATTAAAGACAGAAAAGTGCTTACATTATATCAGGTTAAAAGATAGGATATGATTAATTCATCATGATCTCAAATATAGCTAGAAGTGGAGGTAGATAGAAAAATACGCTGAGGCGTAAATACAGAAGTCTCTTGAAATTATGGGAACTTTATTTCTGTGTTTTCTATAATCAGCATGTATCACTAATGTACACGTAAATACTGAAGGTGTGAATCTTTCCTCTACTTGAACGTTCGAAGATATTGAATAGCTCTATCTCTCATAAATGCTAAAATCATTTCTATGAACCGGAAGTTAGACATGAGCATGCTGTTAAATTTCCTTGATGAAAATAATTCTTTCCATCAGAGCAACAGTGATGCCTGAGTACTAGTGTTGTTAATTTTAAAACTGAAAAGAAGGGAGGAAGGAAGGAAGGAAGGAGGCAAGAAAAAGGGAAAAATAGAAAAGTATAGAAAAGAAAACAAAACAAAAATAGCCACTTTAACTCTAGGGGAAACAAATCACAAAGACATCTAGTATAAACTATGGGTTTGTCCGACACTCTGGACATAAATGGACCTGGTCTTAAAGTTTCCAGGACAACAGAATCAATAGGTATCCTCTTTCTATGATTTCTAATTCCTAGCTGTCCACAAAGGTGAGGAAATATTCTGGGATCTAGACTAGATTGGGGAGGACTAAGATGTGTTTCTCCAGATAACCAAGGCTATTAGGTGTAGGTCAGGATGACAGTGATACTTACAAATAAGGTCAGGATACCAAGAATCCCTTTGGTAACTTCTAGAGCTTTCCAAATTCTATCTTTCTGCCCTACATCCAGACAACATATACCCAAATATGACTGGGTCATACCAGGAGACCCTATAGCTGTCCCACAAACATTCATGAAAACAGCTAATAGGAAGTACAAAGCTAATAATAATTGGATACTGACTATCCATATGGACCACCTGCCAACCATTTAAAGCCCAGAAAGCTGGTGTAGAGCAGACAGTAGAGAGTGGGTTCTGGCCACTTTGTAATGAACCAGAAGACTTATTTGAAAAGTTATTTGATATGAAATATAAAAGGCCTATTTATATGGGATTGGACTCCATAGTTTCACCCAGCTCCATAGTCTAACTCTATGCTAACTAAGGTGATGAGGGTTACTGCCTATTACTTCACTCCTCTACAAAATGCATATCTAGTTATCTTTAAGTGAAAAAAAATATGTGGATAATGTTTAAGATTCTGTACATTAAAAAATTTTTTCTGTGAAGGTATTTTTTTCTTTTTCTGTGGTGTTTTTTCTTATGAATTCCAAATATTTCTATGAGAAAAATTAATGTTTCTTATTGACTTAAAGACCAGCAATCACTTCACTGCTTTTTTTTTTTTTTTCTGTTTGGTATCCACTCAAACTTTAAACATAAAAAGGAGATAGACCCAGAAACTATTACCCCAAGCATGTTTGGCAATCTATGAAGCAAAATTGAGAAGGAGGCACAGATATTTCCTATGTATTCCCTGCCCCTACCCATGCATAGCTTCCCCCATTACCAACATCCCTCACCAGAGTGGTACATTTGTTATAATTTTTGAACAAACCTACATTGACACATTATTATCATCCAGAGGTCATAGTTTACATTAGGCTTCACTCTTGGTGTTGTATATTCTGTGAGTTTGTACAAATGTATAATGACATATCCATCAGTATAATATCATCCAAGTAGTTTTGCTGCTCTAAAAATCCTCTGTATTTTGCCTGTTCATCCCTCTTCCCCTCTAAACTCTGACAACCACTGATCTTTTTACTGTCTCCATAGTTTTGCCTTTTCCAGAAAGTCATAGAATTGGAATTGTACAGTGTGTAGCCTTTTCAGATTGGCTTCTTCACTTAGTAATATGCATTTAAGATTCCTCCTTGTCTTTTCATGGCTTGATAAGTCAGTTCTTGTTTGCATTAATTAATATTCCATTTTCTGGATGTACAATACTATAGTTTATCCATTCAGCTTCTGAAGGACAATATTGTTGCTTCCAGGTCTTGGTAATTATGAATAAAGCTGCTATAAACATGTGTACAGGTTTTTGTGTGAAAGTAAGTTTTCAGCTCCTTTAGGTAAATATTAAGGAATATGATTGCTGGAAAGTATGATAAGAGTACAGTATGTTTTATTAGAAACTGCCAAACTGTCTTCCAAAGTGGCTGTATCATTTTGCATTCTCATCAGCAATGAATTAGAGTTGTTGCTCCACATCCTCTCTAGCATTTGGTGGTGTTGTCAGTGTCCTGAATTTTGACTATTCTAAGAGGTGTGTAGTGGCATATTATTTCTGTTTTTAATTTGTATATCTCATATGATATGGAGCATCTTTTCATGTGCTTATTTACCATCTGTATGGCTTCTTTGGTGAAGCATCTGTTAAGATCTTTGGCCCATTTTTAACTGGGTTGTCTGATTTCTTATTGTTGAGTTTTAAGAGCTCTTTGTATATTTTGGATAACAGATATTATTATATATCCAGAAGTGTGATTGCTGGATTATGTGTAATTCTATTTTTAAATTTTTGAACCACCATAACTGTTTTCCATAGCAATTATACTATTTTACATTTCCATCAGCAGTACAAAAAATATTCCAATTTCTCCACACCAGTCATTTTTCTTTTTCAGAAAACAATTGACTTTTGCATATTAACCCTGAAACCTGCAACCCTGCTACAATTGCTTATTAGTTCCAGGAGTTTATGGTCAACCATTTTCAATTTTCTGAACATGTCATCTACAAACAAGTATCTGAGGAGGACTTGCTGTTCTGATAAAAAGGTAAAACTTTACTAATACAAGGCTTTTGTCCTTTGTCTTTACCTTTTGTCTTTGTTCCTTAAATCTGCTTGGATACAGATGTGTTACTGGAGGTGAAACAGCTTGCAAACACGAGTTTGAGTTTGACCACAAATCCTCTCAAGGGTCTATGTCTACTTAGTTTATCTCAAGGGAGATTTTATTTTTCTCCTTCCATCCAGAACATTTGCAGAGAATACTTATTTTGTATCCAGTCTTTCACAGAAGAGGCAACTTTCTTGGTCTGGCCTTATCTGAAGGGTCTCCTATTAGACTTCAGACATGGAACAGGATCTAGGCTTAGCCTTTTGACTCCATGGCCTCAGCCGTGGAACCAGCTGTGTAAAAGTGGATTTCTCCAGGGCAGCTGGGGACTTGTCATTTGCTCATTCACCCCTCTGGATTTGTGCTCTTAACTATATTTTTGCCTCTGAGAATTTCTCTTAATTTTTTTTTCTGGCTCAGCAATGCATAAAAAATTATAAGCATGACAAAAAGTTTTAATTGAACGGAATAAATTAAATACTATTTACTGAATCCATATATAAAATAAGAAACACTATATAACATTTTTCTGCTATTAAATACCAGCCTTTTCTAAGAAAGGGTTATCTCTAAGCCCAATATTTTGAAATAATCAATACAATGACAAACACACTATGAGCATGAGAAACGGCTGACAGAGAGACTAAGAATTCTCCATAATTGTATATCTGTTTGTGGTCAGGTGATACATGAGCCACAGCTTTTTCTAATAGATCATATATTGGCTTTTCTTTTCATCACTCACTGCTTTCTATTTTATGGGATATCTCCACAATATGGTTGTTAACCAAAATTTTAGAAATGGAGAACTGATTGAAATAAAAAGGTGTTTACTTGGGGTTTGTTAGGACTGCAGCCCAGGAGACAATAGAAGCACTTGAATTGTGTTCTGCCGGAGTACAAAATGGGAGAGGCTTACGAAAGCAAAAACCACAAGGTTATTGTTAGTTACTTGAGTTGTTTATCAAGAATTATAATTGGAACTGGCAAGAAGTAAAGGTGCTTGTGAAGTTAGGATTGGTTGGGGTCTGAAATGCATGCATAGTTATAAGGGGAGAACTTGAGACTACAAGGTTGCAGCTGGCAGGTGGTGTTCTGAATATGGCTGGTGGTGTCCTTGGGTCTGTACAGTTCAAAGAAATTCAGG
This sequence comes from Balaenoptera musculus, assembly GCF_009873245.2. Classification (NCBI taxonomy): domain Eukaryota; kingdom Metazoa; phylum Chordata; class Mammalia; order Artiodactyla; family Balaenopteridae; genus Balaenoptera; species Balaenoptera musculus. The sequence continues at coordinate 79,187,050 of NC_045796.1, forward strand.
TTCTCAGTGATGTAGAGGCAAGTCTGAGCCAGATCCTCAATGGCCGCCTGATTCCCTTTTTTTTTACACCTGAAGTGTGATCACTCCATTGTAATTTCGATTTGTTATCAGGGTCTAGCTCTGGTTCTGTGTATCACTAAATGTTTCACTGCCCTACCCAAACTAACTCAGGTATTCAACTGAAATAATTCATCTTTACCCCCACCCCAAACTCCACTCCTTGGCTCTAAAAAGTTCCCAATCTGATCCCATTCTCATGAGACCCTAGCTATATTTCTACATTCCAACTCTGAATCATAGTGATCTTCCATTATGCTACTGACATGTGTCCACAATCTAGAGGTTTTTAAGAAGATTCTTCTTCCTCAAGTCTTCCATGCTATTAATAAGGGAGAAATAAAAGGTGAACTACTCCTAAAAATTAAATATTTAAATGTTACACAATTTTAGAAAAAAATGGATTAGTCAGATTCAAGTACAAAAATGTCCTTTTTTTTTTTTTTAGCTCTAAGAGTTAATTATGTAACTCAGGGCAAGAATAATACTCTTTCAACAGCAGTTATTGTCTGCAAAAGATGCTTTTAAAACATCTATAACAACAACAACAAAACATATGTAACAAAGGGAAACAGTTGAAAATCCTGGACATTTATTTAAATGAGTTTAGTTTTCCCAAGATGGATCAGTTTCAGAAATAGATAGTGCATATTGGTGCTGAGATCACATGATCTGAAGTGTGCCAGCTGGAAAGACCCTCCACTAGTAGTTCCTGTTCTAAATTCTAAAATTGGCATTCCATTTTGGAACAATATGCAGACATTTGATTCCCTATTAAAATAAAATCTTCCCTACTTCCACCTCTGTCCCATAGGTACCACCCTCATTTACACTAGTAATACCCTCTTGATAATTAGTTTAAATTTTTATTTTAAATTTTGACATCTTAAGTAGAAGAACATTTTAAACACACATCATCGTGCTGCTTAGATTGAACCTGTAATGTGGCTAATTTTTAATTTTGAAAAATTACTAATATTCCTACTTTGCTATCACGGGGGGGAAAAGCTCTTATTTGGACTACCAAAATACATTTAAAAAATATTTCAATAGACCTATATAATTAGTCAAACTGTTAGAACCATTCTTCTGTAAGGAAAAATCCATAAACTTATTTCTTCAGTATACTTTGGAAAGTAATGTTAAAATAAAAGCCATAAAACAACAGAATCATTCATTTGGTGTTTATATTGCTACTTTCCTGTGGCAGTTACAGAGCCCCTGTAAAGTTCTATTTGCAGGCTATGAAGAAAGAGTGAGGCATAATGATATCATATTGATAAAAATCTGTTCAAGACTAAATGTTTAATTACCAGAAAGTCAAAATTGAGTTAGGTTATGCCAAATCACTTATCCTCTACCATGAAGAGATGAAGAGGATGTGGAAGACAAGACAGTACTAAACACATTTGTGATGTTATGATCTTCCCCAGGACACAAAACAGAATGCTCAATTGTGAAGCAGTAAGACAGATTGCTAATTTTATAATGATAGTCTCTAAGAAAAACCATCAATCATTTTCTTCGGGTCTAATTGCTGATTCAAAACCACCCAAAAAAGGAAAATCACTTAACATAAAGATAATGGGCCTGGGATGGCTGAATGGAACATCTTGCCTAGATTTCTGAATTCCAGTACGTACCACATTGCAAAATGAAGTTTTGACTTAATAAGTAATTGCAGGAAGGAATTTCGTTCACAGAAATATTCTTATTATCTCACCATCATATATATGCTTTTGGACATAGAAGCATTCTGTTCATCATTTAGAATTCAATAGTCTGGTTCTATCCATTAATGGGTCCTTGAAAATTTTCTAATAAAGATCAAGGCCACCCTCTCCTAACCCCTTGCCATATGCGCCATATGCAAAGGGATTAGATCCCACTCTTAATATTTTATTACATGTAAAATTATTCTCTTTATAGGTTTTGTAATGGAAAGAAATTAAACTTACCTAGCTAACACTTAAAAAATATGGAGTGATTTTAACATAAAGGGTAATTGGTAAAATAGAAATTTTATACACATTAAGCAAAGATAATATTGTAGTTATTAGTACATGTATCTTAAGAGCTCACATGGCACTGCCTTATTCTTCCCAATGGCCCAAAGTCATTGTGGCTTCTGGAATATAACCGAAGATAGTAATCAAGGTTTAATGTTCTATCAGAGAGGCATTGTAGGCCTCAGGTCCTTGATTCCAAGGTCACTAATTAGTGATTTGTTTGTTTTTGTTTGTGGTTGGTGGGAATGTTCAGGAGGATAAATTTTAACTTAACAGTTTCTATAGAACTAGAAGACTATTACTCAAAGTGATATTTTTCAATAGTGATATATATATAGTTATATATATATTAAAGGCTGAGGCAAAAAAATAATTATGCATATATCATTAGAAAGTCTATGGTTTAAGAGAAAGAGATACACATATGAAATAAATAATTTAAGTAAAAACTTTTTTTTTCTCAAGTTACAATTGGAAATATCAGTATGAACTTAATATGCATTTTTTATTAAATTAAAAAAAATGATGGTGAAAAGCCAAAACACTAACAACATCAAATGATAGCAAGGATGTGGAGCAACAGGAACTCTCATTCATTGCTGGTGGGAATGCAAAATAGCACAACCACTTTGGAGGACAGTTTGGCAGTTTCTTACAAAACTAGACATACTCATCATAAAATCCAATAATCATGCTTCTTGGTATTTACTCAAATGAATTGAAAACTTATGTCCACACAAAACAGATGTTTATAGCAACTTTATTCATAATTGCCAAAATTTGGAAGCAAACAAGACGCCCTTTAGTAGGTGAATGGATAAATAAACTGTGGCATATCCAGACAAGGGAATAGTACTCAACACTATAAAGAAAGGAAGTATCAAGCCATGAGAAGACATGGGAGAAGAAGTCAGTTTGAAAAGGCTACAAACTGCATGATTACAACAATATGACATACTAGTAAAGGCAAAACTATGGAGACCATAAAAAGATGAAAAGTTGCCAGAGGTTAGAGGGGAAGAAGGAGTGGATAGGCAGAATATAGAGGATATTTTAAGGTAGTAAAATTATTCTGTATGATACTATAATAATGGATACGTGCCGTTATACGTTTGTCAAAACCCACAGAATATACATTGAGTGACGCTAATAGAGACTGTGGGCTTTGGATGATAATGATGTGTCGATATGGCTTCTCCAGTTGTAACAAAGGTACCACTCTGTTAGATGTTGATAAAGTGGGAGGCTACACATGTGGAGACCTACAGGAGCTCTCTCTACTTTCTGCTCAATTTTGCTGTGAACCTGACACTGCTCTTAAAAATAAAGTCTGTTTTTAAGAACGTACATTTTCTCTAATTTTGTCCACTGAAAATGACTAGGAAAAGAAATAAAAGATCACCTTGGCAATAACAAGCATCCTAATGCCTAGATTGTAATATCTATTGTCTTTCCCACTAAAAATAAACCAAAGCTCCATAAAGAACTAGCTGATCACAAGGCTGGCAGAGGAATTATGCAAGATGTGTCTGGGACATCTTATAATAGAAAGCAATAAAACTATTTAAACTTCTGTGACCCTGTCTGAAGTACTCAAGAGTTAACTTGAAGAGCCTTCTACCAGGCAAAGGTGGGGTAGCTTGAGTCTCAGAAAAAATAACTGCAGTAGATTGAAATAAGTCAAATGAGTTCAGAAGTATATTTTAAAAATACAGTTAGTAGTCTCCTAAGAAGAATGCTTGGAAAATAATTAATTTTATTAAACATTAGTACACTAAGAGAAATAGTCAAGCATGCATCCTTTCTATGTGAACAAAACTTTGGAGTAACCAAATCTAATAGCTGATTCTTTGCAGCCATATTCCAGCTTAAGAAAAAAAAAAGGAAGAATAAATAATAAAGGTAGAATATTCCCACTTTCCAAATCTATAATGAAATAATCTAAACAATAATCATCAATGTTTGCTAATGTCATAAAACAAAGGACAACCAGAGACTAGGTACCTCCTGATGGAAGTACATGATAACAAAGTGGCATGGACTTATATATACTACCAAATGTAAAATAGATAGCTAGTGGGAAGCAGCCGCATGGTACAGGGAGATCAGCTCAGTGCTTTGTGACCACCTAGAGGGGTAGGATAGGGAGGGTGGGAGGGAGACGCAAGAGGGAGGAGATATGGGGATATTAGGTATACGTATAGCTGATTCACTTTGTTATAAAGCAGAAACTAACACACCATTGTAAAGCAATTATACTCCAATAAAGATGTTAAAAAAATTTTTTTAATTAAAAAATAAAATAATAATTCTAACCAAATAAAATAAAAAAATCAAACCTGAATCTGATCAAACCTCTAGATTTAACCATCAGTTTACAGAAAATGCAGGGAGCGTGTCAAACAATGCTACAAGCATGAAAAGTAAATCAAGGGAAATAAACAGTAGACAATTAAGAAATTTTGAAAATTGATTGGACTTTAAATTATTGAAAGGAATTACTTTGTATTTCCAAATAGTATAATGGTATAATGACTGTGCTTTACGAAAGTCTTTATCTTTTTTAAATACTTAGTGAAATATTTAAAGATGAAAAGTGTTATGTCTGGAAGTTGCTTCAAAATAATCCAGTGGGGCTGAGTGGGCAGGGACAAAACTGAAACAAGTTTGTCCATGAGTGACAATTGTTGAAGATGTAAGATGGGTACATAGAGGATTTATTATATTATTCTTTTATATGCTTGCACTTACTTGAAATTTTCCATAACAAAAAATGTTTTGTAATGGTAGTATTACAGCAGAGTAAAAGGAATACTTGATATCCATGCATTTCCACAATACTTAATATAAAAGCAGCAAATACTCCAATGAATATCCAACTTAAAATTTAAATGATTCAACCCTAATTTAGAAAAGATTAAGAGATCTAGTTTATTCAATTGTTTAGGTAACAAATTTAGGCTCACCTTAATTTCTAACTGTTCTGTCATTTGAGTAATAGACTAAAGGGAGTTCTGTTAAAAATATCTGCAATCAGTATTTATTTGAAAAGTGTAGGTAGGATGATCTTCAGCAAAATAGTTTCCCTGTAAGAACTTAGAAGAAAGTTTTTAATTACCTTTAAACACAGAAGGGCCTGGAGACCTAAACCAAAAAAAATTCTGATATATATAAAGAGGCAGATGTCAGGTTAGCAATTGTCAATAAGAAAATTGGGTTAGTAAACATAAGTTTTATATGATAAAATAAAGTAAAACTAATTTAAATGCTTAGTAAAGCAGAAAACAGTCAATGAAAGAAAATAAAATAAGTTGTGAGACAGTATGGGTGGCTCTAACCTCAGAAGAGTGTTAAGAAAGAGTAAGGGGGTGAGCTTGTTTTGGTCCCTCTCACTGTATTTGTAGAGAATAACCATGGAGATCTTCCAAGCTCACAAAGAAGGCAAAGTATAAGAGCTTAATGAATTGGGAGAAGTTCTGTAATATCCCACTATAGAATAAGTTCTTTTGATAGTAACATTTATATGAAAAGAGATACTAAGACCTTGATACAGATGAACAGATTGATGGCTAAGAAAGATACAAATGAAATGCATACCTGAGACATGAGGCTTTAGCCAAGCCCATTTGGAATTCTTAGGACTGATAATTATCCTCAGAAGACGCTAAGGAAAGAAATTTGGATATGGAGAGACTATGGCAATATAATATGGACAAATCTTGTGTTAACTAAATAGTTTTCCCCCAAAAGAATTCATGGTTTCAGGATTGGATTTTGTTAGAAATGCCAAAATGTTGACCACTGCCCCATCAGTGAAAAATCAGGTCCATCGATTTCTATATATGTTGCTGAATATAGAAGATATATCCATATAAACTGAGCAGCAAAGAGAATTCCAGAGGCCTTGAAATAATTGTGTGCATTTACTTTGGAAACTATAGGTACAACGAGAGCATCCTGAATAAACATATGTAGAACTATGGATTATAATACACTCAACTCTTGTAGAATAACCCTGCTTGTCATAGGAAGGGCAATTTTCCATGATGTTTGATAAATCTGAGGCCTACATTTCTGGATATTAGACTTTAGGATGGTTTACAGATAGCAATAATCAGAATATTAACCATGTATCCTAACCTGGTCACTTTAATTAGACTACTGAGTAGAACGGTGTCTGATGCAGATTATATTCTTATCATCTATTTACCTGAGTATTACATTAAGAAGTATTATTTAATGGATACAGAGTTTCAGTTTTGCTAGATGAAGGGATCTGGAGATGGCTGGTGGTGATGGCTGCACAACAATATGAATGTACTTAATACCATAGAACTGTATGCTTCACAATGGCTATGAGAGTAAAGTTTGTATAATGTTTATATCACAACAGTAAAAAAATTGGAAGAAATTACAGAGACATTAGTGGAATAGAAAAGAAGTCTGGTGCAAAATCAAACCATCTTATATATTAAAATTATTATGTGCAATTTAGAAACAGTCACGAAAACTTAGATATTGAATTTAGGGGTATTAAGCACAGAAAAACAGTTAAACGTGCAAAGTTTTATCATGCAGCGTTAAAAACCTTATTTGTTACATTAGTGATATTAATACACTCGTATCTAGAAAAAATCGAAGGTTAAAAACAATCAGATAATGCTAAAAAACAAACTTTACTTAATTACCATTTCTCTGTGTATAAAATGTTTACATGTCTCACAAAGGATTCTTATGTGTTCCATTCATTTTCATATCTTGTGTGTGAAGAAATAATCTTATATATGTGATACACTGTCTTGGGAGACAATCCTCCATGGGGTCATGTTTTTGTACAATGACTGCCTTTGTTCTACATGGTCTTTTTAAGAGTGTTTATATTGAAAATAGCCTTGAGAGATACAGATGGTGTTTCTCTTAGAGAAAAGACAGATTTGCTTACAGCGTTGGAAGATTTCCCTTCTGAGAAAATGACAGGTATGTGTACTGCCTGTTATAAGCGAATCGAGCTCCCTAAACTTGGGGCTCCTCCCCTTTCATGCGTTTCACTGCATACACAAGTGTCATCTTGCTGCCTTCATGTCCCCCTGTAGGAATTGTGGCCTGGGAAACCGGCACAAAAATGCTGGCACTCCAGCTACTGCTATTGCAGTAATAAATGGTTCTTTGTCTCTAATCCTGTGTCTTCAACCAGCATCCAGGGAACTGTGGCAGGCTCATTCGTTGGCTTGCAATTGGGTAAAATCTTAGACACTTGTCACTCTGTTATATGTGTTTTAATGCATTGAGTAATGATTATTCTAAAAATCTAAAAAGGAATTGAAAAAATATATCATCTCTAATTCTTTGAAAATTTTAAGTATGTTTTATAATTGTTTCTGCAATATTATGAAGTCCCATAGATACCCTACACGTGCTTCTTCAGTTCTGCTTTTACTTCTAATTTCTTGATTTTAATTTTTTTCCTGGAAAAGTATTACCTAGAGATCATCGTTGCTTGACCAAGTTACCAGACGGTCTAATTATTGATAATTCTAGTTCATGTACTTACTGATGATCCAATCAGATAGGGCTGAGTATGAGAGGGGAGGAGATGGCATAATACAAATATGGCTTTCTAAAGCCTCCATTATCAACAGGGACTCTAGAAAGGGCAGATTCTATTTGTTTAAAGTGTCCCTTATTATATCAAGCAACAAGTCTGGCATGTCTCTTAATAATCGACCCTGCTTAAATGACCTCAACAGAAGTTAGTACATGTCAGTTTCTCTATGCCTCAATTTCTTTATAACAAAAAAAGGGAATTAATTACAATTCAATAGACACGTTACAAGTATGTTCTGAAAACTAACAAGCAAATGCAGCTGAGTTCTTTTTTTTTTTTAATTTTATTTATTTATTTTTTGGCTGCATTGGGTCTTCGTTGCTGCGTGCAGGCTTTCTCTAGTTGCGGCGAGTGAGGGCTACTCTTCATTGCGGTGTGTGGGCTTCTCACTGAGGTGGCTTCTCTTGTTGTGGAGCACAGTCTTTAGGCGCATGGGCTTCAGTAGTTATGGCACGTGGGCTCAGTAGTTGTGGCTTGCGGGCTCTAGATTGCAGGCTCAGTAGTTGTGGTGCACAGGCTTAGTTGCTCCACGGCATGTGGGATCTTCCCAGACCAGGGATCGAACCCGTGTCCCCTACATTGGCAGACGGATTCTTAACCACTGGACCACCATGGAAGTGAGTGGCTGAGTTCTTTAGATAACAGGCACTGTAGATTGTAGAAATTATTATTTGATTTTGACACTCTTCCCAAGGTACTGCCTTTGTGTTTCTCTCTATAGAAAATGCAATCTGTTCCCAGGAGGGAAGCTTCTTACCTGGTCAGTACTCAATGGTACAGGATGAATACCACAACTCTCCAAATTATATTTTCTCTCACTTCTAACAATTTATGAATTTTATAAGTCAATGTCTTAAGTAGTCTCTCAGCAGGTCTGGGTTTTGCAATTCACCAAGCTTCTATTGAAATACCCTCTCTCTCCATTATTTAATTTTCGTTAAAATAAATTCTTATAATCATTTTACTAATTTGAATTTAATAAGTATGTGGAAATTACTTAACATCCACTAATATAACTTTTTGGTATTAATTTTATTCAGGACTTTACAAAATACCTGATGCAAAAATAAACTTTGTTTTGTTTTGTTTTTCATATTTGCAGTTTGAGATAAGTGCCATATGGAGGGGAAAATGGTAAAATTAAGAAAAGCCGAGGCTAAAGGGATAAACTACAGGTTGTTCTCAATTTTGCCTTGAGTTACACTTGAAATGAAGCCAAATAACAATCTCCTCTCATACATAAAATTATGAAGAAATCACATGCAAGAGTTGTCTCCTAGGCCTTGCTTAGAAGCATTCTTTTTCTACCTAAAATGCTTCCATGCCCAAACTCCTGTTTTGAAGGATTTCCTTTATATTGGGACTAGAATCATTATGCCTTAAATAAGATTATAGGGGACTAGAATCATTATGCCTTAAAATAAAGATTTATAGGATGTATTCTTCTTGAAATTGGCCTAAGGAAAAAAATCTAGATTAATGGTTTGTTCCGTTTCATCAAACAATTAAATTTTTATTATTCATGATTTTTTTGTTCCCCTGCTACTGTCAGAAAGTCTAACACTTAATGTACCATTAAAAGAAACAAATTCCTCAAGGGCCTGCTCTATATCTTTTACCTTCCTAAATCATTTTCATATTCTTATCTAGTTCTGTATTACTGTATTTCGTTAAGTTTGAAAAGCACATTGAAGGCACGTTTTCCCATTTTAATATCTCTGAAACAAGAATGGGTCTTACACTCAAGGGCATCCTGCATATTCCCTGGTTGCACTCAACATCCATTCTCCATCCACTGGAACTTCTCTCTGGCTTGAGGTCTGGCCAAGGTGTGCTGTACCCTCTGGGTTTTCTCATCCTCTGGCTTCTGGTAGGTCCTGTGGGGGGATGCTCCAGCAGTAGATCAGAGGAAAGAAGTCAGAGAATGTGTTCCCTCAGCTCCCTATTGGCAGGCTTTGGTACAGCAACTGTGCTCCTCCACCTAAGACAGTGGCTCTTGTCCGGTTGCTACCCTCCCATGGCATTCAGCTGCAACAACAGCTTGTTCCCCCAAGCCCTTCCAAGTAAGGTTTGCCAGAATCTTCCAGTTGTTGCTAGATCCTGGTTGCTTTGCAGTCCCTTATCCTTCCCACACCTTTTAAATTGCCTTTTTATTTAATATTCTTTACCTTTTTGAGTGTGTCATTTCCTTCCTGATGAGATAATCCAACAATTTTTCCCAGAAGTGGCCTGAGGAAACAGCCATCACAAAGGAATTCTGGGATTTGGTAACACACGTCAATGATCACGTTTGCTGGGGGAAATAAGACACTGGTAAACTGTGGCAGGCACTGGCATCAAGATTGCTCCATGTGTCACTAGTAATGGTAGGGATGGAGAGCAAGGAGAGGCAAGGCATTGGAAGATTAAGGGGCTGGTATAAGGTTGCTATGGTGACAATGGTGATTACAAGATTGCAGGGTGAGATGGCTGCTCTGATTGCCCTTAAGAAAATACACACATTAAAAAAGTTTTTATTGAAAGTCATGAATTCAAAATTATAGGTACAAGTGGAAAATCAGAAAAATGATATCAGCTTTAAAGGAATATAATATTGCCTGTAACAGCAAATCACTTATGAATGAGAATCAAGTTCAGGTATTAATAAAAAGAGTTGCAGATTTACAACCTCAATTTTCAATGCCCCTTATGCTCAAAAAACATCCTTGCTAGTGAAAGAAGTCCCTCTTCCCCCATCTAAAAGAAAATCATACATTGATTTCACTCGGAGAATTTGTCTCATAAAGTCATACAAAATCTCTTCTGGATCCTCCCTTATCACCTCCTTGCCTTTGGGTCCATAAATAGAATTAACACACAGAATATCCCAGAAGATTGACAAGATGTGTTCTTTGAAGATACAGCTTATAGCCCAAATTGGTAGGATATTGTCAACTTGTAAGTATGGAAATTCAGAGAATGTGTATCTCAACATATTCTCAACATATTAAAACTAGAAGGAAAAAATATACTGGCCCAAATGTATTTGAGTATATTTACATAGGAATCAGAATTTAATGTGTTGGCTCAAGCACCTTAGACTTGGGTCAACACTCTGACGGGTTGGTTAACTGAAACCTGTACTCAAGAGCACCTACATTTGACTGAGATGCCAGAACTCCCTGGCATACTGAGAAGGAAGTTCTAGGGTCCAGGGAGCGAAGTGGAGTCATTATGTACAATCTAATCAACCATTTCTTAACCACATCTTCTAGGAGGGCCCATAGGACACTCACCTCACTAAGACATAAATTATTATTGAGGACCCACCAGCATTCTTCAAAACTTTGCAAGCTAGAGGTGAGGGGGGATGGGTGCACAGTGATAATGATTTCCCTGTTATGAACAAAAATAATAGGATCCCAGAGTGTAGGTGCAAGATAGCAACAGTCACCACCAGAATCAAAGGAGTTGATTGAGGCCACATAGGGGTTGAAACAGCAGTGATTAGGGCAGTTTGAACGCAAGGTTCTGTGACAACGGCTACTTGATCATAGTGTCCCTAAGGAGAAAATAAATGACCAGACTAGCAAGCCTAAGACACTTCTTGATTAAATGAGTGGAAAATTCTAGATTTAGCAGACAACAATGTAAGTTCAGATACAGTAGTAGGGATTCATGGGGTCTTCTCCAGGTCACAAGTCTGAAGCCCCTTCAATGAAAGGGAGGTCATGTCTTTTTGATGAAGGACTCTGCAGTACATGTTTTTGAATCTTCTCAGAAGCTTTCTCCTGAGGTACCGTCAGCTATTTGTCAAGGTGTCTGTGCATTAGAGGAAGGAAAATATCCATACTTTCTAAGGGACATTAGATATTGGCTCAGAACTCCTGCCAGGCTCCAGACACAACAAAATGCCATTATAGACAATTGGTCAAAGCGGGGCTGATGGAAGTTAGTGACAGATAGAGCTTTGGCCTTAGTTCTTCTCATAACAGGTTCAGTGGAACTACAGAACTCTCCTGTAGTTATTTCCCCAAGCCCAGAATTCATAGTAAGAATAGGTTGAGAGGTTCTATGGAATCTCTTGCAAACCCTAATGGGGACCCATGGTACAAATCCATAAGGTCTTAGAATGAGGCTATGCGATATTCTGCCCATACTTGTTCTCCACTTAAAAAGTGGTTTTGGTGGCAACTCAGTATTTGATCCTAACACATCAGATAACTATGCCACCTAAACTCCCGTCTGGACTGGGTGTTACTGATCCGTCAAATCATAGCATATGACGTGCAGGGAAGCATCCCATTGTATGACATCTGGCCCCAGCTGCTCCAGAATGCAAAATTAAACTTCATGAGTAGTTATGGCCACCTGGGGAGTTTACTGGAACAGAGGAAGAAAGATGCAGGCCAGGTATACAGATGGTCTGCAAGGTAACATGGAACCAGTTGGAAGTAAAGAGTTGCTGCATTACCTCCCCAGTTAGGGTGGCCATGGAATACAGCAATAAAATAGTATGCTCCTAGTTGGATGAATTCCACATAGGATATTTGGTTGTTTATTTTACAGCATGGAAAATATGGCCTGAGGCAGGAATCTACACTCATTCAGAGTCCCTAACCCATTGGTCAAGGACTTATATAGAAGAATATTTGAAGATGAGTGTGATAGCACAAAGAGTTGATTGTCAAATCAGATTTATACAAATCATAGATGATAAGATATTACTCAGTACCAACATTTGCATATAATTCAGTGGATAATCAGTAGGCACAGGCAGGGATAAAAGTTCTTCATGTATTTAACAGCCTAGTTGAAACATCGCAAGTGCCAAAACTGCCAAATTCAAAGGACACGGCCAGGTTCCCATTATGGCATCATTCCAAGTCAAACCCACCAGACACTCTGATTACACTGAATACCTTCCACCATGGAGAGGGTCTCAATTTGTCTTCATGGGAAGAAATACATATTTCATATTTATACTTACCTCCTCGGCCTACAAAATTTCTGAGAGCAACATCATTTTCAGATTTATATAATTCCTTGATACACTACACTAATATTGTCTCTAACCAAAAAATTTATTTTACAGTGAAGAAGGTATGTAATGGGCTTATGACTGGAGTATTCACTGGTCTTATATGTATACCAACACCAGAAGCAGCTGGATTGATAGAATGATGGAATGGCCTATCGATGTCTCAGTTATTTGTCATCCGGGGCAACACTGAGAAGTTGAGACATGGTCCAATAGAATATGGAAAATGACTTAAGTCAGCAACCAACATATGACATTATTCCCCCAAAGCCAGAATGCATGGGTTTGGGAATCAAGGAATGGAGGTCAGAATGTCCCGTCCCACTGAAGGAATTCTTTATTCTTTTCCTCTCAGCCTTGGGCTCAGTGGATTTGGAGTACTTATTTCTCAAGAGAGAAATGCTTCCACCAAGAAGTAGAATCATGGGTCTATTAAATTGGAACTGACAGCGTATGTCGAAAATTATTTCTATTGTTGTTGTGACAAATCATCACAAGTTTAGTGTCTTAACACAAATTAATCATCTTGCAGTTCTGTAGGTTAGAAGTGCAACATGGATCTCGTGGTACTAAAATCAAGATGCCAGCAGGGCAGCATTCCTTTGTAGAGGCTCTAAGGGAGAATTCCTGTCCTTGACTTTTACCATTTCTGGAGGCTACACATATCCCTTCACTCATGGTCCCCTTCCTCCATCTTCAAGGCCAGCAATGTGACTTCTCTCTAGCCATTCTTCTGTAGTCAAACCTCCCTCTATCTCCCTTTTTCCGCCTCCCTCTTCCACGTTTAAGGACACTAGTGATTACACTGAGCTCACATAGATAATCCAGGATAATCTTCCTATTTTAGAGTCAGTTTATTCACAGTCTTAATCTGCAACCTGAATTCCCCTTCACCACGTAAGGTAACATATTCACAGATTCCAGGGATTAGGACACAGACATCTTTGGAGTGATATTATTCTGCCAATCACAATGTACTTTGGTTACTTAGGGCTCCTCATGGTGCTAAAACAATTGGCAGAAAATAATGTCACTTTACTAGAAATGGTGATTTATCCTTATTGTCAAAGGGAAATTGCACAGTAGCTATTTCTGAAGTCCAAAGGATTCACTAGGTCACCTTGTAAACTTCCATGCGCAGTGGAAAATGGAGAACTGCAGCAACCAATAAATATAGGGCTACTGAGGACTTGTATCCTCTGGGAATAAAGTTTCCTTCATCCCACCAGATTAAAGATACAAGCAGTCAACATGCCGGTGGAGGGTAAGAGAAATACAGAATGGGTCATGGAAGAAAAAAGCTATTTATCAACTTAGCTTTGAGATCAACTATATAAGAGGGGACTACAGTAGCTATGTTTCATGTAAATTAATTATGTTCCCTCTTTTTTCTTCTATCATATCTGAATGGCACAGTTGGTCCTAATATTTTAATTTAAGTAAAAGGTAATATTAAGACTATAGTGATGTTATTTTGTAATGAGACAAACGAGTTTTCCCTTTGTTAGATAAGAATGAAAAATGATGGGCAAAAGGAGTAGATATTCCCCATTCGTTCTCTATAACCACTTTCCGCTTTTCTGCAACCTACTCTGAAAGGTGATATCTATGAGCTGCCTCATCCAGGCTCTCTGGAGTCTGGCATCTGTTTGAGTTCACACAACAAGAAAGCACCAGCAGGAGAGAAGAGGGCAGGAGGAGACACAGGACAGAGTATTTACTGCCTAATTCCTCCCTGACAAGTATAGGGCAGTGACTGCATTTCTCTCACTATGGTTACCCATTCCAATAAAACTGTGCAAACTCTCTACACGGTGTGTCTTGCTGTGGGTTCTAATAACTGCTCCTCTTGCCGCTTCAAGCACAGGGATGGGAATGGATCTCAGCGGCTGTGACTCCCTTTGTGTTTCAGCATCCCTTGTTACTTTCCTTACCCTGCCAACCCCTTTGGAAACAGTGCCTTCATTAAACTCTTTTTAGTTACTCTCGTAGCATAACATCTGTTTCCTGCCTGAACCCTAACTGAGACATATGAAAAGTACATCTTTTTAATGATGCAAGCCAACTCACATCTACCTGTCCTTCTGTCTATTTTATTGCCCTTTCTCTCTTTCTTTTTCTGTTTATTGACTTTTCTTTTGCTCTAGGTCTTGTTCTCTTTCCACTATCTCCAGGTAACACAACAGAAATAATAGGTCACAAGTCTTTTGATTTTGCATAAAATATATAAAAGTAAAAATTATGCTTTATACGTAAGATGTGGAATACAGTGATTAAGAAAGGGGCTTTAGAATTATCTATACTAATATGTGTCTGAATCCTCATTTACCATCATGAAGCAAGGTTATTTGAATTCCAGTGCTGGTCAAGAGGTAATAAATCTACCAAGGCCTGTCTCTATCAATGATTACAACTAAAACCCCTGAACAAAATGCTAAAAGCAATGAAATGAGGACTCTGAAAAATTAACAATAATAGGCAGATAGAGGAAGGGGGTAAATGTTGAAGAACAATCTATAATGGGGCTAAATTTCTGGGCTTTTTTCCTCTTTTGTCTTGGCTTTAAGCCACAGAGAGTCCCATTGCAAAACTGTGCAGTGGGGCATGAACAGACAAAATCCTGAGAGAAACCTTGTCTTTCTGGCCAGAGGATCAGGATAGGAGGTCCCTGTGAGCTAGAGTGTATGAGGAGGAAGTCCCACTTTTTTTTTCTTTTTGCGCTGCCCCAAAGGCAATCTCATTCATGGAGTGATCCAGTGGTGGTGGTGGTGGTGGCACAGGCACCAGAACCCTGAGAGGAAATCTAGAAAAGAGGATTTGGGGACTGAAGAATGTGGAAGGCATCTCTGTCAACTTTTTCTCTCTCTCATTTCTTTCACTGGTTTGCCCAAAAGGGACCCAGGCAGAACTGTGAGACAGCACGAGTGGCTGGATCTCTGAGAGAAGTATCATGTTCCTAGATCGATTCACCCAGAAGAAACAACAATCATAAGTGGGTAGATATACCAAAAAAAAAAAATTCAACAAAATTCAACATCTATACATAATGAAAACTGTCAGTAGAATAGAAATAGATGGCAACTTTCTCAACCTAATATCCTTTCCTTTGATTCTTTGTCCTTTTTTCAGTTGACTGTAGTTATTTTCAGACCAAATATGTGCAATAATGAAAGCTACTTTTCGTTCAGCGTGTACTAGCAGAGACTGCTTAAATGCCTTATGTACATTTGTGAATTTAATTCTAAGGTAATTCCTCATATGTATGCATTCAGATGTGTTTGTGTGTGGGGGTGTGAGAGTGTATATGGGGTATTTTTTTTCATTGAATTGCATTCACACCATTGTCATTTGCATATGTTTAAACTCATCAAATTGTATATGCTAAATATGCACAGTGCATTGTATATCAATTTTACTCCATAAAGCTGTTATAAGAAAGAATAGAGAATTCAGAGTTAGCTGTCAAGGTGAATGAAGAAGGGGAAATGGTATTGAAGACAGATGTGCACAAGTCACCTCAACATTTTAACCACTTGGGGTGTGGGTGTAATGGCCTGTCTTCTTTCTGAATAAAACAGAAACAAAGGGAATCAAAGTCTCCCTACTCTCTCAGCAGAAAGCTTCTGAGAAGCCAAAAAACAAAACAAAATACACTTAAGATTGTGTGAAGTGAAGGGTTAGCTATCAGTAAGGTTATCTCAATATGCCTTGGGGAATTACCAAATTTCCAAGTATACACTAATATAATTTCCCTCATTCTTTACAGTCAACCCTGAGTAAAATTGGCAAAATCAATTTTAATGAAAAATCCTGTAACAATCCAAGACAAGTAGGATTTAAACCACTCGTTTTCACTGTCAGGGAAAAACAAAAAGACAGAGTCATTCTAAGCAACTGATCTGAACATAACCACCGCTCACCCTTTTGTGTTTAAGTATCAGTCCAGCACAATCATTGTTTTCACAAATCCCGCCACATACTGGTATTTTTTTTTTTTTTTTTTTTTTTTTTAGAAAGGGTTTGGACCTTCATGATTTTTCTTTTTTTTTTTTTTTTAATTAATTTATTTATTTATGGCTGTGTTGGGTCTTCGTTTCTGTGCGAGGGCTTTCTCTAGTTGTGGCGAGCGGGGGCCACTCTTCATCGCGGTCCGCGGGCCTCTCACTGTCGCGGCCTCTCTTGTTGCGGAGCACAGGCTCCAGACGCCCAGGCTCAGTAGTTGTGGCTCACGGGCCCAGCCGCTCCGCGGCACGTGGGATCCTCCCAGACCGGGGCTCGAACCCGTGTCCCCTGCATTGGCAGGCAGACTCTCAACCACTGCGCCACCAGGGAAGCCCCGCATACTGGTATTTTTAAGATAAATTTTAACCTACTCCCCCGTATTTAACCTAAGGGTGACAAATTTATCATTCACCTCTGCAACTTGATTACATAGCACAATGCCTGAGAGATAATAATTAATGAATATTTATAAAATAAAGAATGAATTACGGTGTTTGCTTTGCATATCTAAAGTATTTTCCATCTATAATAATAATAATGCTAACTGCTCAATATAGAGTGCTTACTATGAGCCAGGCACTGTTCTAAACAGTTACGTGATATTAACTCATTTAATCCTTACAATTACGCTATGACATTAACACTATTATCTCTTTTTTTCCATATAAAAGAGTACCTGCAAATGCTTAAACAAATAGCCATTTATTTTTACTTTATCATCAAGAGTAAAGACAGAAATAGTTTATATCCCACCCACTTCTTTGGTAAGTATCCCTGAAGGACAAAAAAAAATATGGACTTGATATTTCTCCTGCAGCACTACTTTAATTCCCCGCTTCCTCTCTACTCAGTAGCTAGAGATACTATTAGACCCACAGTCCTAAGGCGGTCATCCTTTCACCAGGAATCATTTATGTAAAAGCTGTTTCCAGTGCACCAATCATAACACTGGGACATAGTAAACCAATTCGTTGTTGGATTTGCCAAGTTCAGATATGTGTAGGGGAATGTTTAAATGGAATTTTAGAAACAAATGAGTTGTTTCCAAATCATCTATAGAAATACCGAAAGTATTAACATGCTTAATTCTCTATGCAGTATATAGATATGTTTCACATTCTTACTGCAGCCTCTCTTTTCTCACCCCAAGGACTTAAGTTTGAGCTGTGATCTTGCTTCTGGTCGACTTCTCTCACTATGTCATCCTCTTCCTCTTATTCACCATTTGTTCTTTACCTAATGCAATGGCTGTTGTACTTTCAAAATCATCCCAATGTTAAAAGGCTGTGCAAGGATTTTCTATACTTAACTACAGAAAACTTCTACTGTACTCATCTGTCACACTTACATATGTTTGCGTCTTTTACACTTCCTGTTTTTACATGGCACAATCTGTCCATTGCCAGAAATTTATTGACTGCTAAAAGAGAAGCAATTTCTGAACTGCTGAGATTTGGGGGTTGTTTGTTACCACAGCATAAGGCTCGTCCTTTATTGACAACTATAGAATTTACCTACAGAGGAGGATGAAAGGGTCAGAAAAATAAAATGGAGAAACTGATCTTTTGATCGTTTCTAAGATCAATTCTGATCAGTTCTTCTAAGCAACTGATCTTCAGTATGTCTCGAATCTAATAAAGCATTTGATAAAATAGTATGAAGTCTGAGATTTGCTTTAATATATTTTAGGGAAAAAAGCTTAAATAGATAAAACAAGTGTGCCAAAATATTGATAATTGTTAAAGCCAGTCGATTTTTCCCACTTTTAAATATATTTGAAAAATTTTATAAAGCAAAATTTGAGGTAAATTTTCCCAAAGACATGACTAAAGTATAATTGATATGAAGGAAATTGTAATATACCTATGACGATTGGCATGAAATAATGATTCTTATAATAATGGATATAAAATACCTTGAAAAATAAGATTTTTCAGGATTATTTTGCTACTGAGAGATGTACTACAAAGCACATACAATCCCTTTGTCTTCCTACTGACCTAGATAAAATACACCTCAACATCATTTATCAATTGATTTTATAATTATTACTTTGACATCTTGATATTGTGAATGGGTAGCTATTCTAGTCACTGGAAAGTTTCATTCTATCTTTTTAAATGAATATATTGATGCAGTTTCACAGTCAATGCCCTGACTTTGAAATAAGAAAGGTTAGAATGGTCAACAAATATTTATTAAGACCCCATATGTAACCTATTGGAGATGCAACTATGAACAAGACTGAGTTATATGCCCTTAAAGAACATTCCAATGTTTTGCCTTCTGTGTTTTTCTGCAAACTTGAGGAAATTGTTTAATTTTGTTGGGGCTCAGTTTCTTGTCCAAAAAATGAGGTTAATCCTCGCTAATTTGTAGAACTGTTGTAGAAATTAAATGTGATATAGTGTATTAGTAAAGATTCTCCAGAGAAGAGATTTATCATAGGAGTTGGCCCATGGGGTAATGGAAGCTGAGAAGTCCTATGATCTTCCCTCTGCAACCTGGAGAACCAGGAAAGCCAAAGGTGCAATTTGGTTTGAATCCAAAGGCCTGAGAATCGGGTGGAGGGGATGGGGCAATGGTGTAGGTAAGTCCAGGTCTGAATCTGAAAGGTGAAGGCCAAAAGCACATTTGTCCAAGAGCAGGAAAAGTACCAGCTCAAGCAGAGAGAAAATTCACCTGTCCTCTGCCTTTCTGTTCTATTCAGTCCCTCAAAGGATTGAATGATGTCCCCTCGAAGTGGTGAGGGTGATCTTCTTTACCTTTGAATCTATTGATTCAAATTTTTTCTAGAGACACTATCACAGATACAGCAAGAAAAATGATGTCTTACCAGCTGCCTGGCATCCCCAGTAGACATTTAAATTAACTATCACATACACTATTGTTGCTGAAACTCGGCCTCTGTTCACCGGTGCCAAACAGAAACGTGGAGACAGGGTTTTGCGTGAAGTAGAAAAGAGTAGCCTTTATTGCTTTGCCAGTCAAAGGGAGCCACAGTGGGCTATCGCCCTCAAGACTGTGTGTCCCGTCCTGGAGGGGGTAGTGAGGAGTCTTTATAGTGTTCTAGGAGCAGGGCGTGATCAGCTCGTGGACATTCTTCTGATTGGTTGGTGGTGAGGTAATCGGGAGTCATTATCACCAACCTTCTAGTTCCAACAAGTCTGGGGTCTACGTGCTTGTGGGCAGCATACAGTTAACTTCTTCCACCTGGTGAGGGTTTCAGTATCTGCAAAACAGCTCAAAGGACATGATTCAGAATATTATCTATAATCCTTGAGGAAGAACTAAAGGCCCTAGACTTTGTTTAATGGCTAAAATATTATTATTTTGTCTTGCTTGACTGTTTTCCTTTCTTTCTGCATTTTCTCACTTCTCTGATTAAATTTATTCTTTGACTAAAGTTTGTCTACAGACAAAAGGCAGGTGGACATGGGTGGAGGTCTCTTCTGGGAAGGCCTCATAGGGTCCTGCTCGGTTACAGTATGAAGCACATAATGGAGTCTAGAACATACCAAAACTATTTTTATTTTCTGGTTTATAGATAATGGATTTGTAGGTTTTGTCAGCATGAAGAAGCATTTCAAATCTTTCTACTTTTTACTGAATTCACAAAATAAAGTTTCTGATCCAACAAAGTTGAGAAGGTATGTTGTTTTCATACAATGCCTACGTTTATGAGACTTTGCCTAAAGTAGATACATAGTTACTATTTATTAATTTTTTAAGTAAAAGTTCTAAGAGAATGCATTGTAAACATCAATTAGAATTCATCTTCATGCTCAAACATTAACATCCTGGGTTTCTGAGCAAGTAATTAGATTCTTTTGTGAATTTATCCAGTTAGAATAAGAGTGACTGTAAGCTTTACGTTAATTAAATTAGTATATTATTTAGGCTACATTCTCAGGGGAAAGTTCGCTATTTAAAAACTAGATGAATGCTTCCCTTTTCATTGGTTTGAAACTGTTGAGGAATTTATTTGGTGTTTGAATATACATACTTTTTTTTTTATTACATTATTTATTTTTTTGTTTTGAATTACATTGCCTTTTCTTTTTTTTTTAACATCTTTATTGGAGTATAATTGCTTTACAGTAGCGTGTTAGTTTCTGCTTTATAACATAGTGAATCAGCTATACATTTGCATATATCCCCATATCTCCTCCCTCTTGCGTCTCTACACTTGTCTTCCTTTTACCATTCGTTTCTGTCGACAGGTTCAGAATACCGTTTTCTCAAAAATGTTTCAGATGAACAGTGCCAAAAATATGGGTGAACACTAAAATAATAGCTAACCAAAGGTTTCTTTAAATGTTGTCAAATGTGTAGATATTTGGATGCATCCAAATGATTCATTAAGTCTGCAGACAGTCTCATTTAACTCATTTTAATTAAATCTCATTTTATTTTTATTTTATTTTATTTTTTTTTAAATTATTATTTATTTATTTATTTTTATTTATTTATTTGGCTGTGTTGGGTCTTCGTTTCTGTGCAAGGGCTTTCTTCTAGTTGCGGCGAGCGGGGGCCACTCTTCATTGCGGTGCGTGGGCCTCTCACTATCGTGGCCTCTCTTGTTGTGGAGCACAGGCTCCAGACGCGCAGGCTCAGTAGTTGTGGCTCACGGGCCCAGTTGCTCCGCGGCATGTGGGATCTTCCCAGACCAGGGCTCGAACCCGTGTCCCCTGCATTAGCAGGCAGATTCTCAACCACTGCGCCACCAGGGAAGCCCCAAATCTCATTTTATTTTAAGTAAAGTAGCTCTACGATCTTTCTAGATTACCACAAAAAGTGTGTTGTATTTTGCTGGTCAAGCCAAAGTAATCTGTTATTTATGAAACGATGGTCTGATACTGTTGTGAGTCAGGAAAGACTGGGACAAGGCCAGCGTCCTCATGCATAGGCATTAGGCAGAAAGCAGAGCCTTGTTTTGCACTTAATGAGACCATGACATACAGAGGAATGGCATCTAACACAGAAACTCTGTAGCATCTGAACAAGAAACTCTGACCATGAAAACCATGGAGCACGGGCAATAATAATGTACAAGTTGCTGATGACCCTGTACAATCTTCCACGTGTGGCGCTGGACTAATAAGGGAAAATGTAAGGGAAAACAGCTCTTAGAGCACACGTACAGTGGCTTCAGGACCAGAAGATGATGCAACCAGGTGCAATCCAGGCCACACCTCAACCCTCCCCTCAGTGAATATTCCACCCTTAATCAAAAAGACCCCCATCCATTCAAAGGGCTAAAAATAAGATAAAAGGGGGATCGACAACCCTGCGGCACTCTCCCCACTCTCAGGGATGCCTGCACTCTTCTCTGTGTGTGTCTTTTCGCTTTTGCCTCAATGAACTGCTTCTTTGCTCTCTTTGCTCCTCAGCCTCTGTGTGTGTGTGTGTGTTTCCCTTTGTGTTTTGTGTTCTTCGCCCAAAGTCTTTTGGACAAGTTGAACAAGAGCCTGGACTTCTGGTAAACTTTTTCTGGTAACTTTAACTGGGTTGAAACCTAAATGACATCTTTATGGTTTTCTATAGCCATAGTACAGATAGATGCACGGATCAAATTCTACTCTTTACTATGAAATTAAAAGAGAAATATGTGTTTCAATGTCTGACCATTTCCTGTAGAAATAAAGTTTCAGAAATACTTGTACATTAGCACAAAGATTTATTTTAAGATACTCATTGAAGCAGTGCTAACAACCGTGGAAATTTCATAACAATCTAAATATCCCTTAGTAGGTGAGAGGTTAAATAAACTGTAACATATCCATTTTACAGAATATACATAGAAGCCTCTATTTTTAACCATCTCTAAGCTAATAAATATATACTGGTATGTATCAAACAATAGCTTCTTAACCCTACTCACCACCAAAGGATGACTTTTATTGTCCCTCACATTTGAGTTTCAGAACAAACAGATTTTCAAACCCTTCCAGAACCTTTACTGTTTATAAGCTTATATACTACATGAAATATAAGTTGTTAGAGTCATTACAAAATATGAGAAATCTGTATGTAATGCTAGGAAAACAGTGTCAACGCACAAATTTTAATGAAAATAGAAAGTTGCAGGATGATATATTATTACACAATTTATCCAGGAAAATAGTTACACACACATATGTGAATGTGTATGTAAATACAGAGAAATTGACTGTAAGTATGCTTATTGAACTGCTAATCACGCTTGTCTCTAGGTAAGGTAATGGATGATTGATGAGGAGTGGGATAAGGAAAAGGGAATAGGGATGCTTTCATCTTTCTCATTATATATTGTTTTATTGTTTTAATTCATTACAATGATTACTTATATAATGAAAAGAGAGAAAGAGAGGATATGAATTTAAAAGAAACACGTGCATAACAAAACAGAACTAGAAACAGAAAAAGAGACGATGCAGTCTTGGCTGGGATCAGTAACAGGTCGGGTTAGCACACTTGTATATGGGAAATGCTTAGGAGCTATAATCTTAATTGAAATGGAAGTCTGAAGCTTTTTCGCAGAATAATGTGCAAGAGACTGAAAAATAGCCTAGATTTCATGTGAAAAATCAGGAGACTGAAATTATGAAGAGAGCTAGAGTGAGGCTATCTTTGAAGAGTAACAAAAATGGGGAAAGAAATGAAGAAAAGTACAGAGTAACTGAAGAGGTCTTATGTGAAGAGCCGTTACCTGGAGGCTAGGCATGGCTGAGTGACGGGAGTGTTGTTATGGAGAAGTTAGTGCAAACCATCCATTGCTATGGCTTCATTCTCCAGGTGGACCATAAAATGGGCAAGGTGGGGGGAAGAGGGCTGAGGGGTGCCCGCTTTGTTACACCCAGCTTGGTTTTTGTCTCCAGTCTATTTGCTTGTAAAGAATTGCCCGTTGGAATGTGTCGTATGGAGGAAAACTGACCCAGTGACACTTTTCTCTCAAAACCTCTTTGAGCCTCTAGTTTTCCACTTACAAAATATGGAAAACAAGACCTACCTCACAGTGTATTCTGAGTGTCACAGGATACAATGTATGTGAAAGTATAGCAAGTTACAAAGTGCCATACAAAGTTTATATGTTATTTAAAAGGGAAAAAAAATAAAGCTCTATGGATGTCAATATAAAATCTGGTAGAAATCTGAAAAACATGGGCTCTAAGTGCAACGTGAAGCCCTATATAAATTTCCCTCCTTAGGCTTGCAAATTAATGTTTTTTACAGTATGTGAAACAAAACCAAATAGAATAGCTGAAAACCTGTAGTAGTGATTCTGTTGGACTTAAATTAGCTCTCTCCTTTTTCATTACTGAAGATTTTCTCTTTTCAATTAGAAAAAGATATGCATAACACAAATCAATTATGGATTTACCCTTGATTATATATCCAAAAATTTTCTTCACAGCATACTCTCTTAATTTCCTTATTCTAATGCTCATTAGATTATAAAGGATTTACTAGCACTTCTTTGATATTACATATCATAATATTTAACTAAAAACAGGATAAAAATAAGATCACTTCATTAGAGAGAATTTTTCAAAAGGAAAATCTGCTTTTTGGAAAATCCCTGTCTTATTTTTGGGCCAAGGATGATGTGAAAGATTAAAAGTGCACACACTAAAATGCCCCTCAAAATATTTTCAGTTTCAGCATCATTAAATGAAGTAAAAATCAAAGTAACAAAGTCTTCACATCAATTATTTACTCCTTTTTAAAAAGATATGATTCCAAAACATAGTTTATCAGGTATCATTTTGTCTCATAACAACATCTATCACATGTTTACTATTCCAGGAACTGTGTTTTCTACCATCCTGTGGATTATATCATTTAATCTTTCAATACTCCTACAAAATAAATTCTATTTTTATCCCTACTTTATAAGTTTAATAAAAACCTGTCATAAAAGGCAATTTGGCAGCATCTATAAAAATATTAAAAATGGTGTTTATCCCTTAGCCCAGAAATTCTACTAATGGCATTTTATTCTAGAAATATATATACATACTCACATGTGATATTATGATATGAAGCATGTAGGGAGTTACTCATTGCAGCTCTGTTTGCAATTAGAAACAATCCAGGTTTCCATCAACAACAAAATAGTAAAATAAATCATAACTCTATTTCAATTACCTAATGCTGTTTAAAAACCTACTCCAAACTTAGTGAGTTAAAACAACAACAATCATTTATTGTTCACATGAGTCTGCAGTTTGGGTGGGGATCAGTAACCACAGGCTATCCCTACTCCGTGCAACATGGGCTGAAGTCACGTGACTGGGGGCCGGACTAGCCACTTTCACGTCGACTTATTGACAACACCTGGCAGGTAGGAGCTGCCTGTCAGCTAGGAGCTCAGGTGGGGCTGTGTACCAGGGGTCATGATGGCGCCTCTTTACCCAGATTGCTTGTTTCCTCACAACATGGCAGCTGAGTCCAAGAACAAGCATCTCACAGGAACCAGAAGGAAGCTAAATCTTCCTTTATACCTCGCCTCCAAAGTCCACGGTATCACTTCCACCTAAGACCCTAAGATGCCAATCCTCCCCAATTTAAGGGGAGGTATAATCGGTCACATTTCCTAAGATACAGTAAGAAAAAATTAGATTTTTGATTTTCTACCCTTTCGTATTGTTTTGATTCTTGAATTGTGTGAATGTATGGCATGTGTGTATGTGTACGTATGTGTGTGTATGTGTGTGTGTATGTGTTTCCAGAGACACTTAGAGAAGTTAAGTAACCTACATATGCACACCCAGGTAGCAAGTCACAGAGTTGGGAATTAAAGA
The DNA here is from genome assembly GCF_009873245.2 of Balaenoptera musculus. Classification (NCBI taxonomy): domain Eukaryota; kingdom Metazoa; phylum Chordata; class Mammalia; order Artiodactyla; family Balaenopteridae; genus Balaenoptera; species Balaenoptera musculus. Next base: position 79,212,529 of record NC_045796.1, read on the forward strand.
CTGGTATATCTAACTTTGAAATGTAAGCTCTTACCCACGTTGTGATCCTGCCTCCCTCTCTGGGATCAAATCCACTCTCGAGATCAGGGCAGCTATTCTGCACGATAAGTTCCTGACACACTGGACTACATCCCTCCTTCCCTGTAGAGAATGATTGTGAGCTAGCTCTCAGCACATTCCTGATTCCCATATATCTGCCTGATGCCTGCACTCCTTCACACTGAATGCAAACAGACTGCCTTTGATCATATGACATTTTATTAGTTTAAAAAATAGAGAGAGAAAATGATGCCTAAGAAGAAATAGTTTTTACATTTCCAAGATATCTCAGGAGCTAATAAGATTTTCTTCTAAGATCACATGTAAGAAAAATGAGCAATGTCCTACTTTATATATCTCATTGGGACTGTCTGAAAATCCCACAATCTGCAACAAAGTTCGTTGTCAGTATTATTTGTTTTTCAGAGAGAACATCCCTTTATATTAGAAACATCACACGTCAAAAATCAAAAGCAGTCTCATAAGGTAAAACCAATTGCTAACCACCTAATGCTTGGAATGTTGTCTTTCACCAAATCCCACCCTGGGGTTCTTATGGTATGAAGAAAAACATGGAAGAGAATGACTTCCTGCCTTGGACAGGCCACGTTACTACCATGGACTTTGAATTTTAGAAGCGGTAACATGGACTAAGGCACGGAAAAAGAACGAGATTGAATGGTGACATTAACTAGCCCCACCATCCTCCTCAGCCACCTTTCTGCCCTTCTTGGGGCTCTTTTGGACATGATGAGCTGTGTGGAAAACAGGTTTTGCACAGTGGAGTGACCTGGTGGCTTTATTGTGCTTCAGTGCATTGGGTCAAGCCACGTGTTATAGTGTGTTGTGGGGAAATGGGGGGACCACTGAATTTAGAGTCAGAAGACTTGAGTTCATGTTTTAATTATACCACTGAGAATAATAACACACTTGTCCTGCTTATTTCACAGGTTGATATAAGGCTCAAAAGTACTTTGTAACTGAATGAATCCCCAATAGGCTTTGTTATTATTAAATTAAGGAAGACAAGTCAAGCGGCAGCTGACTTCATGGGGTTATATGGCTTGCATCAGAACTTTACCACAGTAGGAATGCAATAACCAATGTTTCTTTTTTACAAAGGGAAAAAGAGAACAATTCAATTTCCATGATGACTGCATCTTAGATTAATCAATTTTGGTTTAAAAACTGCTCTAAAATGGAGTCAAATAAAAGAAATGCTAGTGATAACCATAAGGTGTGTATACACATTGTTATTATTGTTGCCATTATTAGTGTTTCCCCAAAATGGTCAATTTGGGGGAAATTGAAAACAAAACAAAAGAAAAAATAAAATAAAATGGAGACACTTGTTTTTTGTGTTTTAATTATTTTATTCCTTAGTGCATGACGTCAGCCCTCTTCTTCAAGTCTGTCTTGGATACAAACTTAGAGGAAGAGAAGGATCTAGTAGCTCTTTAAGTGAGAGAGATGACTTAGTCTTAATAAGAGAAACTGTCCATGCGACCCAAGTTTCCTGTTTCCCTAAAAAGTTGCCAAGAGACAACAATAACATAATATAACCCTAACATCCATCCAACCCTAAAAGGGAACAAAAAGGATGACCTGGAACACCCATTTTTATTACGGAGAGGTTGAGCTAACATTTTTATTTATCTCTGTGTGGGGAATAGAAGCCTTTGGACACCATTAGAATCTAAGTTAGCTTAATTTAATCTCCTAGGAAAAAAACTATAAAAACTAAGACAGTATATGCTGACACGTCTTATTGAATAATTTAAAAGATTCCAGCTATCTTGGGTGCCGCATACTCATAAATCATTGACTAAGTCTTCTAAACGGCATATATATTAATAAATGCACTCCACAAGAAAAAAGTGGCTACTCAATTTAAAAGAAATGACAGTGAGGATTAAGCTAATGTGATTCAACACTTAGGCACTCAAATTATCAGAAAATTGCTTCAGGTTTTCCATTAAGAAATGATCAGACATTTATTCTGTTTAACATAAATGGCCTTATCACGGCTGATATAAATCACTATTTCAATACAGTTTCTACTTGACCAAATCCACAAATGAATTGCAATTTGTTTACCAACTAATCATAGAAGTTTTCAAAATCTTGACTGGCACACCTTAAAAGGACCCTGCAGTGGAACTGCATGAGCTACTCCTAGTAGGAAACAAACAGAATTTATGATTTTACTGCCTTGGTCTACTTCAGCTGAAAATGATCCAGGGGAGGAAAGTGCAGACAGGCAAACAGTCAGAGGTTTAGACAAAAACATGAGGACGAATGTAAGTGTAAGCAGAAGCCTTTGTTGGAAATGCCGTTGGAGTAGCTTTTATTTCTATCTTTTCGCAATGGTGTTTTATATCACATGTGGGGTATCTGTTAAGAATAATGGATCCTCCTAGTAGAATGCTGACAGCTCTTCTGAGGAGACTGCCCTCCTTGAGTGGTTGAATTTAATAAATAGAACCAAACCTATAGAGACAGCATAGGTCTCTGCAAAATAAATCTCTTGAACGGTATTATAGACATAAAAAGGGGCAATGGGGCTTCCGTGGTGGCTCAGTGGTTAAGAATCCGCCTGCCAATGCAGGGGACACGGGTTCGAGCCCTGGTCTGGGAAGATCCCACATGCCATGGAGCAACTAAGCCCATGCGCTGCAACTACTGAGCCTGCACTCTAGGGCCCGTGAGCCACAACTACTGAAGCCCGCGTGCTGCAACTACTGAAGCCCGCGTGCCTAGAGCCCGTGCTCCACAACAACAGAAGCCATTGCAATGAGAAGCCCATGCACCTCAACAAAGAGTAGCCCCCACTCTCTGCAACTAGAGAAAGCCCACGCGCAGCAACGAAGACCCAACCCAGCCAAAATTAATTAATTAATTAATTTAAAAAAAAAAAGGCGGGAAGAAGAGAATTATAGAGTTCAGATCCTTTTTGCATTTCCATCTTAAGGAGAAATCCCTACATATGCAGTCTATACTGGGAGACACACTGGGCCACATCCATTCATTTTAATTTGTATTATATGTTTAATGATGTAATTTCAGACTTAAATAAAGCAATATTTTTCAGTACTGGAAACATGTATTTGTTCATAAGCCATTTAGAAAACACTTTACAAACATGTCCACTTTGAGAAAAAGACTGATATTTATAACAGGGATATGAATGTAATTTTATTTGGCAGATAGACAGCAGTCATCAACCCCCTGATGTAGGGGTATTTTGCCACCTACACAACTTACTTCCTCTGAAATACTTTGTGCTGTGCTGTGCGGCAAGCATCTTCAAGCTGAGCTCTTTAAATGACAAAGGCAGAAAATAAAGTCTTTATTTCTGATGTATTATTATGAATGCCACCATAAAATCCACAAGAACCAAAAAAGCAGCTTTTAGGGAATGTATTGTTGAAGTTTTCTTCTTTTCAACTCAAGTACTTAAAGAAACCTTCCTGAACAGATGGACGGCTACAGGCAGGAAAATAACATATATTTGAAACAGCACACCACATTGTGCATGTCAGGAGGGTTCAACAGGCTAAATTAATATATGATGGTTTTCTCTTCCCCCTCCTTGTTTAACACCTGCTGTGATGAGTTTGAAGTCTGAGTGTTTCTAGCTTTCAGTATTAGAACATGGTAAGCTTAAACAATAAATATTGGCTTCTCCCCTGCTTTACAGAGAATGTCTATGCATTTTGTTGATACCCTGCCATGGTCTCCACCAGTTGGGTACAGAGGAACCCAACCAGCCACAGCAAATGGGAGGTTTAAACTACTGTCTTGAAAAAAAATATATTATGTTCCTAAAAGGCAAAATTATTTACTGAGGTTCTCCACCTGCCAAGTATTGAAATAGTAAATTATAAGTATTCTCCCCAGATGCTATAAATTCAAAGCATCTTTGAAAATCACTGTTTGATATTTCCTTACACCTACAAATATAGACACTGTTGAAACCACAAGGAGAAGCTCCTCCCCATTTTGTTAATTAATTAATTTGTTTTCAAGCACAGTTGGCTTCATAACTGAATTTTTCAACTAACTGGTTAAATGTTTAATTTTGTAAGTAAACAGGCATATGAGATTTTCATTTTTTAAAGCCAGTTTCTATCATTGCAACTAGAATATTCAGGATCATTATGAGCACAGATATTGATCAGTGTCATGAAAAACACCAAAAAAACTGGGACCAGTGTCCATAAACTAGAGTTGAAGTCTTAGAAAATTCACGAATTGATGTCAACTTCAATATCTGCTTTCTTCCAGTAATATCACCAAATCAGGATTGGTGATAACCACAGGATTTCTGCCCCCACCATTTCAGTGCCACTGCTCTTGTCAAGTTCACCAGCTACTTCCATGCTGCCAAACTTAATGATAACTATACTGTCTTTATCTCAGTGCAGAAGACATCCAGCAGGGTTTACCGTTCCCGTCACCAGCCCCATCTTCTCTAGGACCACACCCTACAGGTTTTCCTCCTTCCTACTGGCCATTCTCTCTCTCTCTCTCTCTCTCTCTATATATATATATATATATATATACCACAGCTTCTTTATCCATTCATCTGTTGATGGACACTTAGGTTGCTTCCATATCTTGGCTACTGTAAATAAAGCTGCTATGAACATCGGGGTGCATATATCTTTTCCAGTTAGTGTTTTTAGCTTTTTTGAATACATACCCAGGAGTGGAATTCCTGGGTCATGTGGTAGTTCTATTTTTAGTCTTTTTGAGAAACCTTCATACTGGTACTTTACATTACCACCAACAGTGTGCAAGGGTTCCATTTTCTCCGCACCCAGTGTTTGTTATTTGTAGACTTTTTGATGTTAGCCGTTCTGACAAGTGTGAGGTGATACCTCATTGTGGTTTTAATTTGCATTTCCCTGATGATTAATGATGCTGAGACTCTTTTCATGTACCTGTTGCCCATCCGCATTTACTCTTTGGAAAAATGTCTGTTCAGTTCAAATGATATGACCAATAAGGGGTTAATATCCAACATAGGTAAATAGCTCATACAACTCAACATCAAAAAGTCTACAAATAACCCTATTAAAAAGTGAGTAGAATATGACTTTTGTTTTATCGTCTCTGTGGATGCTGTCCTGAGAATAGAGACTATAGGAGAGCAAGAAAACAAGAGAGGTTGGTTAAGAGGTTACCACGTTTCTGCCTTATAGACCTTTGTAAATATTTTTAAAAGGTAAGATGTGCACCCAGCCCATGGCAGGTCCCTTCCCTGCTCCTGTGAAGAAGGTCTGAGTTAGGCAGTATCAAAATGACGGCATGGGCATCGAAATGGTGAAAGACTCCCCAGCCCAATAATTAGCTGCAGGATACAATTTTTTTTTTAAGGAAAAGGAAAGAAGAAAAGTTAAAAGAGAGAGAGATTGATTCAGTATACTAATATTACAGGCCTGAAAGGAATTCTCAGATGAGCATCTTCAAAAATGAAAAAAAAACGCAATTTTGAATTTTTTTTTTAGAAAAACAATTTACAGTATCTCTTAACTATGTAGACATGCACTTAAAACATTGCCACATCTAAAATGTGTGCTTAAAATAGCACCACAAATTACATTTTTGCACTGCAAATTTTACCCAACTGTATTTCTTTACCCTGAAACAATATTATCCTATATATTTGCCATTAAGTAAAACCTAATTTTTTGCTAGTTCTTGTGAAGGGGAAGAGCACAACCTTTTTTAATCAGGATACCACTCTCCTAAGAAGGTATTGAAGTAAGATATTGTAGAAAGTCACTAAGCTTTACCTTATTTACCAGCTTGGCAACTGATGTAATCCATTTCAGATAAGGGGCATGTTGACAAAGGGAGAAGATGGTCTATTAATTTGGAAATCAGTTATCTTGAAAGCATTCAAGGAAAGGGAGAACAGAAACCAATATGAAAGAACGAGAAGTGAACGATAATGAAATGAGAAAAAGGCTTATATATTAATTTTCATAAAAAAATAACCAAACACAGTTGCCATAAAAGTAAGCGCTTATCATTGAATAGTCACAAAAATAAGTAATTTTGGTGATCGTTTTAACTACCTATAGCCATGTATCTCAAATTTCTTTTTTAATTTAGAAAGCTTCTGTAACCAAAGAAGATTCCATATTCACCCTGTAAAACGCTAAGTGGAAATACTTACAGTAATAAGTATAATAACAAAAATAAATAGAATATATTATATAAATAACATAATTAGTTAGGTTCTCACCCTCCCACTAAAACTAGAAGATAAGGGCGCTAGCTTCTTGAAGTCTCTTCTTTTTAATTTGTATTTGTCCTTACAGCAACTGAAAGCATCCTAGGCAAATTTACCTGTAGAGAAATTGTTAGTACCTGGAAATATAGGCACAAACTAGATAAAGTAGAAAATACTGTACAAACAGTAATTCAATTGAGTGTCAAACTACTATATTTTCCCTAACTGAAGAGCTGATTGATCTTAATTAATAAATTATTTTTCTATTTCTAGCTCAAAGCTTTTCCTTTAATAGTTGAAGAATAAAAGTCTTTATTTAAAATTTATAAACATACATCTTTTCTGTCTTTCCTCTTCTACCTGTAAAATTTAGGCCAATTCAGAAAACTACCTCATCTTTGAGATCATCTTTCTAATTCTTTAAAATGGAGATTTAAAACCAAAACTTTGCCAAAACACTGTTGTTTTTCTTCTTCGGACTTGGGCATTCTGGTTAGAAGGAGGAAGAGGAGGAGGAGGAGGAGAGGAGAAGAATGCAGCAAATTAAGGGGAAAAAATTGAGCCAAGATCATAATTTGGTGAGCAGTTGGAAATGCCAATTGCAACTTTCTTGTCATTATGTCTGGTTGAAGCAGAATACAATCAGTGATAGAAAAAATTCTTACCCACATTCCCATTTGCCTGATCCCCATTTCTCACATCATAATTATCAGGTACCAGACCCTCCATCTCCTTCTATCTTCTCTCAGTGTCATTATAGGACTACTGAGGGCCTAGGTCTCTCTCTGCCTACATCCTCCCCTTTAGTTTTCTCTTTTCTCTCTCATTGCTTTCTCTCTGCAGGCTCAGTTTTAACAGAAACTCAACCCACCAGGCAGACGCAGTCAATTAGCAACTGATAAGAAGATACCACCCTCAAAAAAAAAAGAAAAGAAAAGAAAAAGAAAGACTAAATCATATTTGAAAGCATCTGAAAGCAGTGAGGAGGAGATGTATGGAAATGTAATACTTTGGTCCAGTTTTTCTCTGTGTATTTAATCATTTCAATGTCCTTACTTAACCTCTGCTATTATCCCAAGTAGATTAACCTCCATTATCTGTTCTCAGGAGCCAGGAGAGAGAGTGAATAAGGAGAGAGTTGAGTGCATCAGTGCAGCAGAGAGTGAAAGAGCTGCCCATTTCACCTGTCTTATGGTAGGACTGAGGAAGGAGACAGATAGGCCTCAGGTCAACCTGCTGCAGCCGGTTTCATGCTGACCCTTTGAGATAAAATATCAACAGGAACGATACACCCTGATCAGATGAAAGATAAAGCAATCCACCACAGCCTCCTCGTTTTTGTGGTCGAGAGGATTTCCCAGCCCAACACTTGCCCAGAAGGGGTCTCAAGTCATCCTCTAGAACACTGGCCATGTTGTAATATTGTTATAATACCATTAGCATTGCAGTTTTGACCACCGCCCCACCGTGGGTTTTGCTTAGGTGCCCACAGGAAAGATTCAAAAGGTGGCTGGTGGAAACCCAAATAAAGAATTGCAGATGACATGCTTGTAGGGGAGGGGAAGGGAAGTCACCCTCATCTAAACCCCAGAAAACTAACCCCATATTAACAACCTAAGCTATCCCTATAAAGTGCAACTCACTCCACAAGTGTGCCTGTGTGTGCTCCCACACATACTGTGCTTACAATAAACTCTGTGCCTGCTTTGCAATCTTGCTCTCTTTGTCAAATTCTTTCTTCAAAGAAGACAAGGACTGAGATCCTTTCGCTCAGAAAACAGGACCACAGCTCTCATCATCTGGGCACTTAGTCTAAAAGAATGGGATCATTCAGTTTCATGTTTATTTCATGCATCACTGATATCTCCTCTTGTTTATAAAAAAGAGTTCAATATCATGGAAGCAACCTAAATGCCCATCGACAGACGAATGGATAAAGAAGTTGTGGTACAGATATACAATGGGATATTACTCAGCCATAAAAAGGAACTAAATTGAGTCATTTGTTGAGACGTGGATGGATCTAGAGACTGTCATACAGAGTGAAGTAAGTCAGAAAGAGAAAACCAAATATTGTATATTAACACATGTATGTGGAACCTAGAAAAATGGTACAGATGAACCTGTTTGCAGGGCAGAAGTTGAGACACAGATGTAGAGAACAAACGTATGGACACCAAGGGTGGGAAACCTGGTGGGGTGGGGATGGTGGTGTGCTGAATTGGGTGATTGGAATTGACATGTATACACTGATGTGTATAAAATTGATGACTAATAAGAACCTGCAGTATAAAAAAACAAACAAACAAACAACAAAAAAAAACAACTAATACTAAACTTTCTTTGGGTTATTTGTATGGAAATATGTTAATATAAATATTTCAGACATTACATGAAATTTCTAAAAATCTTATATGTGCTGATATAATGTTATAAGTCATAATTCTAGTTATTACTTTAAAATGTATATCTCAGAAATAACTAAATTTCCTTGTCAATTGCAAAAAAGAAGAGTTCAATAGATGATGGACTTTAATTAGCTAATATTGTTTTTTTCAATATTTTCATTAGACTGCAGATATATCTGTATTATCTTTAAAGGCCAGGTTTCAAATTAATGCAGAGGTGTCAAACTGGTGACACATAGGTTGCATATGGCTGTTGCACGAGTTTTCTCTGGCAGACACAGTGTTTTTATAAAAACTGAATTAAAGTCCCTTCAGGAAGTGCACACAACCATGTTCTCTCCAGCCCCCATCCTTCCCTATTATTTTGCACTCAGCCTGACTCACACATTAGTTTATCTGTCTGGCTCTTAGAGATATTTCAGATAGAACCCTCACAGTCCTTCAATGATGATTTGGATGCACCAAGAAAGGAAATTTGAAATCATAATATGTTTCTATCTGTTAAACATCAACTTACTTGCACAGACAGAGCTTTTCAGGTTTCCATGTTCCATATACTTCATCTCAGTTTACCAGATGTTCAAAGAGCTAATGATTTCTGTTTCTAATTCAGTTTCATTATAATTTAACTTCTCTTGTTTTCTGCACAGAAAGGTAGCCAACTATCACTTTTTCTCTGTCTTCAAAATAAGGGATAATTATTAATGGTATCCTTTGAGATTTAAATATATATTTAAGAATTACATACACAGTTGATAATTTCCTTTGACCTATTAATCAAACAGTTCAATTTGCATATTCATGGCTATCTTGTGGTATATTTTAGCAATCAGCATATAGAACTGATAAAAATATTTCCATATGGAGCTGAGAACAATGCTTGAACCTCTTTCAGGTTCTTCCGTCTGTTCACTTCACATACCTATGCCACTTCATCCCTGAACACTGTAGGGGCAGGAAAGTGTTCCCCTCTTTTCTTCTAGGTCCTTTGGCTGGTCTAATAATCAAATTGGTATAAGATAGATTAACAGGAGAAAAACAGAAGTTTGATAGCATGTATACACCCTGCATATGTGGGAGTGACCCAGTAAAACTGAGTAGCTCCCCTAAATGGCACAGCCCTCACCTAATACCATCTTCAGCTAAAGACAACAGAAGATATTGGGGGTGTGGAGTCAGGTGTGGGAGGCTACCAGGAAAAGCATAGTAAAAGAGGTTAAGGTTGTTAAGCATATTTAAGTCTGTTGCCTTCTGCATTGATAGTGTTACCGAATTGGTCAACCAGACCTACACCAGGGTCCTAGCCCAGGCAGAGACCTCTTGTCTCAGGCAAGGAGGTTCTTTTTCTGATCAGATTCACACAGCCAATAACAAAATCTCTGCTGCGACTGGAACAGCTCAAGCTTTATTAAATGGCCAAAGAACAGAGAAGCCAGAATTTAGTTTACAAATCAACTTCTCAACCCAATTTGGACGGAGACACCAAATATATAGGAGGGTCAAGGTAAAAGGGAGGGATTTGGAAAGAGTGGGAGGAATATTCATGAGTTAACCAAGAACAGGGGTGTGGTTTGGACCTGGAACTGATGCAGCTCTCCTTTTCAGTCCTTGTATGGTTTTTTCCAGTTGTTTTTATGGCAATCATCATCTGTCATGGCGCTGGTGGGTGTGTCATTTAGCTAATGCTTTATAATGAGCATATAATGAGTCTCACAGCCTACTGGAAGTCAAATCTTCCACCATCTTGGGCCTAGTTGGTTCTAAGTGGTTCTTGTTATATTCTCTTTGCAGCTTCCTCCTGAAACTTAGATAAGAGTAATTGGTTTCTATTCGAGGGAGGGGCAGGGGTATGATTTTGGGGCTACAGCCTTGGTAACAATAGGATATCCTAGAGATAAGGTCATCTCCCTCTTCCTGGTACAGCAAGGGAGACGCCCTTACAAATATTTTTCTTATATACGTAAGTGTCTCTTACAAAAGGGTAACTTCTGCTCAGTTTTCAGAACTTCCCCTATGTCTGCAGTTTCTTAAAAACAATCAGCCTAAAATAATCCTTATGCCAATAAACATATTTTAGGGTGGCAAAGTCTGCTCCCCTGTAAAACTCAAGGGTTTGGTTCTCAAAATAAGCCAGTTTATTTTCATCTCCTTCATGCGTTTTTTTCATCCTCACATCCAATGTCTTCATTCTGCCTAAAATGAATTTTATTCTCCATTTCACAAATTCATATTCTTCTATCTCAAGCGCAACTTGATTTTTTCCCTATAATGTTGTCCCTGAATAATGTTATCTTCAGGGTAATTGCTTCTTATTTTGACTTTAAGATCCTAAATTATTAAACATTTTGTATATTTTATTTTGAAACAATCCCCCAGACATTTTCTATATTTGTCATACATTCTGAATTAGATTTTAAGTTCCATGAGGACAATAGAGCTATATATCTTCTATTCTTTTATAGTGTTAAAAAAAAATCAAAGTTGAACTTAGAAATTAGAAGATCTAATTGGCTTTATTAGGCTGATTCATAAATCCAGCAGCATCCTATCTAGCAGCTGGAAGGGCTCTCTGAGGGGCTGTACAAACAGGAGGCTTTTATAGGAAGATTGGTGAAGCAAGGGACAAGAAGAAGAGGAAGAAAAAGACAAGGAAAAAACAAAAGAAAAGAAAGGATTATTTTTAGGCCAGGACTTCTTTTGAGGGAGTAGAGACAGGGTTTTATCATGCAGATTGCCTCTCCTTCCTCTGGGGGATGGGCTGGTTGATTAAGATTACATTTCTGGTGATGGTCCAAAGTATAAGTAGGTTAGGTATTAAATCTAGGTTTGGCACCATGGGCACAAGTGACACCATTATGGGCCTGTGGTTTTTTCTCTTTAACAATAGCCACCTGTAGTTGCTCTAATTCTTAAAGTATTCTAAAAGAATCGCATATTTCATATTTTCTTTCCTCCTACCCCATAAACCATCAACATGTTCCACTTATTCCAACTTTTCAGCCTCTTAATTTCCTAAGCTGCATAATAAGGGGGTACAAATAAAAAAACAAAAAAGGCATACAAATCTTTTGTTCCATATTCTGATTTGTAGTTTAGAAAAGATAACTGCTACGCATCCCTAACTAAAAACCCACCGACCGTGCTGGGGTTATGCAACACTTGCTTGGTTGGATTCCAGCACATGGATGAGGTCACTTAAACGAATGGTCAAGTCACAGGGAAGAGTTAGAAACCATAAGCATTCTTTCTGAGTAGTCCTTCTGTTTGGCTGGAGCCAAAAGAAGGAGTGAAGTGAGGGAGTAGAACCAGCGTGCTCCCCCCACCTCCACTTCTCTCCATGAGGCAGATGTCATAGACTACCCCTGTTTTTCATCCTGGAACAGTTGTGGCAGATCTTGCAGACCATAACTCCTTGCCTTTCATGGAGCTGTTTGTAAGTGGTAAGATCCAGCTTCAGCTGTAACTCAGGGGGCAGGCAGAAGAATGCATGATTCTTTTGGAGGGTCATGTTTCTGTGTTCTTGCTGATTGTATTGACAGGAGAAGAATAGTTAGAACTGTAGCTAGGTATATACTCTCCAGGTCAATTGAAAAGAGTTCTTGCTATTGGAGTTTAGGACCCAAGACACTTAACAATAAGTATTACCATATATTCCTAAGCCATTATTCCTTGTAAGTTCAGCTTCCTCAGTAACCTCATTGGTATGGATAACTGTGGTGTGTGGCAGGATTTATTGATTCCTGTCTCTTGGGGCCATAATACCAACAAAAAATCCAAATTTTTATTGTCAGCATATTTAGACCAAATACAGTACTATTTGTATCACACTTACTGTATATTTATTGAAAGTTATATAACTTAATGAAGGTATATATTTCAGGGTATTTCAGAGTATATGTTTGAGAGTGCAAACTTTATAAAGAGCACAAGACAAAGAATATAAGTTTATATGATACCCCAGGGATTGTGTCTGATTAGAAAGAAAATAGAGGCACATTAAAGAAAAGAGAAATCTCTAGATAATGATGGGGGAACAAAGCTATATTGTAGATTCTTTCTCTGGAAACTATTTTTTTTTAAAGCAAGAAAAATATTTACCATTTGTTAAAAAAGAAATGGCAGGCCCCAAATAGAGTCATGTGTGCCAAAATCAAGACTTAATACCTAACCTAGCTGCAGTTACAACCTTACCAGGAATGTAATCCTAACTGGTCAGTGTGGAATTTTCTCATTAGTACCAATGAGGCAATGTGTCACATGGGCCCTCTCTATCCCCACCGAAGGAAGATGAGGTAACTCACTTAAAAAGACCCTTTTGTCCCCAAAGAGAGATGACCTAATCTGAAATTTTGTTTGTTTCTTTATTACTTCTTTGCCCTGCCTCTGAAAACCTTTCCCTTTCTGTAGACCTTTGCAGTTCCCCTCTACTCAATAGATGGGAAGCTGTCTGGTCCATGAATCATGCAGCAAAGGCAATTAGATCTTTAAAATTCACTCAGGTGAATTTTGTATTTTAACACCATCAACAAGCAACCATATAAAGAGCTACAACATAATCTGAAACACATCTAGTCAAAAGATAAAGACAAAAGTTGCTATAAAACTCTGAACCCAATCCTATTCCTGAGAAGAGAGTCAACCAACTCTAAGAATTTTCACTAAATACAAAAATCTGTGGAAAAACTAAATGTTCATCATCACTAATATGTCCAAACTCAGAGAAAAACAGAGTAAACCATGCAGTTTTTAACTTAGTCCTACTTCCAAGAATGAGTCCAACAATCCTCATTAGTGAATTCTCACTAATATGTGAAAATTGAAGAGAAAGTGGGGGAAAGAGCAATTGTTACTGGGAAAGACAAGTATATGAGGAAACTGAAGAGCTGGAGTCTGGTGTTTAAATCCTCAGTTATGAACCAGCTCCAACAAAGCAGAGTAAACATATGGCAGTAAATTTAACAAATATCACATGAGAGGCAGTGTTTTTCGATGGACTGCACAGAGTTTCCACTGAGTTCTTCTCTCCCTTCCCCCTCCCTAAGTCTTTATGAGACAGAATACTTTTGAAACCAATAGAAATATATTGATGTTTGGACAGAGGTAACCTAGTTGACTTAAGTACATGATGAGACACATGGCAGAACAACTATGCAATAAAACCACAAGCAAAAAAAAAAACACAAAAATTGTTTAATTGCTTGCTAAAAACAAAGAACTCAGACCAGAAGAAGCAAAAAGCAGAGGAGATGAAACCAAAAAAAAAAAAAAAAAAGATGCGATTGTGAAAATGAAGGACACAAGTAAAATACCAGAACAATATCATTATCAGACTAAGTTAGATTTAGCTAGGCAGACCTGAAAAGCAAATTAATGACAACGAAAAGAATAGAGGGTTTTTCTGACAACCAAAGTAAATGGAGAGGAAACCATAAAAGTAAAGCAATTAGAGAAAACAATAAAGAGAACAAAGACAATACGACATAAATATAACTTTCCCTAAGATAGAAAGTAGAAAGTCCAACAAACGATTAATTGTACTCCAACATTAAAAAATACTTTGCAGATACCTGGGAATAACTAAATCTGTTTATGAAAATATATATGATTTCCAGGAAAAATTAAGAACAAATAATTGAAATTATAAATATTCTGGATAAGTTATTAAACTTCAAAAATAAAGAAAAAGTATTTTAAACATTCAAATTGAAAAGAGGGAAGAATAAATCAGGCTGGCTTTAAGCTTCTTCAAATTAATATCTGTTTGTAAGAGAAATTTTTTTAAATGTCTCCAAAGTTGTCAGGACATAGAATTATGACCTAACAATATTATAAGCAATCAGAGATGCCAAAGGTTCTTCACTTATAACATGATATGTTGTATTAGATCCTTATTGCTGCCATAACAAATTATCACAAACTTGATGACTTTAAACAACACAAATTTATTCTCCAGAATTAGTCCAAAGTCCAAAATTAGTCTTATGTGCCTGAAATCAAGGTGTTGTGTACAGTATGATTTCAAATCTACTTGTTTATGAGAACAATGAAGTTGTTTTTAAGAGTGAAGTTGTTTTGATCTAAGAATGAAGTTGTTTTTATAAGTAAAGTTGTTTTGGTAGAAAGGGGAAATTGTGTCAGGATGTCATCACCCACATCTGTGCTTGCTGACAAGCACTCAGTAAGCTTCTGAGAGGCACCACTTGGGGCTTACCAGTAAGAACACAATGAGAAGCAACTATGGCGAGGCAACATTTAGGGTATAAATACCCAGAGCTTGTGGGGACTGTTCAAGAGTGTTTGGTCCGGGCAAGGTGACCCTCTGCTGATCTAAATAGCTCTCCAAAGACTTTGGGGCACCAGCTCCTGCCTGGAAAGCGACTCTGTTTGGCAGTGGTGAAAACCACGCAGTGGCATCCTGAAGATCATCTTGCATGTCCTACGTCTTCATTCCCTCGAATCGTGCTCTAGCAACAGGGAACTTTTGTTCTTATGCTGGCTGCTGGACATGAACTCATGGTTGGCTAAACTGACTCTCCCGTGAACCAACTGGTAGGAGGGTACATCTTGAACTAAATTTGGACTTTATTCCTTTCATCTCCCCTTGCCTGGAACAATAGTGTAATTAATCTATCATTGGTTTGGAGTAGGGTATTTCTTTACTGGCTTATTATGGGACATTATCCTGTATGTTATTGGCTTGTGAAATTAAATAAGTCCTGCAGTGAACCTGTGTTAAATAAAATATTGGCAAAAATAATCTCAGTCTCTGAGCATAATCTGCCCCAAAACAAAACACAAGGTGTCAGCCTGGATGTTCCTTTTGGAGGTTCCAAAGAAGAATTCAGTCCTTGCTTCCTTCAGCTTCTAGAGGCTTCTGGCATTCCTTGGCTGGTGGTTACATCACTTCAATCTTTTTCTTCACATTATCTTCTCCTTCACTGTAATTCTACTGCCTCCCTCTTATAAGGACACTTGTGATTCCGTTGGACCCACCTAGATAATCCAGGGTAACCAAATCTCAAGATCTTTGATTTAATCACATATGTAAATCCTCTTTTGCCATATAAGGTAACATATTGCTATAGACTGAATACTTGTGTCCCCCAAAATTCATATGTTGAAACTTAATTCCCAATATGATATTATTTGTAGGTGGGGCCTTTGGGAGATGATTAGGTCATAAGGGCAGAACACTCATGAATGGGATTAGTGCCTTTATAAAAGAGGCCCCAAAGAGCTGCATCTCCCCTTCCAACATGTGAGGTTATAGCCAGAAGATGGCCATCTATTAACCAGGAAGTGGGCTCTCACCAAATCTGCTAGTGCCTTGATCTTGGACTTCCCAACCTCTAGAAACGTGAGGAAAAAATTTCCTTTTTTCTTTTCATTTCTAAGCCACCCAGTCTACAGTATTTTGTTATAGCAGCCAGAACAGACTAAGATACATATTCATAGGTTCTAGGAATTAAGATGTAGACATATCTTAGGAGGGTCAACATTCAGCCTATCATGAATTTTCTCAACATATAAGAATTAAAATCAAGTGAATTGAAAGACTAGTCAAAATAATGTCCCCAGAACTTGAAGCTGTTTTAAAGAGATGAGCAGAAATTCATTCATTAGCAATTTAAACACAAAATTAAAACTAATCAACTATATGGTGACACAGCATTTTATAAATGTTACAAACCTTGATAAAGTTAAAAAAAAAACTATAGCTATGAATTATGAGATGGTAGTAAGGAGTAGTAAAATGTTATGTTCAACTATTAGAATGTATTAATATAGTATGCAATTAAAAAGCATGATTAAAAATAATGAGACAAATCCTATGTTTAAAAATATTTTATTGACCTTAGTACTTTTAAGAAACAATATCACTCATGAAAAAAAAACATTTATCTGTTGTCACTTTAAAATCTATGTCTGGTAAATGTGCTTTCAATATACTACAGTGATTCTCTAAAGCTGAAAAGTAGTTATATAGTTCTTGAACAACAGCAATAACAACAAAATCAATGGTGTCAAAAGAGAGTTTAGCTACATTCTTTACTAAGAAGTTTAAACAATCACAGAACAAGCAACGTAAAATACCCGTTTGTTTTTTTATCTTTTGTTGCAATATGTTACTTCTTCTGCACCCTGTTTTACCCTTGCTTCTTAGATTATTTCTGGCAAGATTCAGATTTTTGCAAGTAGTCCACTAAAATGTCTGTATTCTTTCTCCAATTTTGTCACCTACTGGGCAAACCCTCACAAAAATATTCCCATCTGAAAAACATGCATTTTAGAAATCTTCAAATCAAGCACTAATTTATCTCAATTTAATACAATTTATGTGATTATATATATACACATATATAGCAATTGAGTAATATCAATTAATTTATTCAAAGTTACTTTTCTGATCACATGTATGTCTTAATTATTCAGTTGTTTTTCATACCCAAAATAATATGTAGTAGTTTTTAGTTAAAGTGTCTGTATTCTGCATAAATATTTGCCATAATATTCAAATTTTGCTACAATTCCTGCCAAATGGAAAAGTTCCCATAATCATAAAGTTGCTTGGCTAATCCATTGGTGTTAGACATTACATCACTAAAAACTGAATCGTATTCACTACCACATGGCATTATTTTTTCTCATTTACATACAGTTTCTGTTCTGCAGCACTGATAATTATAGATTTTAAAAATCAGATTATAATTCTGAATACTTAATATTATTGTTTAATGTGCATTTCTCTTCCTTCATGTTTACCTGAAATACATGAAAAATCTGCCACTCTTTGATACATTGTTTTCTACCTCCAAAGAGTTTGAAATACAGACAAAATACAGAATCCTTTGAAATTGAATGAAGTAACCAGATTCTAGTCCGTTTTTTTCCATTTGAAATATTCACATAATATTCATTTCTAAAACTTCCTACTTTTTGGAAAGTTAGAATTTCTGACTTGAGATCAATAACTTTCAAAAAGAGAGTAATTTAAGAGTCAATTTATATAGTCATATACTTAGATTTGCAAAAGCTATATTTAGTTTAATGGATTCTCTAAGATTTTTTTTTTTGTCTTTTAGTTTTTGGTATCAGTTATGCTTGATAATTATGAGTATATTTCACTGAAACTAAAGCATTTCTCTTTTTTCCCTGGCATTCTATATTTTCTTCCAAAATATTTCTATGATATAAATAATTTTATTTTTTTTTCTAATGTCTTTCCATCTTCCATTTTTCTGCTGATTATGATACTTTTATTATTTTATTATTTTCTTTCTGGAACTTTCAAAATTTGTGGCATTTAAAATAACCACATGGTAGGAATATGTCACTACATTTTAACAGCAGTTAATATATATTAACAATAAAAGTGTCATTAAAAAACTGCAATAATACAATCAGTAGATAATTCCATATTGCTTAGTAATCAATGAAATATCTATCTTGTGGATTATTAGTGGCAAATAGTTATTATTACATTGTTTCATAAATGCCACTTATAATATTAATAATTACCAATTGGAAACTGATTTCAATAGTTTTGGGAGTCATTTGGGATATCATCTCTAAAGAGAATCTGTGTAAACATTTTAACTTTTCAGTATTTTCATATTTTATAAACCATATTTCCATATACTGCTTAAGTTTCATTAGTATTCTGGACATATTCATAATTTTACTAATTTAATAATTATTGACCATTTGTCCAACAAATATTTATTAGGCATCTACCATATGCCAGGGCACTATTCTAAGTCATATTATATTCAGTACATCAGCGCCACTAATTTGAACATTATTTTATATTAACCTTTGACTTGAGAAAATGATAAGGAACATCAAAGTTAGATCATATTAATTTCATTACTTTGCACTTTTTCTATATATCTGTAAAGATTACAAGCCTTAAAGAGAAGAGTGTTGTCTGTCAACTTTTAAATATTTTACATCCTGTCCGGCACGATGCCAGCCCACAATACAAGGATCACATCACGATGAAGGCAGGAGGGTCAGGAACAATTAGCAACATTTGCCATGTATGAGCTTTGGCCAGGTAAGGCTGCTGTAATCATCTCAGGGGGTTAGAGTAACAAAGGTTTATTTCTTGCTCAGGTTACATATCAGTTGCAGCTCTGCTATGGCTGAGATTCTGTTCAATATATCTTCTTCATTCTGAGATTTAGCCTGAAAGAAAAACCACATTCTGAAATGTGCTGAGATGTGAAAAGGAGCATGAGGGCCATTGAAGCGCACAAAGGCTGTTAAATTTTCTACTTTGGTATACAATCAATGGAGTGCAAGTACACTCCTGGCTTGGGAGACATTGTATGTCATATGGTGATGAGCAGGGAGGTATAATCCTCTTACAGGGAAGGAGTGAGCAACAAAGCATATCTACCACACTACACATTTGTCACCCCAAACTAATCAATTATTTCTTTAATAATAGTAACAACAAAAATGATCATTAGCGGGCTTCCCTGGTGGCGCAGTGGTTGAGCATCTGCCTGCTAATGCAGGTGACACGGGTTCGAGCCCTGGTCTGGGAAGATCCCACATGCCGCGGAGCAACTAGGCCCGTGAGCCACAACTACTGAGCCTGCGCGTCTGGAGCCTGTGCTCCCCAACAAGAGAGGCCACGATAGTGAGAGGCCTGCGCACCGCGATGAAGAGTGGCCCCCGCTCGCCGCAACTGGGAAAGCCCTCGCACAGAAACGAAGACCCAACACAGCCATAAATAAATAAATAAATAAATAAATAATAATTAAAGGTGCTAATAATTAAAAAAAAAAGATCATTATTATTACTACTACTATTACTACTGCTGCTGCTACTACTACTATAAAAACCCTGGGATCCAGATGTAAACTGCTGCCTCAAAGTACCATGCCTGATTTTAAACCTCTTGAACACAGAGTTACTATTGCTCCTTTAGATGTACCTTCTGTTTGACTTAATTATACTTGTAACAAGTTGTCAAGGCTGAACCGAAATGGACATATGGGCTTATCAGTTACCAACCGTGTGTGTAAGCGAATAGATGATGTAACCTAGAAAAGGATATTCTTGCTACTTGCAATGAACAGCATATTAGTATTGAGAGTACCTAAAGAACTCCTGCAAACCAATAAACAAAGCACTGACAACCTGATCGAAGAATAGGCAAACAAGAAGATTTCATAGAAGAGGAAGCACACATAGCCAATTAATATATGAAGAGTTGTTCAACATCATTAGTGATCAGGGAATTACAAAGCAAGACTACACTGAGATGAATTTTTACACTCATTTGGCAAAAACTTTAAAAATCTGACAATATCACGAGGATGTATATACATTTGCTCTTACATCTTGTTGGTAGGAGGTTTAAATTTCTGCAATAAATTTTGCGAACGTTTTGGTACTATCTCCGAATATTAAGTACTCACATACCCTATGACACAAAAGAATCTATAAGCATATTTCCAAGAGAAAACTTTGCCAGCATACAATAGGAAACCTGTGCACAATATTGTTTATTTGTGTCTTCTTTCTTTTCTCTCTTGATCAATAATGACAGAGGTTTGTTTCTCTATTAGATTTTTTTCAAAAAAGCATCTACTTTGTTGGCTGTGTTGAACATCTCTTTTGTATCCTCTCGTTTCTATTTTATTGATTTCTGCTCTTATTTTGTTCATTTACTTCTTTC
Source organism: Balaenoptera musculus (assembly GCF_009873245.2). Taxonomy (NCBI): domain Eukaryota; kingdom Metazoa; phylum Chordata; class Mammalia; order Artiodactyla; family Balaenopteridae; genus Balaenoptera; species Balaenoptera musculus. The sequence continues at coordinate 79,232,912 of NC_045796.1, forward strand.
AAATTTTTGGCCTTATGTTTTTCTCTTGCTATATTCTTATGTAAATACTTAGCTTTTTAATTAGGAGCTTTTTGTTTACTAACAAATATATTTAGAGCTCTAACTTAAAATTATACTTATGGCATCTTGTAAGTTTTGCCATGTGTGTTTTCACTGGCATGCAGTTCTTGGATTATTTTATTGCTTTCAATATTTTTCTTTTTTTAAAAACAGTGTAAAAAAAAAACTGTTATTTTGGCAGACAACATATATCATACATACCTTAACTTATGGCCACAATATAAGTAGCTTAGAAGTTAATGACAGGAAAAGAATCTTAAAATGTACATTATGAGTTTATGTGCTTGTGTGTGTGTGTGTGTGTGTGTGTGTGCACACGCGCATGCATGTGCATGAGCTGAGGGACAGAGAGAGAGAGAGAGAGGGAAAGAGAGAGGGAGAGAGATTGCGCTAACTCTGGATTATCAATTGTTTTACACTGATATGTCAATTCTTAGACCTTTTCTGTGTTTTCTCAGTGCTTTGACTGTATCTGTTACATAAGGCTGAAGACATACTGTTTACGTAAAGAGACTTGCTCTCTTTGGAAGCACTGAGAATTGCCCAGTTTACAGTCCATTACTCCTTGCATATTAGCATACACTGATTAGTCTTTATTTTTTTTCCTTAATTTTTTCTGTATAATTTTTCTTGTGTCATTAAGCAAATCTATTTGTACCAGTGAAGTGTGTGAAACTTTCAAAGTACTCAATAAACATTTGTGAAAGAAATGAATTAATCAGTGAGGTATAATTGAGCCACACATACATTATTAGTCCACTATCAATGAAAATAAATTAGTTTTTCCATAGTGGTAACTTGTATTTCCCTAATTTGTTCAGTTTCTTAGCATTTTAGCACTTTATTGGTCAGCTTGCTCCTGCACTTCCAAATTGTGTCCAAATTTTGTTTTTCAGGACCACAGCAAGTACTGTTTAACCTGTAAATCCAAAATATATATTCTTGAGCTCAAAATTGCATGAGACAATTTTTTCAAAAACTAGCAATCTAAAAAATACAGCTATATTTATGAAATGATAATATGAATGCAAATTTTAGTTTTAATTACTAATCTGACTGTAACTAGATAGTATTTTTAGAGAAGTCATCGGTATTAGGATAAGACTGACTGGTCTACTTTTTCAGGTTCGTTTCTTAGGCTAATGAGTTACCCCTTACTAAATTAAGTATATACAGAATGCTGCAAAGATTTTCCATCCTAAAGGAGTAAAACTAAATACTTAACCAGAAAAAATTATTTGTATAGTTTGCTTGTAGATATTGTTTGCTAAAATCAAAATAAAATTCTACTCTAAGGTAGCATATGAGACTCCTAAGTTTACTCTTATTTCTGTCATTATCAACTGAGCCAGATATGCAGGTAGCTTTGCAGTAGCAACAACAGACTTCATGAAACTGAGAACAGCTTGCCAGCCATATTTTTAATCTATGATACAGGAACAGTACTTATTTAATTTCAAATTAGGTATATATTTCCGTAAGTGCAAAACTGCATATACTAAACTGTTATAGACTAGGCATTTGAAATAATGCAGAGGGATTTGAGATATGCAAGATAGAATACCAATCATTCTCAAAGTTTTAAAACCAGGAATTAACAATTTAACCAGTTTTCAGTCCCTAGGGTAACAGTTTTGGGTTTGAAACGTAAAAACTGAAATTATTTTAGGTACCAGACAAATCAATACAACATAAGAACCTTATTAAGAGCAGTCACAAGGAAAAATGGTCATCACCGCAGCTGCAGGACAGCAAGTTGCTTACTCATGGTTGATTAGAATGGTACTGTGATATGACAGTTTGGAAAGCCTCTCTCCTATTTCATGTTCTCCAAACTGGTCAATTGTAAGATTATTGAATCAGAAAGAAACAGCTGACAGGCAGGAAAGAAAGTTCACAAGCAAAAATAGGCATATCATTAATTTGTGGTGAATTTAATGGCAACATTTATATCTATCTTTCTACTTCTTTCAAACTTAATAATATGTATTGCTATACATGAATAATTAATAAGGTCAGGTCTTTATGGAGAAGGAAGATCTCATTTAATTTTTAAAAACCCTTTAAGAGATGTAAAATTAGCTCTTGCTATTCAAAATCTCACCATCCATTCACCATGATGATCTGCAAAAAATTTTACCAAAAATTCACTATCAAAATCAGAACATCCCTAAACAAAACTACATGTGCGTATCAGCAGACATCTAAATTGGGTGCTTCTTCTTATGAGAGAACTTGGATCATATTGCAGTTCTAACTCTGCTGTTCTCCTGATGCGACTATGACGTGTTAAGTTTTTTAAACTTGTTATATATAGGTGCTATTGTCTTCTCTACCTTTTACTTAGAGGTTTATGCTGACATGGATTCTTATTTGTTTTTGTCAGGTAGGGGAGGGCACTACCAACAGACTTCAACTTAGTCATTTTCTTTTCTATATTTAACGTATTGTTTCACTGTCTGGTTGCTTTGGAGTACTAGCTCCTTGCAGTGGAACAAGAAAACTCAGAGTCACATTGTCTACTCCAATGACTTTATTACTTTTCAAGTAATTAGATATTTTGTATTTTCAGTGCTTGATGTTATCCAGAAGTCATTTGTGGACTGTAATTTAGGTATTTAAGAATGTGGCTTGGAACCCATCATGATTTTCCCAATAAAAATAAGGGAATATAGGCTCTTGCTCTCTGAAAATCTACAATAAAACACTTCTTGTAGGAATGAAAAAGATTTGGCTACTACGAGATACCTATAGTATCATTATAAAAAATTGGCAGGTAAGGAAATAGACCTCCATGTTAGTTCTTTTATTTATTGAACAGATACCTGTGTGTCAGAGACTGATGATACAGTAGTGAATAAACAATTATACTTGCCCTCATTCTAAAGAATCCTAGGGAATAAAAGACAATTAGCAAAATAAGTAAATTAGGCTGTATGTTAAGAGATGACATGGAGAAAAACAAAGCAGAGAAGAGTAACAGGGAGTGAGTGGGGAGTGTATGTGGTTGGTCATGAGAGTTTTCATTGTTGAATCATTCTGAACAAAGTGCTACATTAAGTGTAGACCATTTTTCTCTGATTCTTGCCAGTTCTGAAGTGCTCACTGTCTGGACAAATTGAGAGACAGTCCATTCTAGGAAGAATAAATGGAAGCTTGAAGGTTTTTCTGAGAAATCTGAGTCAGTTGGACTTGTGGATATAACTTTAGGAAGAAGATCCAGGTTTGCCTCAGTGGGTTAATCTTAGGGGCAGTAACTGGAGCAGAATGGCCACGAATGAGCTGAATAAATCAGCCACTAGATAGAGTGACAAACAGAGATGAATATGAATACTTAGTAAGTAATAAATAAATCTACATCCTCTTGGACACAGAGTTCTGAACTAGGCTGCTACATTTAGGAGCTACACTACGCCACAAGGATAAATCTCCTAACTGAAGAGAGCACTATTAATTTCAACAATTATGATTATTATTCCTCTAATGACAAGTATTGCTCCCCACAGCATTTCTCCTCTGGCACAGATCTTCAACTATATTTAAAATGAAATAGCAATGCAGTCACACTGCAGCTCTCACAGGAGCTCCTGGAGCAGGAGTTTCTCTAGGGAATCTCTCAGTGACAAACACACGACTGTGTTTTGTCTTGCTGAAATGAACTGACCTGGCTGTTTTTCTCTCTTTGGGGCATGGTTGAGATGCTCCGTGGTCCATAGGCACTAGATGTACTTTGCCCATTAGGATCAGAGCTGCAGGTAGAGAGGTCATTGCAACCACTATTTGAAGGTTGGATTAAAAACACCCTACCATATGTTACAAATCTCGCCCTCCAAATTCATGTTGGATTTTCCTCTTCTCAGTTTAGTCCAATTTGTGTTGAGGCCTCTCTAATCAATTTTATGTCTGTTCTTCTGTTACACTTTTGTTTTCTTGCAAGCATGTGCATGCTCTGTCTTATTGAGAAATCCAAGCTAATGAGAAATTATGATTATCTAGTAGAAAAACATTATAGGCAAAGTTCAGTAATTGGTGAACTAGCCTTTGCTATTTCAACATATTACCTTTTTCTCCATATCCCCTCCACTTTCAGAGGTAACAGATTAATCTACCACATCAACCTTGAAATATTAAATGTGGTTAAAAATTTATAATAGCTAAAGATAAGCGTATGCTTATGAGTAGAGAATAAGTAATAGTTCATTCCTGTAGAGGATAAAAGTGGGAGTTAGTAGACTCCGTAAGCTGTCCTGGATCCAAATCCCAGCAGAATTACTTTCTAACTCTGAGACAGTGTAAGTCACTTAACTTCTAGCCCTACTCTCCTACTCAGTAAAAATGCATATACACTACCTCATAAGGTTATTGTTAGGCATGAATTTAAAACTACCTGGAATGTAGTATTATGAAATGCCCATTTTTGTATGTAAAAAAAAATCTTAAAATATTGGGAATTTCAAGCTAATAAACACTTAATTAGCATCTCTCTTAATTTTCAAGAAAGCTTTATAGAGCTCTTTCTTGGAAAATAAAATAAACCCTATTAAGAGTCTACAGTTGAAGAGCAATTAGCAGTATATACAAATATAAGGAGTCCAGACCCGGCCACTGACAGGAAATCCATATCTGGGCAAATGTCACACGTCTTGAAGCCAAGGAGATCACCTCTTGGATAATGCTTAATAAGCCAGGATAAATGAACAAATGATTATAACTGAAACTGTAAATGAAGATATAGCTTTATAAGTAAATGTGATAAGTAGTCTTTGCTTCTGGACAATAGTCATGAATCATAACATAGCACTAAATTACACTAATTTACATTAGCTGTTTCAGTGACTTTAGTAATAGTGACATGGCAACTTTCTCACCAAAAAAAAAAAAAAAAAAGTTCAAGGAGGCACATCTCCACTTTCAGATCCTGGGAAGACTCTTGAGATGTACTTTTAAATTTTTTTTGAGGTATAATTGGCATATAACATTATATTAGTTTCACCTGAGATGTGCTTTTGCTGGGTCACCCATATAAAATTCAATGCATTGCAAAAATTTGGTCTGCCATTGATCTTTAGATTAAAAACAGAAAAAAATATTGAGATATACATAGTAATAATTACAGAATACTAACAATTATAACAGTATAAAAATAAGAATGGGGCACTACAACTCGTAATTTTAAATTAAACTTGAATTTGAGAATATATGTTGTTTCTGTTACAGAAGACTATGTAACAAATTACCCCCAAATTGGGGAGCTTAAAAGGACAATTTGTTATTATCTCTTGGGATTCTTTGGGTTGACCAGGTTAAGCTGGTGTTCTCACTTGGCATCTCTCATGCAGTTTTACACCCTTAGAGTCTGGGGTTGGTGTTATCAGAAGGTTCACTTGGAATGTTCATCCACAATGACCTCTTCACTCACATGCCTGATGCCTCCTTAATCTTCCATGTAACTTCCCTCTGCAGCCTGAATTTTTTATAAGGGAGCCCAGAGCTCCAAGAGGTAGGAGGCAGAAACTGCTCGTCTTCTCAGAGGTTAGGTCTGGAACTGAAGCAGCATCACTATTGCAATATTCTCTTGATCAAAATAGGTATGCCACATAGAGAATCCTAAAGATGCTACCAGAAAACTACTAGAGCTAATCAATGAATTTGGTAAAGTAGCAGGATACAAAATTAATGCACAGAAATCTCTTGCATTCCTATACACTAATGATGAAAAATCTGAAAGAGAAATTAAGGAAACACTCACATTTACCACTGCAACAAGAAGAATAAAATCCTAGGAATAAACCTACCTAAGGAGACAGAAGACCTGTATGCAGAAAACTATAAGACACTGATGAAAGAAATTAAAGATCATACAAACAGATGGAGAGATATACCATGTTCTTGGATTGGAAAAATCAAAATTGTGAAAATGACTATACTACCCAAAGCAGTCTATAGATTCAGTGCAATCCCTATCAAACTACCAATGGCATTTTTCACAGAACTAGAACAAAAAATATCACAATTTGTATGGAAACACAAAAGACCCCAAGTAGCCAAAGCAATCTTGAGAAAGTAAAACGGAGCTGGGGGAATCAGGCTCCCTGACTTCAGACTCTACTACAAAGCTACAGTAATCAAGACAATGTAGTACTGGCACAAAAACAGAAATATAGATCAATGGAACAGGATAGAAAGCCCAGAGACAAACCCATGCACATATGGTCACCTTATCTTTGATAAAGGAGGTAAGAATATACAATGGAGAAAAGACAGCCTCTTCAATAAGTGGTGCTGGGAAAACTGGACAGCTACATGTAAAAGAATGAAATTATAACATTCCCTAACACCATACACAAAAATAAACTCAAAATGGATTAAAGACCTAAATGTAAGGGCAGACACTATAAAACTCTTAGAGGAAAACATAGGCAGAACACTCTATGACATAAATCACAGCAAGATACTTTTTGACCCACCTTCTAGAGAAATGGAAATAAAAACAAAAATAAACAAATGGGACCTAATGAAACTTAAAAGCTCTTGCACAGCAAAGGAAACCATAAGCAAGACAAAAAGACAACCCTCAGAATGGGAAAAAATATTTGCAAATGAAGCAACTGACAAAGGATTAATCTCCAAAATATACAAGCAGCTCATGTAGCTCAATATCAAAAAAACAAACAACCCAATCCAAAAATGGGCAGAAGACTTAAACAGACATTTCTCCAAAGAAGATATACAGATTGCTAACAAACACATCAAAGGATGCTCAACATCACTAATCATTAGAGAAATGCAAATCAAGACTATAATGAAGTATCACCTCACACCAGTCAGAATGTCCATCAACAAAAAAATCTAGAAACAATAAATGCTGGAGAGGGTGTGGAGAAAAGGGAACCCTCTTGCACTGTTGGTGGAAATGTAAAATGATACAGCCACTAGGGAGAACAGTATGGAGGTTCCTTAAAAAACTACAAATAGAACTACCATACGACCCAGCAATCCCACTACTGGGCATATACCCTGAGAAAACCATAATTCAAAAAGAGTCATGTTCCAAAATGTTCATTGCAGCTCTATTTACAATAGGCAGGATATGGAAGCAACCTAAGTGTCCATCGACAGATGAATGGATAAAGAAGTTTTGTCACATATATATACAATGGAATATTACTCAGCCATAAAAAGAAACGAAATTGAGTTATTTGTAGTGAGGTGGATGGACCTAGAGGCTGTCATCCAGAGTGAAGTAAGTCAGAAAGAGAAAAACAAATACCATATGTTAACACATATATATGGAATCTAAAAAAAAAAAAAAAAAAATGGTTCTGAAGATCCTAGGGGCAGGACAGGAGTAAAGATGCAGACATAGAGAATGGACTTGAGGACATGGGGAGGGGGAAGGGTAAGCTGGGACGAAGTGAGAGAGCGGCATGGACATATATACACTACCAAATGTAAAATAGATAGCTAGTGGGAAGCAGCCGCATAGCACAGGGAGATCAGCTCGGTGCTTTGTGTCCACCTAGAGGGGTGGGATAGGGAGGGTGGGAGGGAAGGAGATGCAAGAGGGAAGAGATACGGGGATGTATGTATATGTATAGCGGAGTCACTTTGTTATACAGCAGAAACTAACACACCTTTGTAAAGCAGTTATACTCCAATAAAGATATTAAATAAATAAATAAATGGGATTATTATGTGTTCCCTGGTGGAAGCATTTTTTATCTTGAGAACTTATCCCTCTAGACCAGCAAAAGTTCAAAGTTGCAGAGATGGGAAGAAAAAGTAGTTTATTATTAAGTAGTTTATTAAGTTATTCTACAAGTAGTTTATTAAGTATAATAGTGAAAGGAGCCATTCACATTTCCACCCTGGGGAACGAGTAAAGCAGTTGGCTTGTGATCAGTTTCTCTGTTGATTGCAGGAATCAAAAGAGGATACCTCAGGGAAAGAAAGAAGACAGGCAATGTTGTCTAATTAACTCAAAAGCAAGCTGATATCTGGTTCTTTTAGTAAATAAATTAATGACATTGGCTAAGAAGAGAATATCTGTTGAGTACTTTTAGCAGGACATCCCTGCCTCTGGTTTAGAATTGCTTATGGTACATCAAGTTATGAATTTGTGAGTCATGGCTTCCTAAAAATGACACAAAAGCCTTAGTACTATATGGGATGGAAAAAGAAGATATTACCTACCCTGTGTTAGCTGCCCTGCCAATCTCATTAGAAATATCATCTCTTTCTCTAGGCCAGAGAGAGTATGCCTGTCGCTAGAAGGAATGACCTGGGGAGCCACATGGAATATAACAGACCTCTCATGCTTCACCTGTGCCTTTTGGTTGCTTGTAACCTTGAAATTCTTAGTAAAGCATTTCACTGGGTAAGATCTCTGATTAGTGTGAGTCTGATTCGATAACTCAATCCTTTTTGTTGGTTCACATCCCTTGATTCTTGAACCCATATATTATGGTCATGACCATATGACCACCATAGATTGTCTACTAATTCAAAGATATCCTAAAACCAACTCATAGGTCTACATAACCAAGTTTGTTTTCAGAGTGGGAAGCTATTTATAGACATTTTCTAACTGAAACAGAATTAAATTTGTAATATATTAAACTGGAAGATGGAGAACTAGTAAAACTCAATTCTCATCCTACTTCACCTGAAATTAATGTAAAAAAAAAAAAAATAGGAGAAGCACAGCATATCTTCTGGCCAGGAAGAATAGCTGACAGCAAGTGTTATGCCCTAGAACTTGACTGCTCAAATCTTTGGGGATTATTTTATATGAAGCTTGACTAAAAATAAAGACCCCAAGATTACTGAGGCAAAACCAAATGGCAGGTATATAGATTTTGATAAATGGTCACCTGTCATCCATTGATTCTTTCCAGGAGCAATACCTGGGTTAGGTCACAGGTCTGTTGATATGTTGAAGTATCCCTCAGGGTAATATCTGCTTCTTATTAGTGAAGGGATAGCTCACTGGAGTAATGAATAAGTTGACTGATTTAGCAATCACATCATGTATGAACATGAAGAACTATAGCTTAATCAGATCCACTGATTTTTAAAAAATAATCAGTTAGATTTCCACTGAGAAATATTCATTAAAAATGTTCCTAGTATTGTATTTGGTTAATCATAGGGATATATATTGACACCGACCTCTGTTTTTCTCAGGCAGTGGCTTTCACCTACACTACACATATCTGACTGGAGAAAGCTAGAGGAAGATTGTGTTACAGGTGTAGCAGTACTCATCCTGACAGGGAGATTTGTCATACTGAAATCAATGTTGTTTGTAGATCTTGAATGATTAGCTCTCTACTAACACTCAGGGATTCAAGAGAAGAAAACAAATCAACAGTACTTATATTGTCACTGATTCTATTGTCAAATCCATGGCAAGGAAGTACAATTCTCCATCATACAAAGAAGAAAATATCCAAAGGATCTGAGTGTGTCTTAGTCAAGGTTTAGGACAAGAAACAAACCCTTATACTTTAATGCAAGAAGAGATTTAGTCAGGCAATTAGGTACCTAAACACTGAAAGGGCCTGAGGAGCAGATTCTAGGGGAGATTTCTGTTAAAACAACATGGAATTGATGCCCTAAAGTTACCACCACACAGAAATTTAAAACAAGAATACACAACATCAGCCATGAATCCCTTTTATACCCAGAAGAAAACACTGAAACTTGAAACTAGGCTCCAGAGTTTAGAACGTAAGAGCAAGAACCCTCATCACTACTACCATTGCTTCCTGATACACTGAAATCTAGAGATAGGCACTGTGTTGTTTTGCAAGCAGGCCACACATTTCCAGGGACTTCCAGGTAGGTGTAAGTCAAGGACATCGGGCATGTGGTCTCTACGTCACACCTGGCTTCCAAACACCATATGAATGCATCTAAATGGCAGAAATTAATGCCCAAAATAAACCTAGTTGCAGAAAAAATAAATGTAGGAAAGATAGTTTTTGCCTTTCCAAATTTTCCAACCAGTAAAACTTAGAATGGAGGTTGTATTGGACAACCCCAAGTGATCAAAAAATAGCCTAGAATGTTAGGAGTTTTATGTATAAATGATAGAATGATAAGCAGTTTTCTAAAAAAGAAAAACAATAACATTATCATGTATCTGATAACTCAAGTCACAGGTTCACAGGCAGTTATCATTTGCCTGGGTGCCTCAATAAACAGATACATAGAAAAATAAAATAAATAGAAAAAAACAGATCCAATAATTTCACCTGCCTGAATACAATTTCATCCTACTTATCTGTGAAAAATTCATCACAGCAGACTAAAAAGACTTAGCACATTTCATACTACTGCTCTACTAGCCAATGTGGTACTTTATGTGCTTCTAGCAAACTTATTATCTTTGTCATGTTTTTAATATCTGCTATTTTTATAAATATGCCTTTTTCATTAATAATACTGTGTATTCTTGTGTTTTGTTTTTTTGATTAATCTTACCAGAAGTTATTTTATTAGATTTTTTTTAAAGAATTAGCCTTAGCTTTATTTTCCCTAAGATTTCTTTGTTTTCTATTCATTAATTTCTTGTATTTAAAATTGCCTGCTCAAACAATCTAAATGCCCATCAACAGACGAATGGATAAAGAAGATGTGGTACATATATACAATGGAATATTACTCAGCCATAAAAGGAACGAAATTGGGTCATTTGTAGAGACATGGATGGATCTAGAGACTGTCATACAGAGTGAAGTAAGTCAGAAAGAGAAAAACAAATATGGTATATCAACGCATATATGTGGAATCTAGAAAAATGGTACAGATGAACTGGTTTGCAAGGCAGAAATAGAGACACAGACGTAGAGAACAAATGTATGGACACCAAGGGGGGAAAGCAGTGGGGGGGGGATGAATTGGGAGATTGGGATTCACATATATACACTAATATGTATAAAATAGATAACTAATAAGAACTTGCTGTATAAAAAAATAAAATAAAATAAAATAAATTTTAAAAATAAAATAAAATTGCCTGCTCATTATCTTGCTTTGGTTCATTCTATTCTTCCTTTCCTAAGTTCTTAAACTGTTTTTTTTGGCCCTATTTTTCAGTCTCAATTCCTCTTTAACAGGAAAATAATGCAATATTATTAATATGCCTTTAATTCTATAAATTGTCCCTTTATATATTTTTTTATTTAATTTTTTACTTTTGATAAGTAAATTTTTTTACTATTATTTTTCAATATGAAATATTTTCTAATTTCCTTTTTTATTTTTCTTTGACCCATAATTATCTGAATTATACCTTTTACATATTATGCCTTTTAAATATTTTAAAGGCATAATTTATGAGAATATATTTTTGTAATAGGTTTTTGTAATAGATTTTTAATGTGCATAAAACTTCATTTCTATGCCTTAAAAATGGCGATGTATTGGTGATTTAATATAGTTTAATCTATAATTGTATTTTGATGAATGTGGCTGTGTATAATACCTACATTCTTTAATTCTTTCAGATTATTTTACAGCCTAGGATGTGGTCAATTTTTCTAAAATTTTTAGAAAATCCACAAAGCTTATTTATTCTTTAGTTTTGGAGTACATGGTTTTTATATATGCCTATTAGATCAAATCTATTTATGGAGCTGTCTGTATCTTCTTAAATCCTTCCTGTTTTATCTTCATAATTTGACCTAATTTCTAAGAGAAGTGTATTACAATCTCCCACTATCATGGTAGGTCTTTCTATTACATACATTTTTGTTTTATGTATTTTAAAGTTATATCATTGGGCACATGTAAATTGAAACTCTCTTCAATTCAAAACTATCTTCAATTCAATGTACTGAATCTTTTTAAAAAAGTACAGCGCCCCTCTTCTCCCCTTTAAAGATTTCTGCCTTAAAATCTATTTTGTACAGTATTAATGTGATTACAAGAGCTTTATTAGGTTGGTTTATCCTTGATATGGGTTTTCCATTCTTTTTTGTCCAGCCTGCTTTTCACTGCCCTTATGTTCTAGCCGTCTCTTATAGAAAGTATTCGTTTAATTGATTTTTGACAATCGCTTATCTTTTATTAGGAGAGTTGAAATCACTTACAATGATTATGAATTTTATATATTTCCATTCACTTCTATCACCTAATTTTGTCCCTTTTTTTTCTTTACTCTTTAACAATCCTCTTGCCTTACTTGGATTGACTTTTGCTTTCTCACATTTCATTATTCTATTTTCTGTTAGTGATCATCCAAAATATTTTTACAGACACATTTAACTCTGAATAAAGTTCAGTGATGATCAGCACCTTTGCCCTCTTCCTGAAAAAATATAAAGCAGGTTAGAATGTTCAAACTAATATAACTTCACTCTCAACTTATATGACGTTTTCTAGGATTTCAATTCTAGCTTGATTTTAACCCTACAAATTCCATATGTTTATTATTTTTATCCAAGTAGTGTTTCTTCAATTTACTCACCAATTTTCATTTTATATGTTGACCTTTCCTTCTTGTACCCCAGACCTATTTCCCGCAATTATTTTCCTTTCCCCTGAAGTACACCCTGAAAGATGAAAAGTTCCTGTAGTGAGAGGAGCTTTGTGAGAGGGACGGTTGGCAATGGCATCTCTCCATATGTACTGTTTGACAATGCCTTTGTTCCAGTGTCTTTATTGAAAGGTATTCTGAATTTACATTTATGACTTATTACCATCTCTCAGCACAGAAAAATATTATTACCACTGTCTTTCAGCTTCCATTGTTTTGGGGGCATTAACAGTCAATATTTAAGTAATCAGTCTTTTTTCTCTGGTTGGGTTTAAGATCTTTCTTTTGTCTCCTGGATCCTTCTGTTTTACTACAGTTTGTCTAGGTGTGGATTTTTTTCTTTTTCATTATCCTGCTTGAGATGTGTGGGCTTTTCTGATTCTGAGCATTTGTGTCTTTAGTAAATTCTGAGGGAAAAATTCAGCTATTGTCTCACGTAATGTAAGTCTTTACCTCTTATTGTCTCCTGGAATGCTTTGATGCTGGACGCCTCTAATCTTTATGTGTTCTAACCTCACTTTCACTTTTTCCATTTCTTTCTTTTGTAGTTTTCTTATGAATAATTTCCTCTGCACTTTGATTTTATCAATTACATCTTTAATTCTGTAATAATTTGCTTTTGTTTCCATTACTATACTATTGTGATTTCCAGAAATCCCACTAATTTATTTTAAATCTACCTGGTGAATTTGGGGAGGCTCATTCCTTAATGATACTCTCAATTCCGTCTTTTATTCTTTCAACACAGTACCTGCATTTATTTTCTTTATCTCATCATTCCAGTACCTCTTATCTCTGTAGGGGTCTGATTCTGCAGCTGGTTATTTCTGCTGAATCTTGCTCATGGTGGATTGTTTCTCCATATAAAAATGTACCACATTTTATTTATCCTTCTCCCTTTTGATGAGCATTTAATTTGTTTACAATTCATCCCTGTTGATATCTCCTTAGGCAGACGTGCTAATCTCTGGCAGATACTCAGAATTGAAATTGCTCGTCAGAGGGTTTACACTGTTATTTTACAGCCTCTCAAATTGCTGCAGCCATTTCATCCCCACTAGCAGTGTGGGAGAACAGTTATTTTCAAAGAAACCTCATCAATACCTGATATTTTCAGAATTTTACATTTTTTATCAATCCTATGGGTTACATAGCTATTTTTCAGTTGGTACTTCTCTAAATCACAATGTTATTACACACCTTTTCAAATGGTTATGGCCAGAAATTGTTTTGTTATAACTTTTGTCGCTTTCTCTAAAAAACAAGTGTTTATTAGTTGGATAGCATATCGTTTTGTACTGCAGTTTCTAGTGAAAACTCATATTTGGCACTGCTCATTTGAAAGAGGTCTATATTCCTGTGTTCCAGGCACAGACATAGCAATGTTGAAATGTTTTTGCACACAAAACATTTATTAAGAATTTACTTGCAAAGAAACCCTCCTCTCTCAACCTTCCCTCTCCCCAAATCTCTACTCCTTATAACAACTTTGTTTCTGAAGTAGCACCTGGGAATAATATCACAGTAGGTGGCAGGAAAAATAATTTGCACACATATGCTTCTTGAGTGCCATGTGACAAACAAGACTCTACACATAATAAGATTTTATTTTTTAAAGTTATATAGTGGCTTGAGTAAAGAGAAATAGACTTTAGATGAGTTTAGTCTTTAGCTATTTTCTCTTTTTAGAAACTAAAGTTAATATCCTGAATTGTAGGCATTAAGGAATCATCTATCTTGCTGATGCCATAACAGAAGATCTGAAAGTGCAGATGTCAAAACTCAAGGTATTACTTATTTCCAGTATTACACCAGGTCTTAAAATGGATATCATGATTGCCTCAAAGATTTTGGAAACAAACAAAAAACAATCCCAAAGCAACAGTCAGCCAGTCCTACAAAAATTAACATAGCCACACACTAATCAGCTCTACTGTGAACTGTCAGCATTATTTTCAGGTAAGATTGCTGAGAAATATCTGATTATTCCAAATGCCTGCACCTTTTCAATGATTTACATAGTCATTCTGATAAAAACGTGCTTCAGCAGAATCTAAGAACTACAAGTATTAAAAACACTAAAGAAATTATGTGAGGGCTCTCTTTGCCTAACAAACTGAAATTATATATGAGCAGAGCTATTCACTTTGACACCTAATAAAACTAAAAGCTAACATTAGGCTAAAAGCCAATTTGAACTTGTTTCCATAACCAGAATAACCATTAATAAATTTATTAATCATCAAGGGCTTGTTTATAGGTCTATTGTGAAGCATAATTATTTGCTAGCTTAAATAAAACTCTGTGCTTTGACTACTACTATTATTACGCTAATATATTTAATAAGGCTGAATATCTCCCAGAAATATAGAAAACACAATTTTGTAGATGCCTGCGAAATTCAAGGACTTTAGGTGTAATTCGATAAGCAATAATAGCTGTCATAAACAAAGGAGACATCAGTTCAAAAAATAAATTACTACACTTGACAATTAGGTAAAATCAAATGTCTAATAAAATGTTTAAGAATTGTTAACCCATGCATGTTCCTGAGTCATGGTCATTGAATTTCCATTCATTCGATAAGCTGTAGAAATTCCACATATGTGTTCGGTGAAGGTGAATAAACTCCTAAACTGTGACATGTAGTGTGTACCTGTGTCCAGAAGCTGTGATGTTGCAGAGGGCAGTCAGGAAACGCCGTTGCTAAGGAACAGATGTCTCCTAACTGCAGCCAGCCATTTTGAAAGAGCCACTGGAAGGCTATGAGAAAGTATGTCAAGAACGTAAAAAATATAACCAGTATTCAATCTTTCTACAAAAATGAAGCCATTACTTGATAACCAGCTGAATCAGATAACCAGATGAATTTTCAGTTTAAGAAGCATTTTTAAACCATCTCTGATTTGATTCTTATAACATCAGGCAACAAGACAGATATTACTATTATTCTCATTCTACAAATGAGGAAACCATGGCCCAGAGAAGCCACACACCTCTCAGGTTGTAGGCACACAATGCAAACTCAGGTCTTTGGTACTGATGTCCGGTTCTTTCTTTCTATTATACATTTTCTCAAGTATATGACTTTTACCATAAGACAAGCAGATATTCCAAAATAGCAATTCCATCATGACTGGCAAGTCCAGTTTGACATGGAAGGAGATTAGGAAAAAGCATCCTAACGAGCCTCACCAGTTGTTGCTTCAAATGTAAAAAATAATGAATGGACAAGAGCCCAAAACAGAGAAATAACCACTGTAGCATAGAAGTAATTTGAATGTTTATCATACCTGCACACTCACACTAACCCTTCAACAACTCTATTTTATGAACAAATAAACGGAAGCTCATCAAAGGGAATCAGTGGTGCTCTGCCACCGCTAAGTGACAGAGCTGAGGTTCCAACTGTCTAATATCAAAGCTAATGCTCTTTTCAAAATACCACATGACATAACAGAACTTGACGCATATAATAAAATAGTCAGATCTTTCCAGGTAGCAAGAGACATGTTACATGTGAACTGCAGTGATACAGCATTGAAAATCAGTACTCACACTGCGTTATCTACACAGACTTTAATTTATATCAATAGGTAGCAACTACTAATTTTGTATGACAAACGTATTTACGTGTACTAAAGTTAATTTTGTCCATTTTTATTTTTTGCAAATAAATATTTTCTTAGGTTCACACACGTTCAAATATTCATGTTATTCTACAAAAGTTAATAAATCTATCTTATAGTTTTGAAAGAGAATCTGGAGATTTAAGCAAAAGTGTTGACTCTAATATAACCATTTTGTGGACTTTACTATATAGTTAAATTAATACATTTGTATATAACTCAATTTTTTTTTTAAATTTATAGAGAGCATGTTTTGCTTATCTCTTTTAAATTTTATTTATTTATTTATATTTATTTCTGGCTGTGTTGCGTCTTCGTTTCTGTGCGAGGGCTTTCTCCAGTTGCGGCAAGCGGGGACCACTCTTCATCGCGGTGCGCGGGCCTCTCACTATCGCGGCCTCTCTTGTTGCGGAGCACAGGCTCCAGACGCGCAGGCTCAGTAATTGTGGCTCACGGGCCTAGTTGCTCCGCGGCACGCGGGACCCCCCCAGACCAGGGCCCGAACCCGTGCCCCCCGCACTGGCAGGCGGACCCCCAACCACTGCGCCACCAGGGAAGCCCTATAACTCAATTTTTTGCAGATCATTGTGGGATAGGAAATATGATATAAATAATGTTTTAAGAAAATAAATATTTTCTATGAATATCTGTTCCCTAATTTGTAGGCTAAATTTGAAATGTACATCCATATTGTTTTCTTAAATAAATCACAACATAATTTCATGTCAAGAGATTTGTTTAGTAAGAAAAAGAGATAATAATAGCTAATATTTATTAGGCACCAGACACTGTGCTAGGCATGTTACATGTACACCTTTACATTTAAATTTCAAAATGTCTCCAGGCCACAAGAACTATTATTTGTCCCATTTGACAGACTTAAAAATGATAAATAATCAAGTTCACATTGCTAGTAAATGGAACAATCAGAACTTAAACTCATTCTAACTCCTGAATTATTGCTTTCAACCACCATGAATCATGCTCCCCATGGAGTACCTAGAAAGATTATACAGTGAAAGAGATAATTATAAACATTTCTATATTCCTTGCCAAGATATAATATTTCCCATAGATTTCACAAAAGGTATTATCTTTCCTAAGCTATAACTGGCATTATGAGATATGTTATTAATAAATACAATTCAATACCTATTTATTTGGCAAAAATATATATTTTTTCCTGCCACAGAACACAATTCCACTTCATTCTAACATATTTTACATTTTCCGCAGCAATACTCTAAACTGCAAGAAGTTTAAACACACAGCAGAAAACTGCTTAGGAAAGACAAAGAAATCCATTCAATATAGATTTAATTATAAAAGCATTTAGCTGCACTGGTGGCGATCATTACATGGTAGTTCACACAGCATTAAATGGAGAGCCTGTTAGGAAAGACAGATTACTCAGAACTGAAAGCCACTTACGTGTCCCTAAATTGTTAGGCATCTTACGTGTCTCACATGGTTATTTCTTAAAAGTCAAAGGCCAGGCCTGTTCAAAATCCCTCAGCCCGACCTCAAATTTTTCTTGGAAGTAAGTTGGAATAATCACATACTTCCAAATTAAATATTTTTGTTGAACTAAGTTAAATATGTTCTAGAAGAGTATAATATTCAATGATGAGGAATTAATAATGCACATTACTAAAAAATGACTACTTGCATCTCTAATAGTTAGATCATTTTATATTCTACAGCTCTCACTAATTTAATTGAAAGAAGTAATTTAAGTTATAAAACTACTTTAAAAGAAAAGCCATTTAAACTTTATAATATACACACCACATCACACTATTTTAATTCCATTAGTGGTAGGATACAAGTTATATAACTTAAGTTATATAACTTAAGTTATATAACTACTTTAAGTTATGTAACTACTTTAAAAGAAAAGCCATTTAAACTTTATAATATACACACCACATCACACTATTTTAATTCCATTAGTGGTAGGATACAAGTCCTCAGGGATGTGCTTATAGAAGAAACAAGACAGTACAATCAGTGGATCAAGGTTTGTCACTGAAAATGACTTTAACACATATAAGAAATGTGATCACAAGACTTGGAGTCAAACCAATTTATGAGAGAGACCCAAGTGTCAAACCATGATGACCAAATATCAACATGAAGATCAGAAATTAAGAAACAGGACAGTAAACCAAAAGCCAAGGCAAGTGTAAGAAGTTAAGGAGAGAAATCTGAGAACTAAATCTGAGTTGGGGAACCTAACGTTTAGTGCTATCTCTCATTTCCTTTTCTGCTTTCACTCAAATAGCATCACAAAAATATCTTTCTATGAATATTGTAGTTTGGGAGCCATAATATGCAGATACTAGTCTTATCTCTTTCTTGTATAAATTGTCTGACATCCTTGCCAAATAACCCATGATAATATCTTTAAAATATTTACCAATCTATTTCAGGTGATAAACATGTCCCCAGTAAACTGAATATTTCAATATCAGTACATAAGCAAAAGAAAACATCTCACACATGTGACCAGTTACATTTGCACATCAATCTCAAAATAAACAATGATGAAATTAAAGTCCATTCACCCTTCATCTGGCTAAGTTTTATATAGTTACCTTGTGAGATATTTCTGAAAACTGGGTCACTTTTGAACAAATAAAACATATTCAAAATGTGAGGTGTAATAAGTGCTTAGTAAATATTTGTAGAATAAATGAATTAATGTTGCCCTCGGATTCTTCATTCTGAGGGGTGTGTGTGTGTGTGTGTGTGTGTGTGTAAGGGAAGCTTACATAGCATTTCGCTTGTTTTCTTAACAGTAATCTTCCTTATTCGCATTTAATGTTTTTACACGTCTTTCTCTAGTAATACCACATATGCATATATGTGGTATCAAGATGTTTTGAAGTATTCAAAATACACTTATGTTTCCGCTAGGGGACAGATGCCACTTGAGTCTATATATCCATGTAATAACTTTTATAAATTCTTCCCATTTAAACAGCCAATACTATTAATAATTTAACCTTTTCTCAGTGATTGATTTTTCACCTTTAGCAACATCAATAAATGCAAGATTTCAAGCCTCGAGGGCCTGCCTTCCAGAGTTCTCAAGTTGGAGATGACAGATTTTTTTTTTATATTAAACAACCACAGAAAAGCTTTTAATGTATTTTGTCTCAATTATATGGGGTATTTTTTCTGTTCTCTATCCATTTGCAGAATGCTAAATATTCCAACTTTGGATTTGTCTTCATCTACACCTGGCAGCCCATTTTACCTTTCTAAACTACTGTGTCTGGTCTGCTTCAATTAGTAATTATGTGCAAGATTAGAGTAAATAATTAGATTCTGAATGAAGGCCTAGAATTAAATATTTAGCTAATTGTACCTTCATTTTTAAAAACTACTTACTGCTGTTCTGTATTATTTGGAGTTGCCAGATAGCTGTGTGTGTGTGTGTGTGTGTGTGTGATATTTTACTACTTTAAGTATGGCCAAGATTGGGAAGACACATTGTCATCTTTGGGGACATGTATTATGTACAAAGTTGACTCCTCTGCTGTTTTTTTTTTTTGCCTGTTGCTCCCATTCCCACTTCGTCTGCTCTGGTGACTGGTAGGTTTGACCAGGGAATGCACTGGAAGACAGCTGGAGAAAGGGAAAGCCAGGGTATTTCTTGCAACCCCCAGCCCTGCTTTAAGTGGCATTTTTTTTTGCAGCTGCATCTCCCTTAATATTCTAGCTTCCACTGAATATCCACTCTGTCCATGGGTCTAGCGCCTCCTAGCTTCTGGGTTCTAGCACATCTCTTCTCTGCATTTCCCAGACCTAGGGGTGGTACCAGAGGTATGAGCTTCCTCTTGTTGCTAATCCCTGGGTTGCCTCACCAACCCCTTTTGGCTCTACAACCCCTCCATAACCTGGGTAATCCCCTGCATTAAACTCCTTCTAGTTGAAATGCCTGGAGTGAACACCTGCATGGACCTTCACTGCAACAACCCATCTGCTTGCTGTGCTCATCTTCCTCAGTCCTTGAGGAGACCACCACTTAGTGCCTGTAGAATAATAATTTGCAGGGAGAAAAGGCTTTTTAGAAAGTCTAGAGTTACTCACAATAAAAAGTACCAACCTATTGTAACAAGTTTAAAGTCAAGATAAAATCTCAGATCTTAGTGAAAAAAGTGAACGAATGACCTAAAATAGTAACTGTTGCAAAACAGGTTGTATTTTCAACAATGATTCTACTCAAAAAAACTAGTTTTTACAATAAATATTTTATAAAAATTAAATACCAGATATCCACGTGTTTCCATGAGTATTAAAACAAGATAGTCTTTATATTGCTTGTAAACAATTATAAGCAGAATGATAATTCTTGGTACACATTCAGGTACTATAATCAATTTCTTACCCTCTATGTCGCAGCTTTTTTTTTTTTTTCATTTTTATTTTTGGCTGTGTTGGGTCTTTGTTTCTGTGCGAGGGCTTTCTCTAGTTGCGGCAAGTGGGGGCCACTCTTCATCGTGGTGCGCGGGCCTCTCACTATCGCTGCTTCTCTTGTTGCGGAGCACAGGCTCCAGAAGCGCAGGCTCAGTAGTTGTGGCTCACGGGCCTAGTTGCTCCGCGGCATGTGGGATCTTCCCAGACCAGGGCTCGAACCCGTGTCCCCTGCATTGGCGGGCAGATTCTCAACCACTGTGCCACCAGGGAAGCCCCGCCCCTTCAATATCTTATAAAAGGCCAGAGTCATCCTCTTAACAAGTTTGAAATCCATTTTATTCTATTTTTAACAAAAATTGCCTTTTTCGAACTGTAAAATGATTACAAGTTAATTGTAATGACTTGGGCCATAAAAAGAACACAAAGAAGAGAGTGAAAATAATCTGGACTCGACAAAGCCATGGCAGCATTTCAGTTACGGAAGTCGTAGCTGGACTATGTCAGGACACGTTATCTTTGAAATTGTACTAATGGAGAGAAGACAAAAAGTGGGATGAGCTTGGGGGGGTGAGTGTTATCGCTGGCCCTGCCCATACGACTCAAAAGGGACCCCTTCCATGTCTCACTCTCTGGAGCTTGGGTATCCCTGCTCCATACCAAGTGGGCACCTTCCCAGGGCAGACATCACATGGCTGTGCTGGCGCTCCAGGGGCACCCCCTCGGGGGCTTCTCAGAGAAGTGGGGGACTAGAGTGTTAGACGGTGGTGTCAAAGGTACAAGGACGCCCTGATGTTGCTCCAGAGCTGTGGAAAGTGCAAAGCATGGACAAGTTCCCGTTATGGGAGATAAGAGAAAATGGAGGAGAAGGAGAGTAAAGCTACGGACAAAGAAGAGAAGAGGGTGCAGGTACCAGGAGGAGGAGAGGTAAGACGTGCTAGAAGGAGGCACAGCCTAAGAGCTGCTTCCTTCCTCAGTACTTCCCGGGACTGGAGCACAAGTCCTTAGGCAGCTGTGTGACAGCCCCGATTGTCCTTGAAGTACCTTGAGTGAGGTACTTCTTCTTGCCACAAAATGGGATTCGCAATGTTTTTACATATAGTAAAGAACATAAACCTTAAGTATGGACCTAAATTATTAGTGACAACGTGAAAAATCCTTATAAACTTTATACAAGTCATTATACAAGTGATGCTGAATCATCAGCAGCTCCCCTGAAGCTTCCCTCCTGCCATCTCCCAGCCATTACCTCCTCCCAAAGTTAACTGATATGTCTACCAAACATGTTACTTTTGCTTGTGTGGTTCTTTGGAGCGATGGAATCATACAGTGTGTGCTCTTGTCTGTCTGACTCACTCAGGATGAATCACCCAGATTCCTCCGTGCTTTAAATGTAGCAGCACTTTGTTCTTTCTCCTTGTTGTGTAGTATTCTGTTGTGTGAATATACCACAGTTTGTGCATTCTCTCCCAATTTATTAACTATACAGTCATCCCTCAGTATCCAGGTTCCAGGTCGCCCACAGACACCAGACTCCATGGATACTAGAGTCCCTTATATAAATGATACATCGATAGTATTTGTGCATGACCTATGCACATCCTCCCATATACTGTAAATCATCTCTAGATTACATATACAGTAAGTCCCCTGCATACGAACATTCAAGTTGAGAACTTTCAAAGAAGGGAAGATGTGTTCGCATGTCCACTCACGTAAGTTAGTTCCCGTGTCTGGCGTACATTGTCACGTGCGTGCATCCTCTACAAGTGGTTGTGTTTTTGTGTACAGTACTGTATAGAGTACAGTAGTACTGTATCTTTATTTCCAGCCCAGGATGTCTGGAAGCAAACATAAAGGCAGTGGTGATGTAGCTGGTACTGCTAAGAAGCCTCAGGTATTGGAGGCCCAGAGAAAGGCTGAACAGAGACAAAAGGAAGGAGTACCTGAAGAACCAAACAGATTCACGACTCAGGAAATGGCAAGGGGGTTTTCTTTATGTGAGGAGGCACCGTTAGTTTTTGAGGCACAGGACCCGAACGTAGAACGGTACACGAAGGTTGCAGCAGCCGTTCAGAATGCAATCCAGTGCTACCATGTCATTTATGATGAGAAAAAAAAGAGCTACTACCCAGACATCACTGGATTGCTTTTTCAAGATGGTAGATAGAATTGAATCCAGCAAGGAACCAGAACCTGTGCCATCAGCGTCAGGCGTGAGTGAAATTGCAGCCTGCCCTCCGTCTCCTATTGCTGATAATACTTCAGCTCTACCATCTCCCACCTCCTCTCCCTCCTCCGGTCAGTAACTCTTCTTGCCTGTTCACTCGATGCCAGCCCCTGTATGCCAGCTGTTGTACTGTACTACTGTACTTTTCAAGGTACTGTACTGCAAGGTTAAAAATGTTTTCTTTATTTTTAGTTTGTTTTTTATGTATTATTTGCGTGAAAAGTATTATAAACCTATTACAGTACAGTACTATATAGCCGATTGTGTTAGTTGGGTACCTAGGCTAACTTTGCTGGACTTAACGAACAAATTGGACTTACGAACACATTCTCAGAACGGAACTGGTTCGTATGTAGGGGACTTATTGTAATACCTAATACAATGTAAATGCTACGTAAATAGTTGTACAATGTAAATGCTACGTAAATAGTTGCCAGTGCCTGGCAAATTCAAGTGTTTCTTTTTGGAAATTTCTGGAATTTTAAAAATTATTTTCAAACTGCTCTTGGTTGAATCCTCAGATACATTACCCGCGGATATGGAGGGCCAACTCTATAAGGAGCCAAAGGCTTACGCCTGAACATTTTATGTTGCTTAGCAGCTATTCAAACCATCCTAGCAGCCAAGTTCACGTGTCCTGTCATTGCTACCCTTACTGTCACGGGTCCACAGCTGCTAAAATGGTGTAAGAAGGTCAGACAGTCCCTGCTTCCACACAGCACACCCTTCCCTTCAGACCCCACTCCTCCATGTTACAGCACCTCTCCTCTATATTGGAACCTGCCTGCAGAGCCTTTAAGAATATAGATCCAATAAAACCAGGAAAGACGCTGCAGACTATCTCTTCCATCTCCTCCTCTGCAGCTAAGCAACGCCGAAAAAAAAGAGAATCCTGGGTGGAGATTCTGGATCTCCTATGTGTTGTGATTATCAAAAGCTCTTATTCCTTCAAATGAGTTATCCAGAATTTCTTTCAGATTATTGCACATTATACAGCTCTACAAAGAAAGGGAAGTGTGTGACGATGCCTACAGTCTATACCATTGTGCTCTCATCTATACGATACTGGGGAAAAAAATGTCTCAAACTTGTAGGGGAGAGCTGGCACATCCTTTATTTTCAGAGCTGGTGAAGATGTTATCCCTATTTTTTATTACTTTTTGTTATTTTGGTGAGTTTCTAGGAGAGGGTTTGAACCTTGTTCCTCTGTCTCCATTTTTTCTGGAAGCTAAAATTTATTTTAAACTTCAATATGTAAACCAGAATCACAGTTGAGATGGAAAATAAATAATAATAATCAAGTTATTAATAATCAAGTCACAATTTTCTTAGAACAAAGTCCACAACCCTTCAGAGGAGACTCTTAAACTGTCTCTAATTTTTATACACACAAGAAAATAACAAGATAATCAAACGTAGGTCTCCTTTGCTCACTTGACCATGAAGCCCTCGCCTCCTAATTAACACGTTTCTCCGTTTAGAGATCAAATTGAGATTACTCCTATTCTTGTACATTGAAAATACAACATAGAAGGTCAACATTTTAAGCTAATTATTAAAGTAAATACACTGATGAATTGGGAGTTTTGATTTGTGGGGGGGAGTTGATGGAGCAGATAAGCGAAGGTATTCAAAACCTGACAGGGAAATGGAGACCCGTTTTCCAGGTCCACCACCATTGCCCCCAAAACTGGAATATAGGTTCAGCATGAAAGTTGGGATAAATAAAGGCAAACTTTCTTTCATGTAATTTTTTTTCCCAAAGCAAGAGTGGCTCAATGTGGCCTCTCTTTCTTTCCCAAGTCTCAATAAAAATCAAATGTAAAACCAGATTAGAATTCCAAAGAAAGAATGGTTTTATAATTCACTGGAAGGGATGTAAGATTTCCTCCTCCATAAAAGTTCTAAATTAAAGAATCTCAAAGCCATACTGCAGATAAACCTCGCACATATTTTTAATGATCCATGAAGTTATCAAATAAGTTATCGGGTAAGTAGAGTTTTTTATTAATGTGGTTAACGGACTAGATAGAAATTTTTCTTCTGTGTCATACTTTGCCTCTTCAGGATACAAATCTTAAGTCCAATTTGCCTTGCTAGATACATTTAGACCGCATACATGTCTTAACTTTATAAAGTAATATAGAGAGCTTTCACACTGTTGCCTTTTTCTCCCAATTCAAAATCTTCTTATATAAAGCTAAAAATACTCAAGGTATTTGTTCATATTTTACTGCATTCTGTACACTCCAGAAGTTTTCATTATGTAACTCTAAAATGCTGCAGTGTATATCTGTCTAGGGAGCTAGAAATAATTATATATTTTGAACACAGTGTATGCAAACATAATGATAATTACAGGTCTGCACTGGCTTTCCAATGAAGCAATCTATAGTGATAGTAGACATTACAAGCAGGAAAGAGTTAAAAGGTAAAAACTCATAAATGCTTGTTTGCTTTTGTCTCAACCACAGAAGCTGTGGGAACAGCAATCTGTCATAAAACCTTAGCTTAATTTCGAAACGTTTTCTGAAGCAAGAAGAGATGGCAGTGTTTTGAAAGGGGAAAATAAAATTTTGAAAATTCCAGAAATAGAAATCCTCTATCTTCCAGAAGCTGTTTCCTTAGTAGAGTCATGGTAGAAGCAAGAGATAGACTGCTTGCCACTCCAAGAATACTATCATGAGAACATACGAATCTGCCCTCCTATCACTCAGACAAAAGCAGAGCAGATCTGAAGTAACTAGGAAGAGTCTGCAATTACTCATCTCACCTCATCTCACTTCAGTGAAGTCCAGGGGAATGATAACTTCTTTCTCTACTACAGAAAGTACAAATCCCATAGAATCTTGATTAGCCAGTTGGGTCATGTGACTCACCCTCAGCCAGGTTCCAGAGGGTTGTGTTGACCCTCTCCTTTCTAGAATCCATGGAGTAGGGGAAGAGCATTTCCCCAAAGGAAAGAGTGCTGCCATCTCCAGAAGATGGGCAAGAACTTCCGGTCAAACTAAAACCAAGTGATGTTTTCCACATATGACAAGGGAGATATGAGCACCGCTGGAAGGAAATAGAAACAAACAAGATTCAACTCACTTCTCATCTGCACTTACATATTTTAAATATTTAACAATTTTAGTGATTATTTAAATTATAAAGATAAAGAGAATAAAATGCATTTTATAACCACTTAAGGAAGTTTTCAGAAAAAAAAGAAGATGTCTTTCAGAATGCTCTTCCAGGTGAATCCAGCATTTCTCAGCCCTGGGTGTGGAGGTTTCAAAGGACAATTATTACAGAGGGCGAGCATTGGATCCGTTATCAACGTGAATTGTCCTTGAAGACGCTGCATGTGATTAGCCATAGTTTAACAACTAAAGCACTGATCAGTGAGCAGTCTGGGCATGGAATGGGTAGGATATGCAGGCCATGCAGGACCAAGCCAGAACCAAAAGGGAATTCTGCTTCGTATCACATCTACCCACTAAGCCGTACCCAGATTCTAGGGCAGCTGTTTTCAAAATATTTTGCAGCTACATGCTCTATTCACTTTTTTTTTTTGTTAATGAAATTTACTCAGAAGTTCAATATACATAAATAAAGGTGAAGCTCTTTGGATCGAGTGTGGAGAGGAGGGAAGCGCTTTTCCACTCATCCAGCCCCAACTTCCTCCCGCCACCAGCCCCAAAGCACCTGCTTGGAGCTGGGGCTTCAAGGAAGCCAGCTGGAAATCCACTGTCCCAGTGCACAGTCAGAGTCAGCTTAACAACAAAGGAAGGAGCAGGACCTACAGACGTTAAAATCGTTGCTCTGCTTTATGTCAACTTGCAGTCTGATGACATGGTTTTAAGAGTAATTTTTAATTGTGGACAATTTCAGTAGCCACAGTTCCCTCAAACACTAAACATATCATGACAAAACAAGCAGAGAAGCAAATCAATATGGGAGACTTCAGAACAAAGCTCAGACTATCTGGAGAAATTTCCGTTGTTATCGATGGATAGGTTATTATGGAAGATTTGGATGCGCCGAAGCTTAGTCCCTAAAACTTACTCTTTCGAGGGACCCAGCTCTCCAGTGAAGTAGCCACAGTCCAAGGCCTACAGTGATTTGGAAATCTCTGCAGAGAGAATGCCAGCAAACAGTTTAAGGAGGTTAATTAAAGAATTGGAAAGCAAATTTCCCATTTGGAAGTATCTTTTAACTGAATTGATTGCAGAATAAGATTTCAAATAGCTTTCTGGGGAAAAAAAACAACTTGTTGAATTTAAATTAAAATAGTTGGAACACACTTATCATAGTGCAATATGTCTC
This sequence comes from Balaenoptera musculus, assembly GCF_009873245.2. NCBI lineage: Eukaryota > Metazoa > Chordata > Mammalia > Artiodactyla > Balaenopteridae > Balaenoptera > Balaenoptera musculus. Next base: position 79,260,108 of record NC_045796.1, read on the forward strand.
AGAATAACCACAGAGATTATTATTTGTACTCCTAAAAATACAGGCAGCAACTGCTTTTCTCACACGGATACGGTTAGAGAATGAAAAGTATATAGAAAAGCAGCTTTCTTAGCCATGTGTAATTCCTACAAACCATGTAAAGTCTAGTAACTTGAAAAGGGCTTTACAAAAGCTGTTACAATGCTTCAGAATATACAAGGCAGTCAATTTAATACTCTAATAACCCTAAAGCAATTGGAGATATCATCTAATCCACCCTTTCCTTTTAAAGAAAAATTTTACCATCCCATGAAATAGTCACCTGCTCTGCTGAAAATATTACCATGAGAAAGTCGAGGAATGTATGACAAAGGACTCAGATGATTTCATTCATCCATTTAGTAAACAGATATCAGGCAATGCCAGCATCTGTCCTGGGCATTAGGGATGCACAGTGAATAAGATACAATCTCCATGAAGAATGTACAGTCTAGTGGGCAAAAGAGTAACGAGATAACTTCAGCCTAACGTATGTATTCCGAGAAGCAGTTAAAACATATCTTCGGAAACATGAGGCTGGCACTTAATGACTCCAGAAGAGGACATTCAAGGAAGGGTTTGCCATCTGAACGGAGACCTGTCCACAAGTTTGCCAGGTGAGAAGGTGTTTGAAGGCTGTTCCAGTGAGAGGGGATCAAACATGCAAAACCCTAAGGACAAAAGAGGAAGTGGCTTATTAGAGGCTCAGGAGTAGTTTGGTGTGGTTCTAGTGGGGAGTGGGTTAAGATACCAGGCTGGTGAAATAAGCAGAACCTAGATAATGAAAGGCCTTGAATATTATGTTGGGGATTTAGGGTGTTATCATGCAAGCAGTGAGGAAGCAATAAGGTTTGTAAGCAGAAAATGTATTTAATCAGATCCGAGTATAAGAAAGGTTTCTCTAACTGGGAATGGAGAACAGCTTGAAGGTGGGTAACACCAGATGCAAGGAGAGCAGTGAAGGGGCTGTTGTAGTATTTTCTCAGTGACAGGATTCAGAATTCAATTCAGATCAAACGAAGACGGCAGTTGTGAGGACAGAGAAAACTTCCCTAATTCAATTGCTCTTTTAGAAGCAGAACAGATCCGATTTCACAACACACAGTAAATGGAGAGTCAGATGAAGGAACTGGGATGCCTGCTGGATTTTTGGTCTTGGGACTGGATGTCCTTAGAGGGGGAACACAGAAGGAGCGAGACTGAATTAAAGATGATGAATTCCGTTTTTAATGTTGAATTTGGGGTTCCTATGACTCACTCAGTGGAGAATTTTTATTCTTACATTTATCCTGTCTTACTGAACTCAGCTACATTATATGAAGTGGGGCAGGGGGAAGGAAAGATTATATAGTGAAGGCAAACAGTGATGAAAAAAGAGGGTAATTGGAAAACAAAACACTAAACCAGAAATGGAAAAGAGACACTTCTTGGTGAAATATAATTACATAATCATAATAAGTGCTGTTATTAGTTTTCTAAATTTACAAGATCAAAGAAACAAGCAGCATCTGAATTGACCATTTACAAAGCTTCACTGCTGGCACAGTGTACATACGAAGAAGTCAATGAATACATGGGTTCTCCAAGGACCTTTGAGGGGGGATTTTACACAGGATCGTAGAAAGTGATGCCAGGCTGTTTACCGAGGATAGGATTGCTTGTCTGGACATGATTGGCCTTAGTGTCTACATCCACATCTTTAGGACACAGTGTACATGCAAAGTCATCCTTAAACACATTTCGGATTGCATATTCTAAGACTTCTTGCCTGGAGTTCTTAAGCAAAGCAAGGCAAAGACCATGTGAAAGGCCATGGTAATTTGTCACAGAACTCTTCCTTGGTCTATTTTTTGCTCAACAATCAACTTATGAACAGAATGCATATAATATTAGTCTTGGGTTCAATGAACATTTTCTTCCATATAATATGTAGTATTATATGTCATAGGTAATTGTTATCAATCTTAACAAAGTAAAAATTAAAGTACAAATAGAAGCTACAATAGGGAAGTGCTGAAAGGAAGTGAGAGGTACAAATATCCATATTTTATAAACTAGGGGAAAAAAATTACTGTTTATAGTTGGCAGAACAAAACATAAGGCATGAGAATATTATTAATGTTACAAATGTAAGAATTTAGTAAAAAAAAATACATTCCAACTGTGTTGGAATGAAGGAAGATTGCTCAGTTATAAGTGGGCTAAGTCCCCGTCTATCTTAACAAGAGATTAATAGAAAATATCTAAAAACTGACAATCAAGAGAGTCCATTTTATTCACATTATTTGCAGAAATGCAGGTAATCTCCAGGGGAAAGAACTGTGAGTGGTAGTGATGGGTCAGTGAGCTATTGTTTTTGTTTAAGTCCTCTGATTTGTCAACCATAGGTGAGTATTACCTTGGCAAAAGTTTAAAAATTTAAAGATATATAGAAAGGATGTATGCTATGTCACCTGAAAGATTAAAAATGACTCCCAGTTTGACTACAGCCATAATAATGGCATTAATATGTGTGAACAAAGAATGTGTCAATCAGAAAAAAAATACATGTTGAATGTGCACATGTGCATGTAACAATGTAAAGAGAATAGCAAGCCTCTACCAACAGACACAGGGAAGAGTGATTTGACTTAAATTAACTGCAAAACTTTCCTTAACATCACATGCACTGTTATGGTCTGAATGTTTGTATCCCCTCAAAATTCATATGTTAAAATCCTAACCCCCAAATTGATGGTATCAGGAGATGAGGCCTTAGGGAGGTGATTAGGTCATGAGGGCAGAGCCCTCACAAATGGAATTAGTGCCCTTATCAAAAAAGCCTGAGAAAGCTTCCTTGCCCCTTCCACCATGTTAGGTTACAGTGAGAAGCCAGCTCTCTCACTGTGGGCCTCACCAGAGACCAAATCTGCCAGCGCCATGGTACTGGACCTCCCAACCTCCAGAACTGTTAGAAATAAATTGTTGTTTACAAGCCACCGAGTCTGTGGTGTTTGGCAGCCAAACAAACTAAACACACTCCATGTTCTCGTTCCGTACTCAGCAAGCAACCTTGTGTTTATAATCAGACTTGTCACTGCAGCTAGCCTGTAGGGAGAGAAACCTTTTCACACCATCTCAAGTATTCCAGACTGTGTAGAGTTTTATTTTACTATAAATTAATAATTGGGCATTCAGAATTATACCTAAGTCTCTGGAGAACCTAGTTATTCTATGTGAACGTCTTTTAGTCTGTTAAACTCTGTGAGACTAAGAAAAACCATGGCCTGGGAGACTAAAAATAAGGTTTTGGACAGTGTTTAACTCATCATGGACCTCCTGCTAGACAACCACTGAGCGTCTTCTGGGAATTCCTGGGCTTTGCAACACCTGTCTTTCTGCCTTCAGTGGTTTGACTAGGCCTCCCTTTGGTTAGATCAGTACACATCTTTGCTTTCCTCCAACTTCCTTGATGTCTATAATGCTGCGAGTCATTCATTTTTTAATAGTGCACACAGAATCAGTGCTCTAAGAAACAGGCAACAGTTCTTGGGTCACAATCTCAGTCCTCTGGATTTGTTCTTAACGTTTGAGAAAAAGCTGAAGAGGAAAACATAACCAGACACAAAATCAAGTGTGGCATATCTGAGACTGGAGAAAGCGGGCCCCTCCAGGGCAAACCTTTTACTCAGAAGGTCCTATAATCAGACGCAGATTTGCTGTGAAGCTAATGGAGCTTAACTTCAAGGCAGCTCACTTAGAGGAGGCCCTTGCAAGGCCCTAGGGGATTCCTTCGCAATGTGTTCATAGAATCACTGGTTTCTCTAAAACTTTCAAAAGTGAGAGACTTTAATACAACTGGTTAGGCTGCTGTCTCTTTCCTCTCGACTTCCTCTCCATCACAAATCCCCTGGAGTGAGGTGGTAATGGAGGAGCCACAGGCATTTTAGAAGCTGGCGAAGGGAAAGTTGAGGTGGGGATATATTTACTTGGGTTTAATATGTTTACATTTCACAGTTTTTTCCACATATAGTTCAATTTTTGTTGATTCACCGGGCATCACTGAAATGAATGTATATATCCAGAGATCATATCGTGATACGAATAGGCCCTATGATTCCCAGCACAGGACATTTGTAAGTAGGAAAGGAGAAATAAGGTTTGAAATGTACGGAGCAAGAAGAGGATGGGGAAAATTCTTCTAATTATCAGACATGTAACTGTAAGGAGAGTTCTCATTGACACCAATCAAAATGGAAGTTCTATTCCTTCAGGAATATTCTCAATAATGCAGCATACATCATTGTCAGCACAATACAATGTTTTAGGGCAATCTCTCAAAATGAAAATGTATTAGAATTCCTGTGTTTGTGGTGCACATACCAGAGCAGCAATACAAATAGTAAGTATAGCTTATTGTAATATCTCATGTTGAATGCATCCCAGCTCTCAGTTATGAAAAACAAACTTTAATCAGCTACGGTAGAAAAACAGCTTAATTATCTTCTGTAGTTGTTATAGTGAATATTACAAAATCATTTGTCAGAGAACAAGATAATGAAAGAGCTTTCAACTAAATATATGGGGAACAGTATTGTGGGATTTGTGAGGCAGTTCATTAATAAATGTATTAGAGTAAGTTCGCTTCTAGATTTTTAAACATTCATAGACTATGTAAGTTTTTAAAATTTTGTGGGGTTTTTTCTTATCCTATATAAATGTTCACATTCGTATCTAACTTTGTGGTTTAAACTTTTTATTCCTTTTATTAAAGAGGACCTCCCCCCTGCCCCAAATTGTATAATCTTCAGGCAAGACAAAGCTGAGCTCCAACCCTTCATGTAATATCAAACTTAAAGTAGTCTCTTAAAATACAAAGTAAAAGATAAAGGGTACTCTGTGCACAAGTTATTACTAGCCCTTACATGTCATGTGCACAGAGAAGGTTGTTTCCAGGGAATAAAAAAAAAGTAGAAATATTCAGTTTAAATGTCTTGACAAATTATACCAACACAAGTTTCAATCAGTTGCACCTAATTTTCCCTAACTTCCTCTTCTAGGTTACCTTTTTCAAAGACAGTTTGTTTATTAAAGGAAAGATGCCAAGAAAAAAATCTATTTGGATGTTCTCTAAAATTCCAGACACTTTTACAAGATAAAAAGTACCTAAAAAAAACTTAAGGCATGTTACTCATTTGAAGGTTGTCAGTGGTATTACAACAAAAGAAGTCCCATTTGGGAACAGGTGAGGTAGCTGTCCTAAATGATTTCCAAAATCATAAAAAATGAATGCGACCATCAAAGTAGAAATGGATAATAAGTTGCATTCCAATTCTGCATTTATGAAAATCAGGAAAGCACAAACTGAGATAGCGAGTAATGTTTATTCTCTCCAGGTAGAAGCCCAAATTACACAATAAAATTTAATAACAAATATAACCGTCAGGACTATAATACTAAAATGTAACAATCTTTGGCATGCCTCTGTGAAGGGCTTATCATCCAAATAAAATGCAAAGAGAAAGCATATAGGCTCCTACTGGAACAAAAAGAAAGAAGGGAGAAATGAAAGCTAGTTCAGTAATAAGGAGAAAAGTAGGAAGTGATGGAGAGACAGGAGGCATGATGGAGTGAAAGAAGGAAGGAGGGCAGCTTAATTAATGGAGGACCCGTGGGTGCCCAGCCATGAATTAAGTGTTTTATATCCTTGGACATCACTTAACAGTCACAAACCCTGAGTGGTAATTATTATAATAAGCATTTTACAGAATAACAAATTTAAGCAAAGAGAATAAAATCACTGTCTGAGAACACATAGCTGTAAGAGATGAAGCCTGAGTTCACAACCAGATCTGTCTGACTCAAGTCCACACTCTTTTCATTCTCAAGGTCCAGATGTCAAGGATGGCACTGGAAGCATAACTTCTATTTGCACATGGTTGGTTGGCTAGACTTGGCAACAACAACAAATATACTATTGCTAATGCAGCACATACATTTAGTGCTTACTATGTGTGAGACAGAATTCTAAGCACCTGACATATATTGCTTTATTTAACCTTAACAACTGTGTATGGAAAGTACAATACTATTAATTCCATTTGACCAAAGGGGACATTTTAGCATGGAATTCTGCTCCCTAGGCTTCTTCTTTACCTTACCCCCACTGGATGATCTGAACTAAATGATATTAAGGGTGCCAATGAGATTCTTTACCTGTTGTGGCAATGACGGAGGTGAGGGAGGAGATTAAAACATATCAGAAGAAGGAAGATAAATCTCCAAGAGCCATAGAGACCCTCTTTTTATATTTTCTTCTCTTTAGCATTGTAAAATCAGTATTGATTGTAATATAAATGCAAACTCTTTGAAGTGATTAAAGAGGACATTTCCTGCCACACCCACTGTAATCCCACTTGCAAGCAGTTAGATTGATGCACATAAACATACGTACTAAACTAGAGCTCATGCACTTAAGTTGGCTTCATGATACATGGTGCTATTTTATAAATAGTAGTCCATACTGTGTATGTACCATAATTCATTTAAGCAGAACTAAAAGGATTTAAATCTATTCAAGGTTCGTGTATCAACAAAAGAAACTACCCTTATGTTTCTGTAGAAACATATCACAGGGTTCCTCTAGCTCCATCACCCTTCCCTACTCTTAGTAGATGCTTAGAGCTCTACTGTGTCAGCAGATCTCTTAACGGACCTCTACAAAACTGACTCCCCAGATTAGCCAACACTCTATTTCCCCAGTGAAATATAGCCGATGATGACTGAAGTTCACTAAGTACTCAAAGCTGCCAAACTGCTTTCTATTGGGTCTCTTCTGCGTCCACCAGTTTCCAAGAGTCAGTTGTGTTTCTACCCAGATAAGTTTATGCCAGTTTTACATGTTATTCTAATTATATTCTGATTATAAATTAAAGAAATATGAGTACAAATATAGTTGTTTATATGAAAGTGAAATTAAATTTTTTTAACTTAATAAAGGTGAGTCGCTAAAATAAAAGTGCTATGAAATTAGATACAAAAGAAAACTATAAAAATTGGTGGGAAATTTACAAAGCTCTACCAGGATTGTGCACTCAGATTGCTTTGCACATGCCTTTAAATTTTTATTTTAGTACTGGAAATACATCTACATACTACGGAAAAATATTGTCCTTGAAAGGACAAAGTTGATCTCTTCCCTAGTCACAGTAAAGAGCTAAAGAGGTGTGGGAATATTTGTCTACTCTACAAGGAATGCTTAAAAGGTGAACCTTATTTTAGAATATATATAACTGACACAATTTTAAAAGAAGAAGCATCACATTAGTAAATATGCACCTTATCTCCTTACCTCCCTGCCAAAACATGTGAAAGGAAGTAAGTATTTAGGAAATATTATCCTTGTACTGAGTATATCTTGAAGAGTAATGAGAAAGAAACGATAGATTTTAAGCTTTAATTGAAAAAATGGAGAAACAATTAGAAAAGTAAATAAATATTCAATGCAAAGATGTAAAATATATGTTGTCAAAATGTCAGTGATGCAATTTATGTGAAATGTCTTTAAACATGTAAAGCAACATAGAAGTATAATGTATGTAGATGATAAATGAATTCTTTTTCAGAATTGAAATAACAAGAAAGTTTCTGTGATCTTCGTTAGAAAAAGGCTACACGCATACAAAGAAATAACAGTCTTTCCAGGGAAAAACAAATGGTTTAAGAAGGTAGAATTAATACTATAAAGGATGTTTACATCTATTTTTTTAAATTATTTGTTCATTTATTTATTTGTCTGCCCCGGATCTTAGTTGCGACATGCGAGATCTTTAGTTGTGTTGCGGCCCCTTGCATTGGGAACACAGAGTCTTAACGCTGGATCACCAGGGAAGTCCCTACATCTATTTTTTTTTTTTTTATTGGAGTATAGTTGCTTTACAATATTGTGTTAGTTTATACTGTACCACAAAGTGAATCAGCTATATGTATTAGACAATATAGAAACAGAATAGTTTATCATGTGCAAGTGTAATTTATCCAGGAGATGTAGAGTTAGTTTAATTGTTAAAAATCAATGTAATTTTACCAAATGACCCAGGAATCCCATTCCTGGGCATATACCCAGAGAAAACCATAATTTGAAAAGATACGTGCACCCCAGTGCTCATTGCAGCACTATTTACAATAGCCAGGACATGGAAGCAACCTAAGTGTCCATCAACAGAAGAATGGATAAAGGAGATGTGGTATATGTATACAACGGAATGTGACTCAGTCATAAAAAAGAACAAAATAATGCCATTTGCTGCAACTTGGATGGACCTAGAGATTGTCATACTGAGTGAAGTAAGTCAGATACAGAAAGACAAATATCATATGATATCGCTTATATGTGGAATCTAAAAAAAGGGGTACAAATGAACTTATTCACAAGAACAGAAATAGAGTCACTGATGTAGAAAACAAACTTATGGTTACCAGGGGATGGGTGGAGGGAGGGATAAATTGGGAGACTGGGATTGATTTATACACACTACTGTATATGGTAGTGAAACTAATAGGTTACTAATAATAACCTGCTGTATAGCACAGGGAACTCTACTCAATACTCTGTAATGGCCTATATGGGAAAATAATTTTTTAAAAAAAGAGTGGATATATGTATATGTATAACTGATTCACTTTGCTGTTCACCTGGAACTAACACAACATTGTAAATCAACTGTACTCCAATAAAAAATTTTTTAAATCAAGAAAAGATGAAATAAAGCAAAGTGCCTACAATGTTTCCTCAATAAATTCTATTCTTTCTGCTCCAAAAAAAAAAAAAAAATTAGGTAGAATTTTTCTAATAGCCATTCCAAGCTTTATAAATCTTAGGAAAAACTTAAACACAGACATCCATTTGTCCTAAATCAATCCTACCAATAACATAGAGAATAAAACAATAAGTAGCAATCCTGAATCTTAATATAAATTGTTATTTAAAATATTTAGAAAACATTTACAAATTTCATAATAATCAACACTTAATCATTTGCTTATTAGAGAGAGATCCCTAAGTATAGAATATAAATTAAATAAGTTTACAGCCCAGTACCAGCCCAGCTCTTGTTGCATAGAACAGAAGCTATTGTTTTAATTGTAATTTTATAAAATACAAAACAACTTTAATAACCCCTGACTTTAACAACCCCTCCATATATTCATCAACATTCTGATCTTTAAAGGAGACAAAACAGGCGAGCAAATAAATTTAGTTTTTAACAAGGCATGTTGTCTGGACAGGTAATAAATCATTTGCGAATATAAAATTTCATTAAAAATGGATCTCTGCTTAGACAAATATGCCCAATAACATTGGCTTTTCTAGTCAACCCAGTAAGACAAAGATAAGTTATCTGATGTATCACGGTATAAATACTGGAAAGAAAGAAACAATGTTATTATTTGTAGAAAATCCTGCTGGAAGAACTGATTAATGCAACATGTCGGGGTACACTTTGACAATATGGGGAAAAAACTTACCTTTGATGCAATCATTTTAGCGCAAGAAATTTACTTAAAGTAGATAACTAGAGAAGTGAGCAAATATTTGCGTGAAAGATGTTTATCATAGCTTTATTTCTTTGGTTAAGAAAAAAATAGAAACACCCTTTATGGCCCAAACCATAGAATTAGTTGAATAATACCTATAAAATGAGATGGGAGATATAATATAATCAGTTATGTGGACTTAATTCATCTGAATACAAATCGGCTGGAAAAAGTAGTTGGCCATGGGTGTTGAGCACCTTCTGGTACATCCTTTCTCAGTGAGCTCAGTTACAAGTCTAACCTCCTCTGCCCTGAGGCTGTTTGGGAATCTAGACACATGGGCAGTAAAGCAGGTCAAGGCGACCACAGCATGAAACCATGAGACTGCTCAGGTGGGGCTTGTTTATTGCCTACTACAAAAGATGCTGAGCCCTTAGCCCCGGGTTCCTGAGATAAGGTGCAAATTACTGTGTGTTGAGCTGTCATCCAAGCCACTGAGTCACCCCCTGAGACTTGGGGTCAGGGAAACTGGCGTTATCATGCTAAAGCTCCTGCTGTTTTCTGTGCCGTGAGTAATGAACTGTCTTGTTCAGACTCACTGAGAATCTTAGTCTACCTTCGGCACCTCTGTTACGAGGGTTGAGGCTTTTCCTTAACCAACTCCTTGCTTCTTCATCTGCCAATTCTGTGTCACTTCACTTCTTTGTGTTCTGCTTTCTGTTCCTCAAACATAGGGCAATAATAATGCATATTTTCTAGACATATTTGAAGATTAAGTGAGATAATACATGTAAAGCACTTAGAACAGTGCCTGGCACACAAAAGTGTCCAAAAAGTATTTAGCAATCATTATCATTATTATCAACATCATCCCCATTATCATTAGAATGATACAATATATTTACTAAATACCAGAAGCTGTGTTATATTTGCTAAATAAAACAGCAAGTTATAAAACTCTGTGCACAAATGGGGAAAATGTAAACAATTGTTGAATCTGAGTAAAGAGTATACTGAAGTTCTTTGTGCTAATCTAGCAAATTACATGTAAGTTTAAAATTAAATCAACATAAAGTTACCTAAAAATCCAGTGAGTACAATCAATACCAGTATGAATTTATCTATATATAATGCATTTATATATGTGTATGTGTGTGTGTGTGTAAACACACAGACATCCTATGCACACTTATAAACACACATAGAAAAAATAAATAAAATGTCTCATTGATCAAAAGCAATTGCCCTCCCCGATGTGATTTGGTACAACTTTCTTTTTTTGCATTATCTCATTATTTTCCAAATTTCTAAATAGACGTAAATCATGCTTAAAATAGAAAAAAAAGAGCGTCTTATCAAAAAAGGAAATTAACAACTCTTTTTAAGGGAAGTTTTGCATAAATAAAGGCTTCAAAATACAACTCAGCCCCTATGTCTTTATATCAATATTTAAATGAAGAAATTTAAATGAGGTATTTCAAATAATGTTCATTATTTGAGTAAGTTGGGAAATTAGGCATTCAGAAACCCATGAAGTTAACGACTGAATAAATACATTACTGTGCATGAAGTTTTGGGTTCCAACTCAGTTTGGACTCCCAGAAAGTTTACCACACCCCCCGAGCCTTAAATAACCATGGAAGTGAAGGAGCTGGTGCCTTTGAACCAACCGCCAGACTACTTGATCAGATGAACGCATGTTCAAGTTACATAGGGCGATTCTAATTATAAATTAACACATTGATCAGAGGAAAAGATCTGGCACTGAGTGGGAAGATCAGAATATGTGAAATTCCAGTACTGCCTGCTCAAAACAAAGGAGAATGAAAGAATCATCAGGAGTGAAGAAAGAAGAATAAAGCCTGAGTTGGCAGAATCTCAACAATCGAATTTAGGTTCCAAAGGAGTCTTCGTTGCCTGGTTTGGTTTCCTGACCCACAGCACAGATCTCAAAGGGTTCCCTGGAGTGAGGAGAATAATCTCTTTGAGGAAAACTTTGCCAAAAGTTTGTTTTCTTCAAATGAGAAGGCTAATAACGATGATTGTCATTCTCCCAAGTAATGCAGAAAGTACCAATATTCACATGTTTCTGCTGAAAAATTCATATTATTCAATAGACAATAAAAGCACACTCTAACATATGAATATATTTGACATTTTTAACCATTGGACTTTTTTCCATATTCATCTATTCTATCTACTCTTGGATATGACAACTGAATAAATGTTTAACAGAACTTCAGAGAGTGAACTTTTCCTAAATAAAAAAGGTATTAATTATAAAAGTAATTCTGATAAACAAGAAAAAGCTTCCTACGTAGAGGGACAGATGAAAAAGTAAGCACTACTTTAATTCCAAATGTCCCAAAGAGGATGCAGTATTGGGTCATAGCAAGAGAGATATATCACTATAGATGCATTCACTACAAATAATGAAATATCAAGAGAAAAAAATGCTGCCCCAAGAAGTAAAATTCCTCATCTCTCATAACAATAAATGTCCAAGTAGGTGGTTCCAAGTTTGGCTGCTACTTCAGTATCTCAGTGTAGAGAGAACTCTACATGGACCCACATTAATTGCTACTTTCCCAAGCAACACAGCCCCAGACAACATCCAGAGGCTGGAAGGATCAGCTTACAGTCTTAGGTTCCTTTACCAGAGGTTCCCAATATACATCCCATTACATCTCACTGACTGAGGGTTTATCCCATTTCCACACCTAATCCAATCACTGCAAAGGGGGAAGGAATTACTGTGATTGGCTTAGACATTCAACCCCTGGGGTGCCCAATAATGAGAAAAAATGGAGATTCTGCTGACAAAGAATACTTGTGGGAAAGGCACAGGAGAGTTCCAGACAGTGTAAGACAAAAGCCAGATTCTTTACCATAATATATGACGCCAGCCCATCTTTTTAGCGCTTCAACTCCATTCCTCTGTAAACCCTATACTCTTCCGCTGCAGCTTTACCTGCTGTTTCCTGAAGAGGCCAAACATACTCATTTCATCTTGAAAATTTGCTCCCATCCTTATATGGCATGTCTCCTCACTTTCTTCCAATTATAATTATGTTTCTCTCCCAAAGCCTAGTTCAAAAAGCACACCTCCTTTCTCTAGCTTTCTGTAGTTTGGAACTTCTCTATTTGGTACCTTGCCTTTCTGCTTTGCATCAGTCTAACGTCGCTGACTCCACTGGAATAAAAGCCTCTTCAAAACAGAAATGGTGTCATCTTCATCTTTTACATGTGACTCTGGTGCTTTCAATGTAAAAGTGATTTAATAAGCACCTGTAGAATTCATCTAAAATGTCGTCTTTTTGAGAAACACTCAGTAAAATTCCTCAACAGGGCCCTGACTGTCATTCTCAATTTCTTTTAAGAATCTAGGAGATAGGTCACCTTGAAACTAATTTCAGAGTAAATTCAAACTAGATTGTTAAGATTTAATGGCATCTTTTGGTTGTCTATTTTTAGAGAAATACATTTACATTTTTAAAACATCTAGAGGATTTACAATATTACTCTACCTCACATGAATCTTCGGGATATTTCTGCTAAGAAGCATAAAAAGAGATCTTAAATGACTCATTATCTCCTGCTCTGACTCTACCCTTTTCCATTTATCAAGCCTTATTTTTTGTCTTCTTTGTGTTTATTCTAACAATCTCTCCTCTCATTTAATAATACAACTTTTCAAAATAAGGATGAATTAAATCAAATATTGCAAATTCAAACAGATAATATGGAACAAACATTTACATCTTTCCAATCAAATGAGAATCTTATTTTAAAAGATATCTGGAAAGGAGACACCATAATCACCTTGGTAAGTCATGTTTAACATTTCCTAATCAGGTAACTTTTCTTTTGATCTGGTCTAAATCTTTTGTCCTGCATCTTGAACCCCCCTCAAACTTACTCTGTTTGTAATAGAGATAATACTAGACTCTTTGTATCTATGTTAACCATGACTAAGGATTGTTTGGGTTTTTGTGTTGGTTTGGTCACCCAGCATCTAAATATTCTGGCTTGTCTGTGAAATTCTCAAACATACAAATCTTAACAGAAGTAGAGTGTATCTATCTTTCCCCATAGAAGCAAAAAAAGTCAGATCCTCTTAACCTTAAACCCCTTCCAGATAGCATATAGGCTTGTAACATAGACTGGAACAGTGATTCAGCCACTAGTGATACAGGAGAGATTCCATCCTTGAATGGCAACAGTGGCACTGGGGCCATCGCTGTTACCAGTGCCCATGGGAGGTCTTGTAAGCTCTGGTGTCCAGTGTTCAGAATTACCAGCAGCAGGGTCCTGTGTCATAAGACTGGCCCTGGTGGCCTGGGCTCTTCTTCATTCCTGCCTGTTTCCCAAGACTGTTTCTCCAGTATTCTCAGAAATTGTGTGAGTTTCCCAATCTCCATTCAAACTTCTCTTATGCGTCAGTCTCTGTTACTTGCAGATAAGAACCATAGCCTGTATTTTATGTAACACTGCAAATGTCAGGGCTCATATTTGTCTGGTACTTAGTCTCAAATAACTTTTTCTTTTTTAAATTTATTTATTTTTGGCTGTGTTGGGTCTTCGTTGCTGTGCGCAGGCTTTCTCTAGTTGCGGCGAGCGGGGGTTAGCTACTCTTTGTTGTGATGCACGGGCTTCTCATTGTGGTGGCTTCTCTTGTTGTGGAGCACAGGCTCTAGGTGCATGGGCTTCAGTAGTTGTGGCGCACGGGCTTAGTTGCTCTGTGGCATGTGGGATCTTCCCAGACCAGGGCTCGAACCCGTGTCCCCTGCATTGGCAAGTGGATTTTTAACCACTGTGCCACCAGGGAAGTCCTCAAATTACTTCTAAATCATTATTTTATTTGTATGTGAAAATTCAGAAAGTGTTTTTGTTCTTCATTTTGGTCATCTTTTTATTTCTGATTTATGAGTTTAGAGGAAAAAGTTTTGAGGATGAACTTTGTGTAACTCTCTTCCACATTCCTTTAAAGTCTGAAATTCAGAAATGGATATAGAACTCGTGTGAAGTCCTATGAATGCTACTGATATGATAAAGTTATCACTGACCTTTAAACATTCCATAGAAACCAAGCAGGTACATGTTTTCCATGCGTGAAAGGCCAACTGATTTTCTCTTGACCAGCTTTTCAACTAGGATGGCTTTACATTTCCTGAATAATAATAAATCTCAAAAATGGGCGAGACACATTATTTTGTTCTAAACATTCTATTAATACGTACATCTTTGTGTGCAGGAGTTTATGTTTTTGTATACCGCATGGACAATGTGAAGTCTTTACTTTTTGACCTTCTGCCTGCAGCACCTCAAAGAGCAACAAACATCCAAGAAAATCAGTCTGTTTTGAATTCAGTGGAACCCTGGAACTTTAAAAGGGCCCGGCTGCTGCTCTCAGAATAAGAACCTTTCTGAAATGGTCAGAACCAAGAATTTTGATACATCACGATTATACGCAAATTAACATTTCATTGGTCCTATCAAAATTATATGAGAAAACAAACTCATAAATTCGGATTATAAAAAGACAGATAATTGTCCACCCGGGCTACCTCTCATGTCCAGGGGGCTGTCTCTCAGTGGTCATACTGCTGCTTCTCCTCTTGCCTCCCCCATCACACCCCACCCCACCTCACCCATCTCCCCTTCATTGCCTGCCCTGTGTCTTGAGAGACTGATTTCAGATGGCATCTCCCGGGCCCTCTTGCTGGCCAGCTTCATTCAGGCCAAGGGAAATGATGAGCAAATCAGAGGGCCAGAGGGGAGAGAGGCTGTGGTACTCTGTCCTGTTCTTCTCTGCTCTAGAAGCCAACCTCTTAAAATATCCCCTTTCCTCCATGACTACAGCTCCCACTGGGTCTCCTCTCCTCCATGGTTCTAGCTTTCATTGGACTCCAATAACTCCACTTTCCTTCCTTGTCCTGTTGGCACTAAGGGTGAGGCAGACGTTTCCTTTTGCTCTCTGTGGGTACCTCACCAGCCCCTGATCATTCTCTTAACTGTGACCCACACCTGGCTAAGTAGTCCCTTAATTAAGTCTCTCCACTTGAACCACCCGGGGTATAGTCTATATTCTATCAAAATCCTAACAGCTTACAGGATGTAACAGCTTACGTGATGTATTTAACATAAACCAAGGCCTTTTTTATCATCCTTTCAGCCCAAGAACCTGTCTGTTTAGCATCCTGCATCCATTCTTTAGAGAAGGACTCATGGATGCAAAGCTCAGGAAGGCATGATAAACTCAGAATGCTCATTTATTAAAATATAATAATAAATATTGTCAGGGGGGTTGGAAGCCTGCGTCTTCCTGCCAGCTTGCCTTTTTACTGTAGCATTTGCATGAAAAACCAACAGAGAGTGGGGCTTCCCTGGTGGCGCAGTGGTTAAGAATCTGCCTGCCAATGCAGGGCACACGGGTTCGAGCCCTGGCCTGGGAAGATCCCACATGCCGCGGAGCAACTAGGCCCGTGCGCCACAACTACTGAGCCTGCGCGTCTGGAGCCTGTGCTCCGCAACGGGAGAGGCCGCGACAGTGAGAGGCCCGCGCACCGCGATGAAGACCGGCCCCCACTTGCCGCAACTAGAGAAAAGCCCTCGCACAGAAACGAAGACCCAACACAGCCAAAAATAAATATAAAATAAATAAAGAAATTAAAGAAACGTTTAAAAAAAAAAACAAAAAACCAACAGAGAGTCAAAATATTCAAAAATGGACTTGGTTAGTCTAGATTCAGACTGAGGGTAGTTAATTATATTACTCAAATATTTTATGATCTCGAACTAACACAGCCTGGGGCCTCTTCCATTGCCTTTATGACATCTCCCGAGACACAATAGGCCAGGAGAGCAAGTTCTCTGAAGAGTGCCTCAGGCTGCCCTGCTAACGTTTATCTCCCTGATTCTTTCACTGAGTTTTTAAGGCAACAAATGTGTCCCCCACCTCACCCAAACTCTTTCCACATCCACAGTTCTGATAGGTACATTTCTTCTTTAGATTTTTTTTTCATTTATATAGTCAAATCATATATGATTAAGGACTATTATATCTCGATAAAATGCCTTTCATTCATTCATGCTTTTCATAAGTATATGCTGAGAGTCTTCTCTGTGTCTGAATATACCTTGAAGAATAAACGTACTCTCTCCCCCATTATGTAGTGGTTTCTTATTTTAACTGTCAGAAAATACACCCCATCCTTCATTCCAAGTTCTTTGGGGACACCACACAGTATTCCCCAACTACTGAAAATACAATTTCCTACATAAAGATCAAAGAAGAATCTAACCAGATAGAAGGGCAATACCAAAGGAAACCGAGAAAAATTTGGCAGAACCATTTTGAGCATTCCAGATATTCTGAATTTAATGAACAACAACAAGAAGCTATATTTGCTAATAATTTTGTTAGGTAGTTAGACATTAGCAGCAAGGAGGGGACAGTGGTGAAAAAAACAACAACAAGAAGAAATCGAGTCACACAACCAACCATCTGGGGGACTCTCCCAGACATTAGCAGCAAGGAGGTGACAGTGGCGAGAAAAACAAGAAGAAATCGAGTCACACACCCAGCCGTCTGGGGACTCTCCGTTTACCCCACCCAGAATGGGCGAAACTAGGGTCGTGGGGTGGGCAGCTTATCCTGGTAAAGAGGGGCACAGTAACACGAAGGGACTTCCCTGGGCTGCGCATGCCCAGACCAGACAGGTGTATAATCTATAGTAAACCCAAACTCATTATACCATCATTATAATAAAATCTGCATATGGTTTTTGCTTCCCCCCCCGCGCCCCCCCGCAGTGGGTGTTTCTTAGCGATTCAAGGGTGAGAGCATGCGCAGCTGTAAACTTGTTCCATACCTCGGGACTGTCAATCAAATAATGATCCCCTGTCACTCACCCACGCCTCCCTGAAAAATGCTCCTTAAGAGCGCCCTTAAGCCTGTATAGGAGTGCTGCTTTCAAGTCGCAGAAACAGCCCAGGTATCTCTCTGAGATTGTACATTTGCTTCCATAAACTTTGCTTTGGGCTTGCTTCACTTCACTGAAACCACCTACTCTCAGAAACAGCCCTCTCTCTCTCTCTCTCTCTCTCTGAGAGTGTACCTATGCTTAAATAAACTTTGCTTGGTGCTTAAGCTTAACGTGGTAGTTTGCAATTCTTTGCTTACTCTCATGGAACCAAGATCGCTGGTCCAGCCTTCCGTTGACCTCCTCGGTTGAAGCTATTTTGTTACAACGCACGTCCACCCAGTGACAATTTGACCAAATTAAGACATTATTTTTTTTTATTTATTTTTTTGAAGTATAGTTGATTTACAATGTTGCATTAATTTCTGCTGTACAGCAAAGTGATTCAGCTATACATATATATACATTCTTTTGCATATTCTATTCCGTTATGGTTTATCTCAGGATATTGAATATAGTTCCCTGTGCTATACAGTAGGACCTTGTTATCCATTCTATATACAATAGTTCCCATCTGCTAACCCCAAACTCTCACTCCATCTCTCCCCCATCCCCACCCCATGGCAACCACAAGTCTGTTCTCTATGTCTGTGAGTCTGTTTCTGTTTCGCAGATAAGTTCATTTGTGTAAGACATTACTTTTTAACTTGTGGTCTCCCATTTAACTGTCAAATGTGTATGTACTGGTCGTCGTTAGAAATCAGTCCACATCAAACTGTGAACTAGTAAATCTGAATTCCTCATCTCCATCTTCGTCGAACCATCTACAAAGGAACCGTCCTCCTTCAGTATGCCATGCCTCGACATCCACATACACACTCAGCCAGTACTTTTGACTATTCTCTTAAAATAGTCTTTACCAGCTTACATGCTTCTACTTTTGCTCCTCTGTAATGCTCTCCTCACTCAGCAGTAAAAATAAAAACTTTAAAATGTAAATCAGATTATGCCACTCCCTTGGTTTGAACTCCAGATCTGTCATTTTCTAGCTGTGTGACCATCAGCAGCTTCGTTTACTTTTCCGTGCCTCCGTTTCCGTTTCCTCATCTATAAAGTAGGGATATTCACAGTACTTCCCTCACAGGATTATTTTGAACATTAAGTGAGTGAATCCATGTGAAATATTTAGATAGATTCCTGACATTAGCAAGCTAGCCATTATTTTTGATTTACCAAAGTGGCTTTTTCCATATTTTCTATAATATCTTAACTGAGGCAGCTGCTAGGATATTTTATGCTTATTGCCTCAGGGAAAGAATGACATCAAGGAAATGAGGATTTTGAAACTCTTGGCAGAGGCATTTGTTTTGAAAAAACAAAAAGACATTTTGAGTTTCAAAGCTTTCAAGGCATAAAGTTTGTACTACTGTAAACATATAATTTGTTATGTATGTAATGTCTCAGAGAACACTGAGGGGTGGCCCCAAGCCTCGTCCCCAACTGCTAGGCTAAGTCCAGGGAGGGAAAAACACAACTCTGGGCATATTGGGGAAATCTGAGAATAATAAGGGATCCTATGTTCTTATCTCTGAACAGAGCCTGAGACAGTTGCAAGACCCCGGTTTTGTGAGCCCAGCATGGTCTAGGAGTAAGGGAGGGGAAAAGGCCACCTCTAAACAGAAGAGAACTAGAAGATGTCCAAAAGTTCACCTCATCCCTAGACTACCCCAAGAGAGCAACCAAATGTGTCCTGTGTCTCCAAAAAGGACACAGACTGAGCAGGGAGAGTTGGCATGTATAGAGTCCCTATGGTTGAGGTGAGGGACAAAAAGAAGCAATCAGCATGAGTCATAACCAAGGACCAGATGGAAAAGAATGATGTTTCAACAGAGGCCAGCATGGAGAGATGGAGCTGCTCACACCAGCCCCCCTCCCAAATCCCCTTGGCGCATTATGAGAAACCCTCCCAGGATAACGGGTTATATTTAGTTGAAGGGGTCTCAAACATTCAGTGCAGCGGTAGAAATTTAAAACTATCTACATTCTTAATGCCTTTCCGTTGCTCTCCAAATAAACGACAAGCTTCTTTCACCTACGAGGGCTGCATGACCAGGTTCCCGCCTCCCTCTCTAATCTTGCCTCACACCATTTTTCTCCTGTCAGAACATTCTAGCCACACTAGCCTCCCTTCTCTTTTCTTTTTTGTTTTTGAAAATTTAATATTTTAATTAATCTAAAGTATACAAAAGGTTACAATTTCATCACATAATCAGTATAAAATATTTTACTTAGGTATTTTACTTTTTTCATACTAATTCTTTTTTTTAATTAATTAATTTATTTATATTTTTATTTTTGGCTGTGTTGGGTCTTCGTTGCTGCGCCTGGGCTTTCTCTAGTTGTGGCGAGTGGGGGCTACTCTCCATTGCGGTGCACGGGCTTCTCATTGCGGTGGCTTCTCTTGTTGCAGAGCATGGGCTCTAGGCGCGTGGGTTTCAGTAGTTGTGGCACGTGGGCTCAGTAGTTGTGGCTCACATAGCCTCCCTTCTCTTTTGGGAACAGGGCAAGTCCTATCCCATATTAAAGCATTTGCAGTTGGTTTTTCCCAGTGCTCTTAAAATGTCTAGGTCATTCTAAGCTTCTGGTATCACTGAAAATGTCTTCTCAGAGAAGCTTTTTCTGACTTAAAGTGGACTTCCCCTTGTGTTCTCCGTATCATCACATTAATTTCATCCATGGTACTTAACACAACCAAAATTACCTTATTTATTTACTTATTACTTATATACTTTCTTTTTCTAATCTTTATGAGAGCTAGAACCTTTCTGTCTGGCTCTTTGCAATGTCCTCAGCATCTTGCCTAGAGCATCTCTCCTAGCCTAGAACAGGTGCTCAATAAATATTTGTTAAATGAGCAAGTGAATGCTTTCCTTCACCCAGTCACAGTGGGAAAGTTCACACTAAAGTAATAGTGAACTTTAGAAGAGTGAATTTCTTTCCTTTTCATTTAAAAAATAGTGAATTTTTTCATTTTCATTTAAAAAGTATTTTTGAAAAGAAATTTTAAAGGATATTTTCTTTTTTTTTAATGTTCTTTTTTACTGTGGTAAAAGTCACATAATATAAAACATACTATTTTAACCATATTTAATTGTACAGTTCAGTGGCACTAACTACATTCACATTGTTGTGCAACTCTCACCATCATCCAGCTGCCGAATTTTTCACTGAAGGATATTTTCTATCCCAAATATATAAATTGCATATGCGTCCAAGGACTCCCCAAGACCATCTTCAGGTTCAATGATTCACTAGAAGTAATCAGAGAACTCAGCAAAGCCATTATATTCATGGTTCGTTTATTCCAGAAAAAAAAAAAAATCCACAGATTAAAAACCATCAATGAGAAAAGGCATTTAAGGCAGGGTCCAGGAAAGATCACGTGCAAGCTTCTAATTGTCCTCTCCCAGGGGAATTATGCGACAGTGCTTAATTCTCCCAGTAAAGCTGTGTGACAGTACACAGTAACTAGTGCCAACCAGGGAAGCTCACATGAGCATGCAGGGTTTTCACTGGGGGTTAGTCATGTAGGTGTGGCTAAATGCCAAAGGTCAAGCTGACACCATGTGGCTCAAGGTCTCTGCCATATATCACATCCTTAGCACTGAGAGGATGGGCCATCAGCTGTGGCCCAAGGCTCCCAGATAAACAAAGACATTCTGTTTAGGTCTTTATTCCAAGAGCTTAGAAGTTACCTCCAGGAGCCTGGCAAATACCAAGCCTCTCTTTGGAATATGCAGGATTTGAACCTCCCATGTGTGCCAGGTTAATTCTTTACTGCATACAATAATAGATCTTTAGTCATTAAGGCAACTGGGGATACTGAGGGCTAGATAGCACAGATGAGACCCTTTTCCAAATCCCTAAAATCAAACCTAGTAAGAGAATAATAAGAAATTACTGGCTGTGTGTGTGTGTGTGTGTGTGTGTGTGTGTGTGTGTGTATGTTAGCACAGGACGTAGTGATGAACATATCATTAGAATGACCCTGAAGGAGAAAATCTGAACTTCCCTCTGAGGAATAGAATATCTTGGAATGGCTCTAAAGTTCCCGCCAGGAAGAGAATTTCCTCCATATAGAGCAAGAAGAGCTTAGATATAGCAGTCACCTATTTGAGATTTTCCCTTGAGAAGTAAATTATCCAGAGGATTCTAGAAGGCAATTGGTTAACACAGGTTCACATCTATTATTTCAATGCAGCAAGATATCTACTGAGATGGACAGAGTCCCAGGAGAGAACAAGAGTGAAGGCAGGAGGGGAGGATCAATAAAATCAATCATCTCACATAATCTTGAAAGCCAGTGGGACTGCACACGTCCACATTCAATCAAAAAAGGAAGGCAGAAACAGGGACAACTTAGTTCAACTTCTTAGAATTGTGGTTATTTTCATTATCCTCTTTCAAATTCCTCAGAACTTAGCAGAGAGACCTGCAAGGCAGAAATGGCTTATATATTTAGTTTTTGTGAGCTGAAAGAGAGTTCCTGAAGAAATTATGTCCTATTTGTCTGCAGTTCTTAGAAAGGAACCCCAGGAGATAATGTAGGTGGTGATAACTGCAATTAAGAGAGAAAAATAAGTCGAATCTCTGAAGGCCTAAGGTTCATGGGCCCATAACTTGCAACCTTAAAGTAGTACATGCTGTTGAGGAAAAGGAATCCCTTGTGATTCCTTCCTACACACTTACATACACTGCTTTGCACCAAGAACATGTGAACACAATCCAAAATAAATCTCTGTTGCTTCAGAATTCTGTTAATTTATATTCAATCTCAGCCCAAAAGAATTTGACACAAGTTGTTTTTAATAATATGACAAATGTAGAAGATTCTAGATAAAACATCTGCATGAGGCAATGGTACAACATAGAAGACTCATTTTGAGACATGTTTCGACAGATTTCAAGAACCCTAGATGAGCATTCACTACCTCCAGTGTGGATGAATTCTGGGACTCAAGGTGATAGTGGAACGGAGCAGGACCCTGTGGGGCTCCTGGGCACAAACGCTTTTCTGTGTCCCTCACTTCTTGATTACAGGAAATAGGCTTCACTCAGCCTCCATGACCTTCCCTGAGTTCCAACTGGGTGAGTTCAAACAGATGCTAATTAGGGAAGGGACGGGATGCGGAGACAAGGGAGGAACAGCCAAGAAACAATAGTGCAGCCTTGGGGCTGGGTCCTGGTTCCCCCTCAAGGGATACACAGAACAGTATCTTTGAGCTGTTTTGCAGGTACTGAAACCCCCATCAGGTAGGAAAAGTTAACTGTATGCTGCCCACAAGCAAGTAGACCCCAGATCTGTTGGAACCAGAAGGTTGATGACGTTGACTCCCACTTACCTCACCATCAACCAATCAGAAAAATGTCCACGAGCTGATCATGCCCTCTTTGAACCATTACTATAAAACTCTTCACTATCCCCTCCAGGTCAGGACACACAGTTTTGAGGGCATGAGCCCACTGTAGCCCCCTTTGCCTGGCAAAGTAGTAAAGCGATTCTTTTCTACTTCACCCCAAACTCCGTCTCTGAGATTTAATTTGGTGTCGGGGTACAGAGGCTGGATTCAGCTTCACTATCTGGATACCCCTCTGTATGAATTACACGAACTAGAGGACTCACTGCAAAAACAAAAATAATCATAATAATCATAATCATAACCACATTATCCCAAAAGATAATGTTTTATGTTGTCTATTAACAAGATGTTCTATTTTTATACCGTTTATGTATTAGCAATGTATTATATTGTTTTAAAGATAAAGTAGTAAAAATTATCCCATTTATTTGGCATTTTCCTAGTAATATTCCAGATGGTCAGGTCTGAGAAGTTTACTCAGGGATTATTCTGAGCAACTGTGAATCCATGCTGTTTGGTGCACCCTCCAGAAGGTAGCCAGAGAAGTAGTCAACATCTTGGTTGATAGATGTACAATCACTGGAAGATCTTTGGCCTAATCAGAGAGCTCAAATATCTCTTGATTCTTAATCTTATTAAAAATCTTCATTAAAAAGCAGACAAAAATTCATTATATTTGCATATGCAGCCTTGCATAGTGTCATGAGAAAGGAATCAATATCAGAAGCAAAATAAATTAGAAAATCATTTTAAAGCACTTACTGGTCATGGAATATAAAGCCTCGGTAGGTCATTATATTTATCACAGTTCTCTAAACAGTTTAACCACATCACAAGCCGAAAAATGAGGAGAAGATGAGTGGGCTGTCTTAGATAGAAATCTTCCATAGTCTTTACTTCCAAAGAGCTCCTTAAGGGCTTGTTTTCTTAAAGAGACAAAGGCAAATGTTCTGAAGATTTTTAGTGTCACAGGTGATATGAGAAAAACTAACTTCTTCTGTTGTACTAATGTTACTGATCAAGAAAGAACAAACTTGGGCTGACCTATGATGCCCCTGCACAGATAATGGCAGAGGAACTGAGGCTAGATCTACATTAATTTGAGGGCAAAAAAGTCGTGACCGGAAATTCTACTACCAACCAAGCTGATATTGATGTTCAAAGGCAAAAGAAAGATATTCTGGGATATTCAAGACTTCAGACAGTGCACAACTCAAATGTCATTCCTACAATAAAAGCCATTTCAAAATATTTCCTCGTAGAGGGTGGTTAGTCAAATAAAAGAACTCAAGTGAAAAAGCTGTTGACCCTTTTTAAAAATTCCTAATCAAAAAGAAAAATAAGAAGAAAGAAATAAAAATTAAAAAGCAAAGTTCCCAATATTTACATATGAAAAGAGTGTCCTTTTAGAAAGCCCAGGATGATCAAAAAAAAATGTATTTGAATAGATAGCTCACTAAAATAGCCAGTTTAAAAAACATACATAGATAGTCCCACACCTTTCTTTTACAGCTGAAATAACAAATTTTAAAAATCACAGACATAAATTACCATTCCCAAAACAAGAACAGATACCTGGGAATAATAGAACAAGATCATGGGACCTATATGTAGAAAACTACCAAAGTTATCAAGAAATGTAAATGCTAACTTGAAACAGAGAACTACCCCTGTTTCTAAATGGAAAGGCTGAAGGAAATACAGATGAAGATGAAATGAGAATGAGAATGAAAAGCTATTTTAAGTGTAACACTGTAAGGAAAAAATTGCAAAGGAAAGCACTAGAACATATAATAGTATTAAAAAGTTTAATATCTGTATACCCAAAAGCAAAATAAAAGCTATGCATCAATCTGGGAATAATACTTGCAATCTATATGACAGGCAGATGGATAATGCTCATTAATATACAAAGAGCGCATACAATTCTATATAAAAATGCACTTTCCAATAGAATAATGGGTAAAAGCATCAACAGACCATCCACAACAAGTGAAAATAAGTGACAAATATAAAAAATTTTCAAACATATTGGTTTTGGGGGGAAAAATTTTAAGTTAAAGCTCTTCTCTTTTTTGTGAGTCTCCTCATCCCTCTTTCAACAAGGATGAGGTAAATTCTAAAACTCATACTGCGTTCCCAAGGAAGGGAAGTACAGTTCCAATAGTACCACAGTCACAGGAATTGATCTTTCAAAAGGTTAAAATGTTCATCACATATGGAAACCATGACTTTTCTACTTTCTTTCTTTTCAGTTGGTGAGAGTGCCATACTACATCCACATGATAAAGAGAACCAGTACTCTCTCTCTCTCTCTCCCCTCTGTGTGTGTGTCGGGGGGGGGGGGTGGTGTCCCAATTTGGACACACCTTATTCTCTGGCTAAAATATATATGGCTTGGGGTCCACTTCCCCAATAGGATATAAAAATGCATGATGTTTTAGATACATATTTATTGGATAGACAGATAATGTGACATTTAGCTAAGGGAGAGGAATGCTTAGATAGCAAGATGCATGAAAAACATATGTAGATAGAATGGTTGATTGATTAAATGGTTGACATCAAAAAGTCTCAAACAGCCTACATTAAAATGCCAACAATGCCATGTTTCTGCTTGATGCTGTTATTCCTCCATCGTTCTAGTTGTGTTTCACATGTGGATCCTCTTCTACATCCCACAGTTGTTCCCGTCTCATAATTATTTCATTAAAATGATTATTTATATGCAGAGCACAGTGTTAGTTGCACCTGCTTTTCTTAAATTGCCTCCAATATATCTAGGAAAGTCTGTAACTCTACAATAATAGCTACTGTTTATCAAACATTTACTATATTGCAATAATTAATCCACTTGTCTTAAATAATGAACTCATTTATTTATTACAGCTACTAAGATAGGTACTATTATTATTTTTATGCAAATGAGTGAACTGAGGCTCAGAGACATTAAACAACTCTAGGTTAGAAGAATGGAGACAGAATTTGAGTCAAGGTGTTTCTGAATCCAAAGTGCATGCAGTGTTTAACCTCCACAGTACCCTCAGTATAACCCAAATCTCTCACATCCTCAGCTTGGGGTACAAAACAAGGTCACTGACTTTTAACAATAAAATGAATATGACTTCAAGCTCCATTGGCCACTCTGAGAAAAAACTTCTTGAATTCCTGAGGCGTGACTTCCCAGGAAGTGTGTGTCTCTTTATATCCTTAGGTCCTAATGGAACTCTTGTCTTTAACACAGGCCACTGGAAGGGCTCCCTCAGGCTGTGCACAGCACGTTTCTGAGAGACTCTCAAAGCACAGCTGCCACTACCATCAAAACAATGGAGAGCCAATGGCCAAAGGGTCAGTACTGATAGCTGATGAGTCATCCCAGGGGAAACTGGAATCTTTATCTCACTCCTCTGACGCCCTTTCTCTTTCTACATCAACCCCACTATGGTTCATGGAGACACCCATTCCCCTCAGTGTGAAATTCAGCAATGAGCACCCCTTGCCACAAACAGCTTCAGATACCAGCATTCTGTTTGATACTGATAACCAACCATTAATCCCAATGCAGGCCAAGGAGAAACCCCTGAGCAAGAGAATGGAGGAATTTAGGAATGGCTGAAGTTAAGGAAGAGCATTTGTTTTTATTTTTAATTGATGAAATTTCATTTTTGTCTCTTTTTTGAAACATTTTAAGTTCCCATAGACTTAAAGCACTGTACAAAACTCCAAGGGTTTTGGCAATTGTCCCCCAGTTTTTCCAGAATATACAATTCTCTGTAATTCTCCCTGGATAAATCTGTGCTCAGAAATTTCAAAAAAAAAAAAATCCTTTAGATAAAGGAGACCATAAGTATTCACAAAGCCTATGTTTGAGTAATTAGGATAATTATGTTCAGACTAGTTGTTCTTACATGTAAGGGAATATCATCTATCTCTCAAACTACAATATACTTCAAGTACCTTATTTTTTTATATTTATTATAATAAGTTTTAACTATTCTGATTATAAAAGTAAGACATGGTCCACATAAAAAATATGGAAAACAGAGAAAAGCATAAAACTTTAAAATTATTCATGCTCTTACTCCTTAAAGATTGCAACTCAAAGTTTTTATTTATTTCTATCCTGTCTGTAAGGTTACCCACCACTAATACTCAGACATTTTCAGGCTTCTTCACTAAACTGTTAGGATAAAGTAGGGTAGGGGAGTCAGGATCTTATTCCCAAGAATATTTGAAGAACTTCTCGGGAATAACGTACCCTGAGGGAGGAGGAAACCACAACCAACTAGACCTCCCAACAGAGCCAGCAGTCAGCAGAGAGCGACACAAGGTCTGGCCTGGAGGCGGCCACTCAGGTGTGTCTTATGACCCAGCTCCAGGGGAATCTCAGGGAGCAGAATGTTACAGATGAGTTACTGAAGACTACCGTCTCCAAGACCTCAGGGAGGTACTGAGGATGCAAGGCTGTTCTCCTCTGATCACTTTCTAGCTGATGGCAATACAGTAAGGATGGGGGACATTCCCCTCACTTCAGCAAAAAACAGGTCTGGCTTTGGCATATAACTTTGGGAGTCAGGATTCCAGCTCACTGAACAGCATTCATACCTCAAAAACTCTAATATATCAGCAGCACAGGAGACTCGAGAAAGTAAAAAGGGGAGTTTGGAGTAACATCAGGGCTCCATTTGAGAAAAGAGGAAAGAAACAGGAAAATATAGATTGGTACTGTCAATAAGAGTCCATTTGCACTCACATGCTTGCGCAGACCGTCCAAAACACTTGATGTCTATTGATACATAGTAAGGAAAAAACAAAGATATTTATTCTCCTTTTAGAAAGAAAACCAATGAGCCATTTTGCTAATAGAAAGACAGCCCCAGAGCATGCTCCTGAAGACAAAGAAATAAAACCAAACCAAGAGGAAGTTAAATTGTATTGCATTACAAAGAATCTGGAGTTTCCTAAACAAATTTGTAGGAAAAGAACGAAGGTGTCCAGAAAAGGGTAAAGATGAAGGAGGTCTAGAGAGAAGAGCTAAGAAGTTGGCAGAAGCAACTGCCCAAAGTGAAGGAACAGTCTGTGATAGTTGTTCCCAGCCTTTTTGGCACCAGGGACCAGTTTCATGGAAGACAATTTTTCCATGGAAGAGGGGTGGGGAGGATGGTTTGGGGAGGATTCAAGCGCATTACATTTATTGTGCACTTTATTTCTATTATTATTACATTGTAATATATAATGAAATAATTATACAACTCACCATAATGTTGACAGGAGGCGGAGCTCAGGTGGTAATGTGAGAGATGGGGAGCGGCTGTAAATACCGATGAAGCTTCGCTTGCTCGTCCACTGCTCACCTCCTGCCGGGCAGCCCAGTTCCTAACGGGCCACGGACCAGTACCAGTCCTTGGCCCAGGGGTTGGGGACCCCTGGTCTATGAGAAATGCCTCGTGGAAGAAATGGCTAAGGGACTTTGAGAAGAGGGGTGCTATCCTGCGATTTTAGGTTGAGAACTTGATGTGCTAAAGCCCTTCTCCACTGCCCTCAAACATTCAATACAAGTGGTCTGCCACACACAACTGCCCTGTGTACATGTTGCTCAGGAGAAATTAAAGTATGTTCCACATTTTGTTAGAGTGAAAGGAAGGACAGCAGGTGGCAAGGCATTAGGAGTCTGTAGAAATAGGATTTGAAGAGGAAGCAACCGTGAGAATATAAACTTTTAGGAAGTAGAAGAAAATTATAAATTACCATATGATATTATCATAAATATATATTTATATGTAAATATATAACATTGGAGAAATGGTGGGGGGTTTTTTACTTAAAGTATATCAACATGTTTTTAAGTACTCTTCTACCTTTTATTTTTAATGCTACAAAGAATTTCATAATAATAATACAAATGTGAATTTAACTGCTTTTGCTTTTGTTTGTTTATTTTTAGCTATCTCTTTTTTGTGAGATGTGGATTATTTCCTGTCGTGAAGATAAGAGAAAGTTTACTTTTTCTCTGGATGAGTCCAGCTAGCAAACACAAATGGCCTATATTCCCTTCCATCCAGCTGAT
This sequence comes from Balaenoptera musculus, assembly GCF_009873245.2. Classification (NCBI taxonomy): domain Eukaryota; kingdom Metazoa; phylum Chordata; class Mammalia; order Artiodactyla; family Balaenopteridae; genus Balaenoptera; species Balaenoptera musculus. Next base: position 79,289,054 of record NC_045796.1, read on the forward strand.
AAAAACTCTCCAGAGTTTTGCTTCCAGAGCTGAGCTCAGACTGAGTTGTAGCCTCTCTCCCCTATTGCAGTGGTCTTGAAAAAAGTCTTCCGTGCCCGTTTACCTTTGTCCAGTGCAATTTTTGCTTTCACCTTCCATAAAGCCAGCCAGAAAAGCAGAATATTCATACGTGTTATAATAGTATTATTAATTGCTGTTGAAATAAACTAATTTAATTAGACAGTTTCTTAAAATTCTATTTTATTTCTTTCACCTAACATACATTTACAAAGTACCCCCAGTGTTATGGCTTTTTAAATTTTTTTAACTTCGTAAATATCGAATTACTATAGGCCCTTACACAAAGGATGTAATTTCTCTAATCCTCTGCCTCCAAACTTGTAAAATGAGACTTGTTATATTGTTACTAAGATCCCCATAGATCTAGTAGTCTGGGCTCCAATTCCTTCTTTACAAAATTCCAAATCACTAGACAATCTGTTCTACTATAGAATGTGTCTCTACAACATCGATTAGCTCATACGCAATTGGGAAAGAGGAATGTCAGCATAATATGGCAGTAATCTAGTTCTTATGTAATTTCTTCTAGGCAAGGGGAACCAGAAAAGCAGGAGTAGAAATAAAACCTTCAGCAGTGAAGGATAAAGCCCTCACCCCTTGTCTGTTCAGGCACAGAACTTCTTTCAGCAACGTTTTCATAAAGTTAAAATAAGACCTCCCCAGAGAGGAACACCCTAGCCTCCTATAACTTATCGCCTTGACAGTCTGCACCCCCTAGAGCACACACCTTCAAAGGACCCCAATGCTTTAGATCTCTACTTTCATCTACTTGCCAGCCTCTTGCTAATTAAGGAGTTACCAGAATTTCCACTGGATTTTTTCTGTACATTTTACGATCCTCTGGGACAGCCTCTAGCTATACTGAACTGTCTGCCTGAGTAGTCTGCTGTCTCCCAAGGTATCAGTGCCAATTCAGTTAGTGCTCTTGTCACAAAGTTGTACTAGTGTGAATGGTCACCCCTCACCCTCACTCTATTTTCTCCATTAAGTCCTGTTAATTTTAGCACACAATTTTGCAAAACACCAGATTTTTGGTCTTTGGCTTTTTACCAAACACACAACCTTTGTACTATTAAACATAATTCCTCTCAACCTACCAAACACTGAAAAAATATGGTAATAAGGCCCCATACATTGCTCATCTATTTGTCCAAAAGTTATTTTAAGTAGCTGCAATGTGCCAGGCACCGTGCACATCTCTTTTACTCTCCTGTTTGAAACCACCTGAAGGTTTTTCATCTCCAATAATGATAGAAATATTTTTAGGTACTTTGACATTAAGATTTTCCATTCAAATATCCTTTACATGCATCAAGCCCCATTCCTAAAGATGGAGAGTGTTCTTGTTTCAAAAATTCCATTTATTTTGTGACTTTGACTGAGAGCTGTAACTCAGATGTCCTCTCACTGGTGTTTCATTATTTTCCCTACTTCACTTTCATCAGGCTCTCAGGATGGGGACTGGCCCCAACAAGACAATCTCTATCAACCCCTACCTGGCAGCTCACTTCACAGCTGCTGGCTCTCTTACCTCCACATCCTTGGGCTTTATTTCACAGCCTAGGCTTCACTCAATAAAACTAGACCACACTTGGCTTTTCATCTTCCTGGAGGTAATTTATAACAGAGCCCCTAAAACAAAGCTAACCTGAATGAAATACATATACACATACCTCACACTAATTTTATTATAAACCAAACATTTCTCTATCAATTAGGGGAAAAGGGCCCATCTGATGCAGGACTTCAAAAGCTAATATTTCAAATACGAAAGAAAAAAATTTTTTTTCAGTTCCTTCAATTTACTGAGCCTCACATAATTAATATGTGAATTTCAGACTTTCAAATATATGGCTTGCTTTTATAAGCAATGGTTAAGACACAAATAATATTGAAAGGTAATCAAAACCTTATGCTAATTCATAGCAGGATGATAAAGGTAAATATATATTTAGAGTATGTATGTATGAAAGCACACAGAGATAGGCATTAATATATATGACAGTACAAACTGGAATAATAAAATCAACTTCCCTCCTAACCCAAACCACACACACAGAATGGGGAGAAGTACGAATCTTTGCTACAAAACAATTTTAATCAATGATTTACACATATTATTATTGCAAGCATTACTTTAATGTTTCTTTCAAGGTATTTGTGTAGCAAAGACAATGGCTTGTAGGAGGCATGTGACTCAGCTGGAACCCAAGGGGCACAATTATCAAGCAAGGGACTCAATTACTACATAATAATGTGAGCACTGATTGCGTTGTAGAGAAGCAGCCTTTCACTTTACCGTATAGTTAAGAAAATATGTTCTCCCTCCTTAAGTTTTAAAATATACTGTCTCAGGAAGTTAGAGCATGTTTTTCAGAAGTGTCTCATTTTTGTGTATCTCTGAATCTTCCAGATGAGTGAAATAATTAAGGTGTGTATACTCAACTTACCCTGAGCAGGGCTCGAAACAGCGACCGTATCGAAGGCTTGCTGGACCAGAGGCGAAGCACAGGTCACTCCCCAGCCCTGGCCCACTGAACAAGACTTTGCATATCAGTTGTTACCACAGGCTGTCCCTCTAGAGCTTCACAGGATGTGAGTTTAGACCACTGGTTCTCCACCCCTGATGCACAATAAAATCACCTGGATGTTTTAAAATAAAATCATCTGGGCACATTTAGAAAATGACTGGGCCTTATCCCAAAACAGAAACATCAGAATGCCTAGGAGTCAAGCAATTGTAAATCGATTCATTCCTACTTCAGCGAATGAACTGCCATCCGAGAAAAAAGGGTTAGGGTTAGGGTTACGGTTAGGGTTAGGGTTGGGGTTGGGGTTGGGGTTAGGGTTGGGGTTGGGGTTGGGGTTAGGGTTGGGGTTGGGGTTGGGGTTGGGGTTGGGGTTAGATGATGGGGATGAGGGTGAGGATAGCGAGGCTGTGAGGAGTGGTGGAAAGTGCACAGCAGAGATCAAAAACTCCTCTGCACTTTCACAGACAGGCCCAGGCAGGAAGCAAGAAGCGTAAGTAGGAAACAGGCCATTTACAAGAATCTGTCGCATGAAGACCTCAACTCCCCTATACTATGGCAAATACCACAGATAGTATTTTCTATTGCTGCACAGCAAACTACCCCAAACTTAGCTGCATCCAACACCCATTCATCACCTCACGGTTATGAGGGGCAGAAGTCCAGGCACACGGTGGCTCGTGTCATGGTAGTTTCCTCAGGGTCTCCCGGGCTGAAATCAACGTACAAGCCGGGCTGCATTCCTTCCTGGATCATGGGATCCTTTTCCAAGTCGAAGTCGCTGTTGGTAGATTCCGTTTATTATCGTTGGTGGATGAAGCTCCCTGTTTTCTTGCTGGTTGTCAATCGGGGGCAACTCTCAGCTCCAAGAGTCCACTCGCTACGTCCTGCCCTGGACCCCTCAACCGCTACATTGCAGTTTGCTCCTTCCAGACCAGCGGGATCATCTCTGCTGCCTTAAATAGCTCAGACTTCTTTTTAAGGGCTCAGTTGATTAGGTTAGGCCCACCCAGGGTCATTTCATTTTTTTATGAACTCGAAGTCAGCTGATTAGGACCCTTAATTATATTTGGAAAGTCTCCTCTGAGATTGAAGGTAATGTAACGACAGTGATACCCCGTCACATTCACCAGCTCTGCTATACTCAGGGGAACTATTACACAGGCATGTACACTAGGCAGCAACCAACTGGACCTCGGGACCTCTTAAAATTGCCAGAACTTTGGAAGAGTTACTAGCTTTACCTCCATTTCCTCAACTGGAAAATTGGAATAATAATAACACTTATCTTAGGGTTGTTTTGATAAGTAAGTTAGTGGATATGAAACTTTTAAAACAGAGACTGGCACATAGTAATTCACCAAATAAATAGGAGCTGTGTTTTACCCCAACCATTCAGGAAACCCTGACACTCCCACTCAGCTATGTATGGTGATGTGGATACGACAATTAAGGGACATGAGGCCAACCTATATTCACCCCTCGTTTAGCACCCACTCAGAGAAAGCAGCATTCTGCTGAGGACATTCTAACCTGAAAATGACCTCTTTCCTTGTGAATGATCAGCAATAAAATCACGAGTAGTCCGAGGTGATGCTAAAAACAGCAGAACACCAAGAATTTCCCAGGCCCAAAAGCTTCTCTCTAAACACCTAAGATTGCCCAGCACCACCATCCCATGCTACAAAGATGGCCATTCACCTCCCAGACAATGGTGTTTCACCTGTGCATTACCCAACAATATACTACTGCATTTGGCTGTAAACACCCGGACACAATAAAAAATTTGCGTTCAAGGTATTATAAGCAGAGCAGAGTCCCAAGGAGTTCTGTGACTCTATCTTGAAGACACAACTTACATAAACAGAAGAAGGCAGAACACCTCATTCTGGCCATTGAACACTGGCTCACTCTATTGTTTTGTGTAAGCTGGTCATTTAAAATGACGTATTTTATCAATACTTGCAAACCCAAAACAAAAATGCAATTGGTCATCCAGGAAATCAATGCTGTACAGTCAATACAAGCAAAGCATGATAGAAAGCCAAGACAGCAAGACCATAGCATTTTATATTCTCTGCATTTTTAAATGCCTAAGTCACTTCTAAGGGAACATTCAGTGAGAAATGAGGTAAATTTTGTAGAATGCTTTTATGAAAAACAGAAATCTTTTCAATCAGCCACATTTCCCCAGTTTTAATGGGCTTCTAACATTCTCCCCCAGGACTTAACCCCTGGCTGGGGTTACATAATAGCTCATGGCTTTTCTATTTCCATTAGCTCTCAGCTAATGACACACGGATTCTTCGGTCTGGGAGTACGTTTGCTTGAAGCCTGTCATCGCCTCCTATGAGTAAGGGTATAATTAAAGGAAAGACAGTAACCCTACCTGGTATATTTGATACATGGGTGCTAGACAATTAAGCACATCAGGATTTAACATATTATAAGCTTCCAAGAGTCTAAAAACTTCAGAAATTCAAATTGTTTTGATAGAAGAAACCCAAAAGGACACACAGAAGAAATATTCTGCTCTCACCACTTTTATTATTCTGTATCTATACATTTAACAAATTTGTATCAAGCCTTTACATGTACTAACTATTCTGGCCTTGAGATACAACATGACACAAAAGATAGTTTCCTTGATCTTTGTTCTATTGGAGTGAACAAAGAGGAAAGGGGGAGAAATGTGGTCAAAGAGTGGCTAGAGGCCTGAACACAGGCAAACATTGGACGATTTCAAGCAGGAAAGTTATGCGATTGGATTCTTGTTTCATTTATGAGAGTTTTACTGGTAATTGCCAGGGTTCTCACTGGTGTGGGAGGACAGAACTGAGAGAAGACGAACACAGTAGTAATATGTGAAGCACATGATAATTCATCTTCAGAATTCTGCTAACTTTCCTCCCTGTCTAGATTGAGGCTGGAACACTGCATACTTCCTCCGGAATGTAGATGAAAACCTCAGCTCCACTCACTGACCAGTGCTTTTTTATTCTAAGTTATCTCAAGATCTGAATGGGCCATAACACCCAAATAAAGAAGGTGGCAGAAAATAATACAGGTCAAATCTCAGAGAATAGTCAAATAATTAGCTAATTCGTTTTCTGATTGGTAAAACTAAACTTCTCTTTTTCATTACAATAAGTTTGGGAGACTTCAGGGTCATTGTCATGACCTTCACCCTGTAATATTTATGGACAACAGGAGAACACGTTTTCTACTTGTTCACAATAACAGCGTGTTTTATTGTTGCCATTGTCGTTCTTGTTCTTAACTTCAAAATGTGATACACATAAGGAAAAGAGCTTGAACTGTCCTAACTAAACACACTCATGAAACCACTGCTCAGATTACAAAGCCCCAGAGGCCCCTTCCCACTCACTACTTCAGTTGCTATCCTTGCTCCTGCCCCCTGGTAGGGGGGGGTAACCATTATAAATTCATTATGCCTATTTCTATATTTTATATAAATGTGAGAATACAGTATGCTTCCTCCTATGCTTGGCTTCTTTCATTCGATATTATGTTTCAGATTTACCCATATTACTGTGTAGTTGTAGCCCAATCATTCTTACTTATGGTAGTTTCCCATTGGAGCTATGCTAGTAGGTGTCATTAGGTGAAAAGAAAGGAAAAGAAATGTATTTACACGTATACACACACACATACACACACACACTCTTCAGTTGGGTATATACCTAGCAGTAAAATTGCCAGGCCATAGAGTATGTGTATTTTAAGCTTTAATAGATACTACCAACTAGTTTTCCAAAGAGATTACACCAGTTTACCCCAGCAGTGTGTGAGGGTTTCTGGCATTCCACACCCTGGAAAGGCCTAGTTTTGTTTTTTCATCTGGTTCTACTTTAGAGATAATGAAACAGATTATGAAATACTTTAGGAATATGTAATCAATCAAAATTCGTGTTTCACCTCTCCCATAAGTAGTGTATTTCTTTATGGAAATCATTTGTATCTTCAGTCACACGTTACAGAAATGAGAAAGGCACGAGATGATTGTTTGGAGCTGACATCACGCTGCCACCATCACCAGCGTCCGGGGTACTTACTATGAGTGAGTCACTCTGCTCTACATGTCGTAGCTCCTGTTGTAAGGACAACAGAATGGCAACCAGAACCTAAGCACCTGATGATTTGATTCTCCGGCCGATAACAAAATCTTTTCCAGAGTATTGTTTTCATACATACTTCTTACTAAAATACTGAATTTGGTCAACTGTTACATTGCAATCAAGCCCGATTTTGTTTAAAAACCATCTCCTAACAGTTCAGAGTAGGCATGTTTTAATCAGTAAAGAAACACACCGATTACAAAATCATAGTTTGGGGGACATTTTGCCTGAAGTCATCTGGCCTATTAAAGAGTTCCATCCTTCTACAGGTTCACAAATAGATGCAACCTTAAGAGCACTTCATGAAATAATTGTATTCGATGAGTATAAGGAATAGCTTACTAAGAAAACTACACACTCACACTGAGAATTTAGCATCTAATCTATGCTGAATCATTGTGCCAGGTTTACTGGAACAGTCAGAGCCATTAAGAGAGGTATAGCACCAACACCAGCTCTTCCAAAATGCTCATGAGTGACTCAAAGTCATGGCCTATGGGTGGCAGCTGCTTCTCCTGTCTTGGTCAACTAGCTCAGTGATTAACATGGTATATTATTCATGTATTTGTCAAGGAAAGGTAGAATATTCAATAGGACAAAGTCAATTAACGTCATGTTTAATCATTTCCAAGTAAGGGAATTACATGTATTCACCTTCCTCCACTAACTCAATCATGCTTTATCTTCTCAATTTCTAGCTAAAAATATATTTTTCAGAACAATGCAATTGTTTAGAAAACAGAGACTGGGGTATTACAGTCCTTTTTTCAAGAGAAAACACTACTAAATTTTCAATGAGATTAAAAATGGTGATACGAAAAATATGATTTTTTCTGGGAGACAGTAGGTAGCAAGCATGTGTTATTTTAATGTGTGTTGTACATATATTCCATAATATGTATTGCAAAGAGTGCCCGAAATTTACAAAACTCTGGTACGTCACTTGGACACTTTTTGAAATGCAAGAGTCTCAATCCGTTCATTATCTTGTCTACCTCCCAGGGTTTATTACTGTGGTGGTAGTAGTCGTGGTTAGCTTAAGTCATGTAGAATATTCTGAGCATTAAATATCATAATCAGTCATTAGGGAGGAAAACATTGTACTTGGTATCTGGAGAATGCTGGAATTTCATTTGGCTCTTCAGTATTTATCATGTTTTTACTCTTCTTGTAAGATGGGTGCTCCTGTAACAAGTCAGGCAAAACAGGAGTTCCATGTGCAATTTCCACTGGCCTGTGGACTTGGTTTTCACAACTGCGAACCCTTAATTATTCCAGCATATACCTAAGGGTCTGCTCTGTACTTCCTCCACTCGTGCAGATTCTCTTTCAAAAATTGTTTAAGCCACAATGAAATAAGTATTTTAAGACTCCAGTATTGCAGTATTTAACTTAAAAGAAATTTAAGAGGGTTTTGGTTCAGTTCTCAGTCTGCTGAGAATTCACTTCCCTGATAGGACAAAGAATTAGGCAATTTAGCACTGTGGCTAAAAGCCCAGGTGTTGAGGGCAGATTCTGGGACTGAATCCGAGCTCTCCAACTTGCGAGGCTGCGGATTTGGGGCGAGCTCAGGAAGCTGGCAGAGCCGGGCTCCTCACCTCTAAAATGTGGATAACAATATTTACCTCCAGGATGTTTCATAAGTGAAGAACATGAGAAAACACGCATTTAGCCCTTAGCTGTTATCTAACCTCTCACCAAATGATAGCTATTATCGCTATTTGTTCATCTTTAGGGAGAGTGGCACCTCAGGGGGAAAAAATCTTTATTGCCAGGATCTGGAAAAAAAGATCCCTCCTCCAAAAGCAGCTGCCAGGAAACAAAACTAATAGAACTGCACACCTCAGCCAGAAAATGGAGTCTCTTAATCTTGGTGTCCCTAGCCAGCCCTCAGAAAGTGGCGATAAAATGGAAAATGGTCTTAAAAGTGATTAAATTTCTGATGTCTAGTCTGAACAGCCCACCCGAGTGGAAAGGGTACTGAAGTGAGAGAGCCTGGCAACCCAGATGGCACCACAGCCGGCTCTGCCTCTGGAAAGTTCTGCATCTTGGCCAGTCAATCACCTGCTGGGCCCCCATAGCCTCCTGGGGCAAAAGAGAAAGCCAGTGATATCAGGGGTGTTCAAACTTCCGGAAGTCAGGAGAATCCTTTCTCAGTCGTTGTCTTACCGAGAATAACAAGTATAAACAGAGCTGGTCTCGGCCGTGACTGTGCCCTCCCCAGTCTGTCCTCCGCCCTCACGTGGCCCCCCCAGGGGGCTCCTCCGGGACAGTATGAAACCACCCGACCGGACAATTAAGCTACTCCTGGCTGAAATGTTCAATTCTGATGTTGCCCTTCTTAACAGTGTGACTTGGCTCTTGGCATGGGATTTTTCTGAATCAAAATGGGAAAAGAACAGTGTTTTGGAATTAGACCCGAGTTTGAATCCCTCCAACTTTTTAGCTTTGTGACCTTGGCAAGTAACCTAACATCTTCCGAGCTTCTAGGTTCTTACCTGCAAAATGGGTCTGGGGGGAGTTAGATTAGCCCAAGACAGTCCTGGCACAAGCAGGGGACAGTGTGTGAGCGCTGGTTTCTCTTCCCTCGGCCAAGCTCTCTACCCCTCTTTTCCCCTCTCCAGTCCTCTGGAAAGGATTTAGAAACCACCTGCCAGACTACGTTCTGAAAACATTCTTTAATAGGTGTTTCTTCCCAAAAGAATCTCTTCGTCACATAAAATGCAGAATCACCAGATTAAACAAGGCTAATTGATTAAGCAAGGATTAACCTTGCTTAATCTGGCGGTCCTGAGTTATTTTATGTTGCGCTTTGAGATCTGGTATCTGGAAACACAATAGGAACCCTGCACTAGGGGCAGCACAGATTATTGTCAGACCAGGGAGATGAAGCCCTGTCCCTGGCAAAGGGCTGCGACTTGCCCCTCAGGGAGGCTTCTGAACCACTGGCCCTTTCCTCAAACGAGGCAGCTTTCAAACTGAGGTCAGTACTTTGACGGCAGCAGGAGACCCACTGGGGCACCTGAACGCCCACCTTCCCCTCCAGCCAAAGCAGCTTAGCTTATTGTATATCGTATCATATATCTGACTTCCTCAAAGGATGGCATTTGAACAAAGGATTCTGTGCCCCTGAAATGGAAAGCCACTGGTTGAACCGCCACGCCACCCTCAGACCTCCTCTGTCTGTGTCCTGCTGCACTTTTATCTGAGAGGTGTGAGTGCGGTTCCAAGGACAGAAGCAAACAACTGAGACATTTTTACAAGGATTGTTGTTACCCTGTACTGGAAGTTTCCTGAACAGTCAGTAGGGTGAGGATATTCCAGTGCCTTCCTCCCAATATAATTGCTATATTTGTACAGTATTTTGGAAGGATTGTCACAAACATTTTTCTCATTTGCTCCTCCTCAAAAAACTATGGCAAAAATAAGGAAGATATTATAATTTCTACTAAAGCCAGGGCTAACAGAAATTAAGTATTTTACTAGAAACAGGAAGCTGATTAGTGGAAGAAAAGAAATATAAATCTAGGAGTCCTGATTCTTTCCACTGCACCTTGACCCCTCTAGATAACTTTTTTTTTTTAAACCTGGGTATCCAAAGACAATCTGAAGTTTAATTAAATAAGTGTAAGATTAAAAATCCATCTCACCTAAACCGCTCAGAGAATTAATAATACTTACTATCTGTAGCATTTGGTGCTGTAAAACTCTCAGGATCTTCCCTTGGCAAACATAAACTTCTGAATAAGCACTCCATGGATAGACAGTACCAGCCCTGTGCGCTGAGGGGGAACAGCTCACTCTGAGGGATTTCCCACCCAGCACCCCTCTCTCTGACCGGTGTTCCTGGCATCTCTTCCCCTGAGGGTGTTCCCTCTCTCTAATGGGGGTCGCCAGCATCCCTTCCTTACAGCATGTTCCCAGGATCCCGCTCTCTGAAGGCATGTTCCTAGGATCCCGCTCTCTGATGGGGGTTCCCAGCATCCCTCTCTTACATCGTGTTCTCAGGATCCCTCTCTTTGTTAAATAACTTTATTTTGATGAAGGACAAAGGTCCTGGACAAAGCAGAACGAGATAAAAAATTTCCTTATATTTTTCTCACAAATAAACTTTACTATTACATTTCACCGTAAATATACTTATAGATAGATATCTGTATATGTACAGAAAACTTTTATCAGAGAACTGAAATTCACTTATGCATTCCACATTTTAAAAGTAATTATTTTGCTTCACCTCTTCAGAAACCTGGGTGGGAATGCTTTTAAGCACAAACAATTCAGGATCATATTTTTTAGGCTTAATTATGAATTTTTAAATTAGGCTTCATTACTCATGACCCCTTCAGACCAGATATTCAGAAACAATTCAGGAAATATCACTATGATTAGGGACACAGGAACCATCTTCCTAAGTGAAAACTGTTGAAGGAAACTGAAAGTTGCCAGGAATGAACTGAGCCCTTTGGCAGGATTGCTTATTATGCTATTTCATGTACGGGATGGGCCTTTATTCCTGAGGAGAACACATTACTGTAGGCATGAATCTCTGTAGGATCTAAAGCCCATCGGCTTTTTGAAGATGCCTTGAAGAAGTCAGGGAGTGAATACTTTGGGGGACTGTACAACCTCACACACTTAGAAATAGGATGCGCCTTCAGGAGTCAAGTATCTAATTAGCAGATTCTTGGGCTCTCCCATGTGAAGTGGAAAACTTTCCCCTGAGAGTGACTACTGTCTATGGGCCCTGTAAATTGAAACAATTACTCTGCTTTTAAGATGACAAATCAACTTAATTTGCAGAAACAGAGGGATTCACACATACATTTTATAATTCTCTTCTTTTCAGGATGCTCTGAAAGCAAACATTTTACATACTCTGTAACCTATTTTTTTTTTTTTTGGCCACCCCACACGCCTTGCAGGATCTTAGTTCCCTGACCAGGGATAGAATCTGGGCCCGTGCAGTGAAAGCTCCGAGACCTAACCACTGGACCACCAGGGAATTCCCGTCTGTAACCTATTTTTAATCTTCTTTACTTTTATCTAATCTATAAATTAGAATAACAAATAACTTTAAAATGAAGAATGAAATAAAATAGACAAGTTCTAAGTTCTATAAGCTTTTCTCTGTGGTGATTTGTCACAATGTGTAGCAGAATATGTAAAATAACAATATTATCTTATAATTTCAGTATTTTCCCTACCTGTAACTTTCTATCTTAAAACTAAACCTCTGGGGAGCACAGTCCAAAAACGCAACTCTAAGTAGTCAAAAGTGGTAACAATTTATTTCATTTATTGACACATTCATTCTTTCAATCATCAAAAATAATTATGTTTTATACTGTAGGCCATGCACTCGGCCATGCACTGGGAATAAAATGATTAGCAAAAAGGATCTCTATTGTCATGAAGTTTATGGTCAAGTGCATAGGCTTTCCCTCTCGACCTATTTATTTTTATTTTACATACAATTCTAACAGCCCAATATATTTAAGGGCCTCACCTATATCACAATAGAAATATCAAGTCACAAAGGGAAAAGGCTACCTGAAGAGGTAATGAGAGCAGGGAGAGAGGAAGAACTAGCCAGAAAGGAGAGAGGAAACTTAATAAGATTCATTCATTCAACAAATACTTATTGAGTATCTAGTATGTGCCAATACTGGTCCAGGAACTGGAGACAATCACTGAACAAAAAGTCGAAAAAATCTCGCCTGGTTCTTATAGGGCTTACCTTTTAGTGGCAAGCAGACAAACATCGGAAGGCACGTGAAGCTGAGGAGATTTAGTATCAGGTAAAGATGTGCAAAAAATAATGTAATAGTAATGACTGCTAACCATTTTCTAACACCACATACCAGACACTGTTCCAAGCATTTTCCCTATAAAAATTCATTGAATCCATACAACACTCTTCTGAGATGTGAACCATTATATATACCCATTTAACAGAAGAGGAAATTGAGGCATTTCTACAGAGGTGAACTTTTGCAGAAGCGTACATACAACAAATGTGTGGTTGTCCTGGTTGAAGCAGCAGTGAGTGGCCTGTTCACCCCCACCTCCACCTCACACTCCTAGTTGCCCTTGGAGATTCTTCAACAAATGGGACCCCTAGGCTCTGCAGAAAATAATTTGAAAATCACTGACTTCTGAAAGCTCATTTCTTGTGAGGCTGAAGAGGTGATATAGCAGCTGCTCATTCTATTCTAAAGAGCTAATGGATATTTTAGACGTATCCTTTCATCTTTTCCCTTCATCTTCCTATGAAGTGAGAAGTTGAAAGAAAGGGATACCTATTTTATAAATGGACTTAAAGAGGCACAAAGAAGTAGTGGCTAACACTGTTTTTACCAGCTACTATGAGACTCATTGGCTCATAGAACTGTAAAAGTTCTTCTATTCTTTCCTCCGAGTACCAACAGGACCTAAGTCCTCCATTTAGATAAAAACAGATACTCTAGAGAAGGTCATTTCACAAACATTCCAGTAATGTTTTTCACTTGGGATTTTTAACCTTTCCCAGTATTTATTGAATATTTATTATATGAACCTCTCACCAAATTAGAAGCTGAGACCACACAGAGGCCTATGGTCTGTAATATTGAGGTTAAAATATAGTTGAGGAGAAAGACTATAGATGCTATTTTTGATATATTTTATATCCAAAGCAGGGTGTCTGTGTGTAGGGGTAAATTGATGGGTCAATGGATGAATAGGTGAAAAACAGAAGGAAGGATGTACAGATGGGTGCATGGAAGGATGGAAGGATGGGTGGTGGATGGATGGGTGGTGGATGGATGGGTAGATGCATGAAAGGATGGATAGATGGACAGGTGGAGAAGAATGGATGAGTGGATGGGTCACAGGTTGATTAATAGATGGAGTGAAGGTGAAAGGATACATATAGATAGACAAACTGACTACTAAATAAATAGTAAAGATATGAGTGCTGCTTAGGCACAAATCAGCATAGTTGCCACTGAGGCTGATTAAATAGTGTTTACTATTAAGTGTTTAAGAATGCAAAAAACAGGTTATGAACAATTTAGAAAAGTTTTTGTTTGTCTAATGCTAAAAGAATGATTTCTTAAATGTCTCTAGAATAACCATCAAAGAAAATCATTATTCATAAATCCAACTTCAATACATAATTACTTAAGAAAGTGGGTTGAAGTTGAGTCTTTAAAAATAGGTAACTTGGAAAAGTGGAAAGGAAGACATTCCCAACAGGAAGAAGGAAGTAATGCAGAGGAGGGAATATAGCATGTTCATAGGCAAGAAATAAATCCGTGTGTATGATGTGGAAGTTACGCACTGGGAACAGGTGAGAGATGAGGTTGGCAGAGAAGCAGGCACCAGAATACAGAGCACCTCACACACTGGATGCAGTGTTTATTTCTCCCCCAGATACTAAGGAGACCCTGCAGGCTTGGGGATTTGTTTGCTTGATTGATTTTTAAAAGTAATATATGCCAATTGCTGTCTTGGGAAAATTACTCCATATGATAAAGACCTGATTAATGAAGGGAGAGAAAGTCTATATTTGCTAACAAAGACCACACCAGCACTTCTGCTCAAATATCCCTTTGGACATGTCTTCAGTGACCAAGCAACCTGAGATAGGCTCACCCCAATATGTACCCCACTAACTCGCAATCCTTTCACTTTGCTTTATTTATCTCTATAGCACTTATGTTTATCTGATATAAACATCTATACTTAATTTTTACTTGTTTATTTTCTGTTTCCCACTAGAATATATGCTTCAAGAGGGCAGGAAATTGAATTTGCTCACTGATTTATTTCTCGTGTATAGGATAGTGCCTGGCATTCAGGAAACATTTGTTTCAGAAAGAATGAGTTTAACCAATAAGGAGTCATTTATCGAAAATCCACACATCTGTATATTCAGTTATAGTGCACGTATTAATTTATAAATCATCAAATGTTCTCTTAGAAACTACAACCCTTAGTTAATTATTTAGCATACCTCTGAAATATTAATATTTATGGATTGGCTCACAAAGCACCTGAATAGAATCATTAAATAGCCAACAAGTGTCTGTGGTAGCAAGTTGTTGAACTGATAGAAAACTCACTTTAGCTCTTTTACTTGATACAGTACTGCCTTAGATTCTAGAGGAAAATGTAAATTAAAACTTAAATGCAGCAACTAAAAACTGTGTTTTCAAGAAATAATTAATAAAATGTGGAATTGTATTTATAATACAATATTGTTTATGATACAAAATGGGAAACTGTTATGATACAAAATGAAACAACAGACACAAGACACCTGTTTATGCAGTATGATCTCTATTTTAGTGTGAAACAAATATATATGTATGTGTCTGTGCATGTGTGTGTATGTAATAAATAGTAAGGAAAAATAACTAAAAATACACCAAATCATGATTTACCTCTGGGTATTTTATTTGGGATATTTCCTTTCTTCTTTAGAATTATATGATTTATAAAATTTGTATAAAAACATATTGCATTAATAATACTTTTTAAATGAGACAAAACTATTTTAAGTGAGAAAAAAATTCAAAGCAAGTTAAATAATGTCATTTTGACAAAATATACAAAGCTAAGCTAATTATAGAATATGAAATTCAGTAATTAATAATTTTAAACATTTTTGCTATAAAAAGTACTAAGAAACAACAGAGGATTATATAAACAAGCAATGACCTTTAAATCCACAAAACTCAAATCTCAGACCTGGGAAGGAAAAGAAGGATCACAGAATCTGGATTGTAAATCGGCAGAAAGCTAAAGGAAAAGAGCCACACAATGGCCTCTCTCAGAGCTAGCAAGATTTGGATGAACTTCGTATTAAATGGAAACCTGCCTCCAAGTCTGCCTCATCTAGGTTTCCCACATAGAAGAACAAATTTGCTCGCAGAGACAGAGGTAATAAATCAAAAGTCCATCCAACTCATTTAAACTTAGTCTTTTGGTTCTGGTATATTATGGAAATATTCTTCCTCAAGAAGAATAATTTAAACATCTACAATAAAGGTAGCTTCATTCTTATATACATCTTTAAATATTCTGGCCACACATTCACTTTTTATTGTAGAGAAGGATCACATCAGATTTTGGCCAAATATAATACTCAGGAAGAACCAATGCTCCAAGGGGAGTGGCTTTAGGTATCAGGTTTACTCACTGGTATTAGTTTCATGACACGTTTCCTGGGGTGCCACTGCATTGATCTGGATTGGTAAACGTCAAATTCCAGACCATCTAAACTCACATTGAAATTAATGACATCCCTATGTGCATTATTTTTATCATTCTATGAGCAAACAAGTATATTTATATATATATATAGAGAGAGAGAGAGAGAGAGAGCATAAAATACAGCAAAAAATAAAGCCATTGTAGTCCGTCAAAAATTTGAAGAACCGTTTGGCTTACCAAGGCACTGGCTCTGGCTTCCAATAACAAATCCAATTTAGCTCAGTCTCTGGCGGCTAGTCATGTAATTGAGTACAATTTGTCACAATTGGCCATTCTGACTAGAGAACCATTTAGGATTGAACTAGTATAAACATTGAAAACCTCTTGTCACGTTCCAGTTAAAAATAGAAAAGACGTAACATGGCAATCTGCCCTACCCCAAAAAGAATCTACTAAACTATAACATTTTTCCCTGTTTCCTTATTTACACTGAATATTCCTATTGCCGAAACAGTACTATTTGCATAAAGTTCTGATCCGTGTCCATAGAGATAATATTCACGTTTAACTCTTCAGTGTCATGTGGCCTGAAATTCAGCACTTATGTAGCATCTTTCACCTGAAGATTTTTTCCAAAGTGTTTGAAATAAAAATTTTGACAAGTTGATTGTCTCCACATTGATGCCATCTGACTACATAAATCTCTTGACTCTGACGTTTCCAAATGTACTAAACAGAATACAGTCTCCCTCGGTATCTGCAGAGGGATTGGTTCCAGACCCCTTCAGACGCCACAATCCAGGCATGCTCAAGTCCTTTATATAAAATGGTCATTTTATTTACATATAACCTATGCACACCCTCCCATATACTTTAAATCATCTTTAGATTACTTAGAATACCTAATACAATTCCAATGCTATGTAAATAGTTGCCTGCACGTGGCAAATTCAAGTTTTGCTTTTGGAACTTTCTAGAATTTTTTTAATATTTCCCATCTTCAGTTGGTTGAATCCACAGATACAGAACCCGAGGATATGGAGGCCCAACTGTATATGAAAATGAAGGATGAAAGCACCCATGTATTTCTTGGTCAGAGAAAAAAATATATCATGATATTTACTGTAAAGGCATTATACAGTTAATGGAGTTAACTAAAGTAAAAACAAACCTTGGACAAGGATGGTAGCTCCACATCATTGAGGGCATTGTTACGAGTCATTAAATGTTAGGAAAAAACAACAGTAAGACTTCAGACACAGTTTTTCCAAATCATCATGGCTGAGGACATCGTTAACACTGTGACATTCTGTACTGGAACAACCTCTTGGAATACATGGCTTGATAATATACTGGTAACAATAACAGTAATAATAATGGTAATAATAATAATCACAATGTGTTAGCATTCTCTAGTTCTACCTATGTGCCAGGCCCTATAGAAAGCGCTTTGCAAACATTCAATTTATAAACAAAACCCTATCCACAACCCACAAGGCTGGTGCTATTATTTTTTAGTTTGATTGATGAGATTGGGGTTTAGGGAGAGAACTTGCAAGAATGCAAATCCAGGTCTCTCTGATTTGAAACCTTAAGCTCCTAAGCATTAGATATTCTATTTTAAAATGTTAAGGAATAATCATTTAGGAAATCTTTGCATGTAAATTAAAAGAATTTTAAATTATTTAAATTATAAAAGATTTTTATGATTTTTTTATCAAAGTATAGTTAATTTACAATGTTGTGTTAGTTTCAAGGGTACAGCAAAGTGATTCAGTTATACATATACATATTCTCTTTCAGATTCTTTCCCATTATATGTTATTACAAGATATTGAGTATAGTTCCCTGTGCTATACAGTAGGTCCTTGTTGTTTATCTATATTATGTATAGTAATGTGTATATGTTAATCCCAAACTCCTAATTTCTCTGTCCCCCCTACCCTGATCCTCTTTGGTAACCGTAAGCTTGTTTTCTATGTCTGTGAGTCTATTTGTTTTGTAAATAAGTTAATTTGTGTCATTTTTTATATTCCACATATAAGTGATATCATATGATACTTGTCTTTCTCTTTCTGACTTACTTCACTTAGTATGATAATTTCCAGGTACATCCATGCTGCTGCAAATGACATTATTTCATTCTTTTTCATGGTTGAGTAATATTCCATTGCATATATGTATCTTCTTCATCCATTAATCTATCAATGGACACTTAGATTGCTTCCATGTCTTGGCTATTGTAAATAGTGATATGAACATTGGGGCCCACATATCTTTCTGAATTAGAGTTTTCTCTGGATATATGCCAATGAGTGAGATTGCAGTATCATACGGTAACTCTATATTTAGTTTTTTAAGGACCCTCCATACTGTCCTCCATAGTGGCTGTGTCAATATACATTCACACCAACAGTGAAGGAGGGGTCTTTTTTCTCCACATTTTCTCCATCATTTATATCTGTAGACTTTTTAACGATGGCCATTCTGACTGATGTGAGGTGATGCTTCATTGTAGTTTTGATTATAAAATTATAAAAGATGTTAAATTAAATTTTTCAAGTTTTTGCATACACCCTTAACTAAAAAATTCATATTATTTTTTCAAAATGTATATATAATACTTTTTTATTTCTCTTGTTGAATGAAACTTCTAAAGTGGATTCTTCTCCTTGAGGATTTGTTCACTCCTTCCCTTGTTTACACCTGGTAGTGGAAAGAGAAGAGTGTCGAGAATGCAAAGGCTTGAGCTTTAGCCCCAACTATGCTACTAACAAGCTGTATAACTTTGGGGAAGTCACTCCACTTCCTGGAAACAGTCTTCACGTTTGTAGGAAGAGAAGGTTGGACTAAAGATCTTTTTGTTTCTTTCACATTTCTAAGATTTTATGTTTTCAAGGATATTTAGATACTTATTTTTCATTATATTTTATTTTTGTGTGATGCTCCTTAAGTTTTTTGATTGTGTGATCAATATACAAACCTGCACTATTTTTGGACTGTTCTGTTTTAAATATGTATGAGTAGACTTATTCACTGACTCTATTCTTGCCATGGCTTTGCCTCATTGATACAGAGACCAGGGTTTGGTCAGTGTGGCAGAGAATGTTATTATGATTTTTGCTGATTTAAATAAATTATGATTCAGATTCCCGAACTTTCAGCTCACATCCATTTCAATTTCATATAATGGAAACTCCAAAATATAGTGCCTTATAGACGTTTATTCCTGTATCACATAAAAACAAGTCCACAGTTTTGCCATCCAGATATAGCAATTCCAAGTAGCACAAAGAATCCAGGCCAGACTCCTATCCAGGCTCTACCATGCTCTAATTGTGAAGATCAGAGGAAAACATTCACTCTCTGAGACTTTCTACCTTCTGAAAGAGAAGCTTTTTCATTTTTAAAAATAATGGCTTCCAGTAAACTTGTACTTAGGTCTAGAGACTTGGTTGGATTCAAGAAAACTATTTTGGCAAAAAAATTTCAAAGGCGATTTTGTGTATTTCATATTAAATCATATCAGGAGGCACATAATGTCAGATTGTTCCTTATTCATGAGGAGGAAAACAAAATATTCCAGCTATCTGATTTTTTTAATTAAAAAGCCTTAGAATCACCCAATAATTTCTATTAGCATGTAATTGGCCACCTCTAGCTATGAGGAAGATGAAAAACATGGTGTTTTAGCTGAGCACATTCTTCCCTGGAAAAGTCAGGAATCTGTTACTATTTTATTTTATTATTATATATATTTTTTTCATTTATTTTGGCTGCTTTGGGTCTTTGTTGCTGTGCGAAGGCTTTCTCTAGTTGCAGCAAGCGGGGGCTACTCTTCGTTGCTGTGCGCGGGCTTCTCATTGCGGTGGCTTCTCTTGTTGCGGAGCATGGGCTCTAGGCACGCGGGCTTCAGTAGTTGTGGCACGTGGACTCAGTAGTTGTGGCTCGCGGGCTCTAGAGTGCAGGCTCAGTAGTTGTGGCACAGGGGCTTAGTTGCTCCACGACATGTGGGATCTTCCCGGACCAGGGCTTGAACCTGTGTTCCCTGCATTGGCAGGCGGATTCTTAACCACTGGGCCACCAGGGAAGCCCGGGAATCTGTTACTATTTTAAAAGACGAAAATGGCCACTGAGTAGGTAAATAGAAGCCTCAAATATACTGGTAAACACTGGTGTCACAGAAAACAGAAGCACTGGTAACACTAAATGTTCAATAGTTATTCTTCGTCAGGTCTGTTAGAATATTTTCTGTTTTATTAGGTGCATATCACAAGCCTGATGCTTCATATCTTTTTTCAGCAAATCATCTTAAGAAACTATAAGGATAATATTCTTTTAATTCTTATTATATTTGTCAAAATTAATGAGCTACTATTAACACACACAGTATATTCAAAGTACCATATATTTGATGTAAAATTTGAAATCTATCTTTCCCAAGATACAAAACACCTATATAATGACCTTAAAATGAAACAAAGAAAATATTTAGGGTGTTATTGTTTCTAGAATATAATCTGACCCACCACTTTAATTTGGTTTAATAAATTTGTGCCTTAAGAATGAAGAAATATAATGAGAACAGAGATGGTCTTTTAAATTTTTCATTGTTATGCTAATACAATACCTTTATAAAACCTAAACATCTTGAAACAACACATTTTTTAAAAATTGTGGTAAAATACACAAAACAGAAAATTTATCATTTCAACCATTTTAAAGTGGACAGTTCAGTGATATTATGTCAACAAATTTTTAAAACTTTCAGATGGCACCTGAATAAAATATGTGTTGTCCATTGGTGATTTTAATATATCTGGTATATAACTAAAGTCACCACAAAACTTTTTCTGGGAAATTGGCAGATCATAAACATAAAAAATTTATTTTGCTTTATATTAAAAAAAAATGAAGAAATAAACCTTAAAAATCTGTAAGAAAAAACTTCTAATGAATGACCTTTCCGACTGTATTTATTAGAACTGGATCAAATCAGAACTGAAAGTCCCAGATCAATCCTGTCTGCCTAATACCCCATTTGTGTGTTTGTTTCAACAAAGAGTAGAATTTGCAATAAAAATCATAGCTCTTCTTATTCATTACAGCATAAACTGGAAGAAAAGTTTCAAACCTCAGAAAATGCTCCTAATTAGGCAGGGCCAGCTTCCAACTGAAATTAGTATTCTAAGTTTTCACTTGGTACAGCTGCTTCTGGTTTAAAAATAGACCACAGATAATCTTTCACATTTTCTATATAATTTCCAACCAACCAATGAAGAGAAAAATCAGGAACTCAGATTTATAATCATGATGTACATACATTTGCTTTTCAGACTGTGTTTTTCTCACTACATTTTAAATTCTTATCTGATAGCATTATCAGAATATTCTACAGATAGTCCATATTTACCATGCTTTCTTTATTTCACTCCTAAAATACTAAGCAGAGAATTTAAAAACATATTTAAAATCATCTAGGGCTTCCCTGGTGGTGCAGTGGTTGAGAATCTGCCTGCTAATGCAGGGGACACGGGTTTGAGCCCTGGTCTGGGAAGATCCCACATGCCGCGGAGCAACTAGGCCCGTGAGCCACAACTGCTGAGCCTGCGCGTCTGGAGCCTGTGCTCCACAACAAGAGAGGCCGCGATAGTGAGAGGCCCGCGCACCACGATGAAGAGTGGCCCCCGCTCGCCACAGCTAGAGAAAGCCCTCGTACAGAAACGAAGACCCAACGAAACAAAAAAAAAAAAAAGTCATCTAAATAAAAACTTTGTATATTATGTTTTTTAATTTTCAACCAAATATTTCAGCTTAATTCACCCCTAAGAGTATAGATCAAATAAAATGCTAATACTGCCTAATTATGAAAAGATTTCTTAATTAATATATATAGTGCCTTTTAATAGCACATAATATTTATTTAAACTGAATATTAATTAAATACCTAATATCGATTTAGGGCTGAGAATACACAACTATATATAATATGCAATCTCTGCACAGTCTATTAAGGAATACAGATATGTATCAACAATTAAATACCATTTGATAGCTATATTTGATAGAATTGTTATCTAATACAAACATCCTTACTATACAGGATCTTCACCCATGAAACAAAAAGTGACCCAGAGTTTCCATCCAGTGTAAGTTGTCTTAAAAGACTTGGTTTTTGAAATTGAACTGAAAGGTATAAAGAAGTCCTGCACTATAGCAAAATGCAAGGAAATTTGTCATTTTATTGTATCTATCTTTCCAAATTACTCAATTTGAAAAGTTTATATATGTCAGTGGTCTCAAGACAATAAAGAAAACTTCTCTTTTACATTACATTCCATCAAGACAGAAAGTTATATTCTATTCTTCTAAAATGCGCTTTTAATTTAAAAGGGAAAGTGTTACATCCCTTTACAATGAACATCCAAAAAAATGTGCTTTAATAATTCTTTTTTTAAACGATTTCACCCACACTGATGCAGAACGCCATCCCAGTACACCACATCACACTGCATTTATGAGTGCAATTTTCCATAATAATGAGCATCAACTGCTGACAGCTAAGGAAGAGGACAACCAGGACCCCCCAGGCTGCAAATAAAACTTAAAACTTTCATAACGTATTTTTTTTCCTTGAAAATTAAAGGATTTCTTTTAAGTCTTAAGATCAATAATGAGATGTCAATTTTCAGAGCTTCCTGGATCTAATGAGAGATAGATCAGTGTTCCTGCTAGAGTAGGTGAATTCTCATCACACCACAGCGAATTCTATGAATTGAGCTATTACAGTTTGATTCCTTTCATCTGAAGTTTAAACATCATTGGGCATGGAAACATAGTTCACACTTTGTTTTTCTGGTTGACAAAAGGGAAGATTGACTGCTATCGCGTTACACCAATAGAATTTATCAATAATTACCAACAGTGGTACTCAGGGGACCAGAGACAGGGAGCTTTCATACCTGGTTGGGGAGGGGGGAGTATGGTACCGTCTAGAAACCAGTGACCCAGCTCAGCAGGTGCCACTCAAGACTCATTCTCCTTCCGTTCATGATGCTGTTCCCTCACACATATACATGACTTTCTCATCTTCACCCTAGAGCTAACACTAACAATTTCCTTGGGAATTCTCAGGAAAGAAAAATCTACCATTTATTAAGCAATACCTTTTTTGGCAAGCACTATGCATTAGGTCTGCATATACAGTATTTCGTTGAAACTGAACAACACTACATTGAAAAGATGGGGAAATTGGGCTTCATTGTGACAAACCAAGAATTCCAACCCAAATCTGTCCAGAGCCAAAGCCTGTTCTCTGGCCATCCTCTGGCACTGGATGTATAAGGATACTTGAGACCACTGTCAACCACTTATAAGAGCAGTAGACACAGCAAGGGTGCTTCCCTTTTACTATCGTAGAACGGAACTGGTCATGTTAGCTGTTCTCACTGAACTTACCAGACTGTAAACTTAAAGTGATTCAAACATACCTAATCTGTCCCATACTTGGCTTAGAAACAGAAACCTGTGATGACCCTTCATTACTACAGAGCTACCAGAAGTATGTATGAAATGTTTGGATTTGAAGCACTTTTGCAAAAAAGACACAATACTTTGTCTAAGTCAGGGCTATCTAAATCCTTACCAGATGAATATACGAAAGTGCAATATATGTTATCAACTGACAAGCATAAGGGCTTTCCTGGAGCTATGTTTTGCAATAATTCTGCATTTCTCTCCTTGTAACAATGTCTTTGAGAGCCAGCAGTGGTAGAGCATAAATAATTTTGAAATGTGGGTAATGGAGGAAAATCTGCAATGCATTTCAAAGAAATACATGAGTTTGAATCTCTCAGAAAATTAATCCAACAAGCTGTAATACTATGTGAGAACAAAAAATACTCAGGTTTTATTTGTGCAAGGTGAGTTGAAGTCTATCCATGAATAACCTCATATTATACTGGTTGCACAGACTTTACTTTTGAACATATTTGGTTCTTGTGACTTTCAAGTAGTGAAAACCAATGAAAATCATCTACTCAAAGAACAAAAAATAGTTTGTCAACTGCTTATAGCAAATAGAGCTCCAATGAAGAATGACCCCTTCTTCATGTGTATGTGGTCTCACTCAGCCACTTCATAGCACTTTGCACAAGATAAATTACAGGTTAAAAAAAAAAAGTTTGTCACACCATGCTCTTGAGTGGGCATTGTGGGGAAATTATTGCAAAAGCTATGACAGACCATCTGCAAAAGCAGTTTGGAGCCTGTAAAATTTGCTATGAATGTTACTACCATCATTACTGTCCTAGGAACTTGGTGATAAAACATTTTGACTTCTGCCAAAGAGGTCAGAAAAGGAAAACCAGGTCCAACATCACAGAACTGTGGCCTTTGAGAAACAAATAAAAGCTGAAACTTTTATCATCCGTGCAGGGCCAAAAGAGCCGATTTTTTTTTTTACGCCAAAGCTTTGGATCAAAGCGAACATTTGAGTCGGTTTCACAAATGGGTGGGACCTAAAATAGTGGCCTCGAGTGAATATCAGTCTCATTAGCTACGTGAAGGTGAGTCCTGTTCTCCATCCACTGCAAACCCAGGGCTCAGTGCTACAGCCAAAACCAGCCCAGCTCCCCAAACAAGGCTGTTTGTATGTCTGAAGGGCAAAGAATGAATCAGATGATGTCCATAAAAATGGATTTTGAAAAACGAATATATTGGTCTACCCTTTTTATTTCAAGGGATAAGTGCTTTAGAATGCTTTCTTTTCAAATGCATCCAGGACCCTGTACCTAAATTCCTTGAGCTTCCACATAGAGACAAATTATTTCCTGGAACAATTTGTGGGCAAGTTGTTTACTGGAATTCAACCTGCAACTCATATTTCCAGCTTCATGTTCCCCTGAATGGCAGCTGAAAATATTATATTATGCTAGTGTGTGTTCATAAATGATGTATTGGGGAAGAAGTATGTGATGTTAGAAAAGGCAGAGACTGCTGAGATATTTTCAAAATCAGTGTCACAAGTATCAAAGGTTTATTGAAGGTCTTGGTTTCCCTTCTTCTGGCTGATGTTTTCTATAGGACAATAAGACAACAAAAATCCCGAGATGTGCTGAAGAATATGCGGAGAGGCATTTTCGGGAAGGGGGATACAAACAAATTGGACATTTGAAATTTACAGAGAAACGTGAACTGTTCAAGATGACACAGAACAGGGATGGCATGTAGGAAGGAAATCCTTGCTAATTATCAGTTGTGCCTCAGTTGGTGTTTTGTCTCATCATAATGATGCAAGTATTTACCAACCTCTAGAAGGTAGAAAAGCAATATATCTGGGAGCTTTTCTTACAATAAAAACAAAATGTTAACAGCTACAACAAGTTTAGTAACTAGAATGTGCTACACTGTGTCAGGCACTCAGCATATATATACCCTTAATTATTAGTCTATTCTCAAAATTACTCTGTGAGATAGGCATTTGCATTCCCATTTTACTCATGATGGATTGAGAGACAAGAATAAGTAACTTGTCAAAGATCTTGTATGAGAGAGACAAGATTCAAAGCAGAATCTTTTCTCACTCAAAAACTAGGGTTATTCCATTATGCTCCATTGCCTAAAAATAAATATTTCAAGAGTTAACACCAGATGAACCTCAGCAAATACAGAAATAAGGCCAGTTTGCTGGATTGATATTTGCTAAATACCGCTTTTTATTAAAGTCTCTGTTTTTTGTGTTTTTTTTTTTTGAAACTTTCAGTACTTTTGCAAGTGAGCTTTCACTAAACCCACCCCAAAACCTAGGAGAATTAATGTGTTTAAGTTGAGTCACTGTGTTAAAAGGTGTCATTATTCTGTCCTTTTGGGTCTAAATAATCCTCCTGAAGGGTTGCCCAAGGATCTCAGACACATTCCTAACAGCCTCTCCTGTCCAATAGCACTGCAACACCAGGAAACCATACGGCTGTTAGGGGTAGAAAACGGGTTAGGTTAATTCCAGACCTAAGAAAGGATTACCTTCCCTGAAGCCCACCTGTGAGGGAGCCTACTGTATTTATAGATGACATTTGTCAACATGGGCAACTGCTTCTATGAGTTCCTGACTCAACTGCTGAATGAAAAGAGATATCTCCCATTTTCATGATCACTGCTGAAGCTTAACATACTCACTTACTAGAGATGTAATACATCTCTTAGGCAGTCTCTGATTGCACCTTTGAAAGATAGCAAAGGAAGGCAAGAGACAGTGCTTCTCTCATACCCAGTGAGAGGGGAGTATGTGCAGGGAACTCTTGCTTACAGAAGAAAAAATATGTTCATTTTAGAAAATTTATAAATTCACTGAAATATAAAATAACTCAACAAAGGACCTATGTTGGTCCATTTCTTCACTATCATTTTGAGGACTTACCCACTTCCTTTAAAGTCTTTATTCTTTGAATATGTATTCTTTAATTAGAATCATTTGGAATGTATCTATCATGATTTTATTTTTAGGTAATACTCCCTTGTGGGGATTTTAACACTTCATTAAATATTAAATATCTATGATATTACACCATGCATGTTAACATAACTCACTGAATCATTCCCTTGTTGTTAGGCATTATTTCCACTATTCAAACAGAATGATAATAAGCATTTTCACATAAATGTTTGATACATCCCTGATTATTTCCTTAGAATATGTTCTGAGGTCCTAGAAGTGAAATTAATAGGTCAACGGGTATATTATTTAAATAAGTCTGGCACATATTGACAAAATGATTTCCTGAAAAGTTGTACCCAGTTATATTTATGAATTGTCATTTCATGACATCCTTATCAAATTTGGAGCCTTTTAAAGTGAAGCTTTCCCCAAGAGGTAAGGCATTCCTGGAACAAATTAATTTCTACATACTGTGCTCATTAGCTTCATGAATGAAAAAGTCACAAATATTTATGCCATCACTCAACTCAAAGGCAGGTTCTGTCTCTCTGTGTGCAGTGTTTTCCAGCACAATGCTTACCATATTGTTAAGTGTTTAATAAGTATTTGTTAAAAGTAATGAATGAATGAATAATCTAATTCTGCCAAACTTGAACTTGGATATGCCAGCCAATGTGTGTTTTACAAAGCGCTCTAACCAATATGTAACTCATTAGATTGTCACAAGTACCTAGTGGGGAGATACTACGACTCCAGTTTTAGAGATGAGAAAAATGAGGGTCATTCAAGTTCCAGGATTTGCTTCAAGTCATAACTAGTAAATGACAACACTGAACACTGTCCCGGAGTGTACACTTGGTTTCTGGCGGTTTCCTCTATGCCACAGCCAAGGGTGACAGGCCAAAGGGATTCATGAATGCAAAGACTGCTCCACACCAACTAAGTGAAACCCAAACAATCACCCAATATGTTGAGTTTTCTAGAAAGCACTTCTGGATAATAAGACACTTGCTTCTTCCTTTTAAATAAGTATAATGTATTTAACAAACTTAGTTTTATGTTTGTAAGGAGTGCAAATGAGTATTAAACCTAGGTATAGCCCTCAGTTTTTTATGGGAATAACAATGGTTATTGTAACGTTATTGAGATAGTAAATAGAGTTACTATCTATTGAGGACCAAGTAATAAACACTATGTCATTAAAGCCTGCCAAACACTATATAAGTTAAGCGTTACTCTCATTCTTGCATGGAAAGGTAAGTTATCAAGTCCATATCATACATCAGTAGTTCTCACACTCTAGTGTGTGCCAGTATCACCTGGAGGGCTTGTTAGAAAGAAGATTGCTGGATTCTGCCCTGCATGTTTCTGATTTAGGAAGTCTGGGCTGGGGCCTGAGAATGTGTGTGACTCAGGTTCCCTGGTCATGCAGCAGGTCCAGGGATGCCACTTTGAGACCCACTGACTTTCCTCCAGTAAATGGCAGAGCTAGAACTTGGCCTGACTTCAAAAGTCATGCATGTTACTAGCATTATCCTAAGTAGATTCTAATGTAAGACTTTGAATTAAAATGTTCTCCGTCTTAATTTGGCCTTTGAGACTTGTATATAAATTAAGAAAAGAAGGGTTAAGAAATTCACATTTGAATTCTAAGAAATAGAATTAAACTGAATTAATCAACTCTCAGTGAGAATTAAATTAGCCACCACCTGCCCACTTTACCTCTCCTATTTCATGCAACAATATTTTAAAGCTAAAAGTAACCTTAGATCTCATTTGGTTGAATTCTTTCATTCTACAGATGACTGAGTTGAAGCCCAGAAAGTTTAAGTTCTTAAGATGCTTCAGTGGTCCCTCTACTATACCGGTCAAATACATACACTTCAAGGAAGTTTAAAATATTCTCTCTTCCACTACACCGTAGAGTTTACCACTTCCTTCTCTGCTGCGATTGCTTCTTATCTTTTTAAAAAAATTTTTTTATTGAAGTATAGTTGATTTATAATATCATGTAAGTTTCAGGTATACAGCACAGTGATTTAGTTATATACATATACATGTATATATATTCTTTTTCAGATTCTTTTCCCTTATAGGTTATTACATAATATTGAGTATAGTTCCCTGTGCTGTAAAGTAGGTCCTTGTTGGTTTTTTATTTTATGTATAGTAGTATGTATATGTTAATCCCAATTGCTTCCTATCTTGTTATAAGTGCAACAGAAGTCTTTATGTGATTGATATTATCACCCATATTTTAACTTACTGGTTTATATTTTTGTCTCCTCTTCTGGACTAGAATCACCTGAAAACCAAGTATTACATTTACATACCCTCTGTAGAAAATGCTTGTTGAATTAAATAAAATTGAATGGGATATCATTTTGTTTTCCTCTTTACTGCTATAGCCATTTCTCCCATCATGCTTAGCTTGCTTCTAAAATGCAATCACTCGTAAATACTTTCTACCTTTTTTAGTGTTACTTAAAAGGTCATTAAGTAATTTAATAATAATTATTAACAAATAATAATAAAATAATAAATGAATAATAGTTAAAGTAATCAATAATTAAAGTTAATAAGTACTGATTAAATAATTTAACTAATATATGACATTAAATAATTTAAGAGCATTATTTTTAGGATGATTGTTCTCCATGATATTTAAGGTATCAAAAAGCATTTTACATACATACAATATGTGTGTGTACATATAGATGTATATGTACATATCATGAAAATCTTTTACGTCTCTTGTCTTTCAAATATGTCCATCTCCCACTTTCTAGGGAACATGATTAAAAATCAGTCCATTTGGTTAATGGAAAAAAAATAAATTATTTGGAGAAAGTACAGTGACAGAGTTATGGCAGGCATAACTTCAAGTTCTTAATTATGATCTTTGACTCCTTTAGTCTAATTCAAAAGAAATAATGACTTAGATCACGCAGATTAGACAAAGGGGCTCCACCCAACTATTGCAGTGAAATCAGCAGAAAAGAAAACCCTGTCGATGCTTCTTACTGAATTAATGCAAAAGCTAATATTAAAGCACACAGTGGGAGAGGGGAGGAATGGCTGAATCCCGGGTCTCTGACATTCCTGACATCTTATGTACAATATGGTGTCATACCTAATCCTTTCTTAAAAATGTCTGGACCAGAGGAGTTTTACAACCCATATGTTCAGTGCTATCCGAGAGTTGATATTAATAGATATATAACACCATCCCTTAGAGAAGGGGCGCATTTCAGTAATAATAGAAATGCAACAACAATAATAATAGTAACAGCAACCCTTTAGAGGGCAGTTTTCACATGCCGAGCACTTTGCAAACATTTTCTAAATCCAGCCTTGGAAAAAATCCTGAAAGGCAGACATAAGCGTAACCATGTTACAAATGCAAAAAGAGGCTCAGGGAGTTGAGGTGATCCGTTTGTGGTCACAGAACTGGGGGTGAGTCTAGACTGTTTGATTCCAAACCACGCTATTCATTTAAACCGTTACTTACTCCATTAGAAGTACAAAGAGACATCTATATTTCAGTGGAAAGAGGATACTTCAGAGGTACAATACCACGCACACCTCTCTTGGATATTCTTTTTTTTTTTTAACACCTTTATTGGAGTATAATTGCTTTACAATGGTGTGTTAGTTTCTGCTTTATAACAAGGTGAATCAGCTATACGTATACATATATCCCCACATCTCCTCCCTGTTGTGTCTCCCTCCCACCCTCCCTATCCCACCCCTCTAGGTGGTCACAGAGCACCGAGCTGATCTCCCTGTGCTATGCGGCTGCTTCCCACTAGCTATCTATTCTACATTTGGTAGTGTATATATGTCCATGCCTCTTTCTCACTTCATCCCAGCTTACCCTTCCCCTTCCCCATGCTCAAGTCCATTCTCTACGTCTGTGTCTTCATTCCTGTCCTGCCCCTAGGATCTTCAGAACCTTTTTTTTTTTTTTTTTAGATCCCATACATATGTGTTAGCATACGGTATTTGTTTTTCTCTTTCTGACTTACTTCACTCTGTATGACAGTCTCTAGGTCCATCCACCTCACTACAAATAACTCAATTCCATTTCTTTTTATGGCTGAGTAATATTCCATTGTATATATGTGCCACATCTTCTTTATCCATTCATCTGTCAAAGGACACTTAAGTTGCTTAGATGTCCTGGCTATTGTAAATAGTGCTGCAGTGAACATTGTGGTACATGACTCTTTTTGAATTATGGTTTTCTCAGGGTATATGCCCAGTAGTGGGATTGCTGGGTCGTATGGTAGTTCTATTTTTAGTTTTTTAAGGAACCTCCATACTGTTCTCCATAGTGGCTGTATCAATTTACATTCCCACCAACAGTGCAAGAGGGTTCCCTTTTCTCCACACCCTCTCCAGCATTTATTGTTTCTAGATTTTTTTAATGATGGCCATTCTGACTGGTGTGAGGTGATACCTCATTGTAGTTTTGATTTGCATTTCTCTTATAATTAGTGATGTTGAGCATCCTTTCATGTGTTTGTTGTCAATCTGTATATCTTCTTTGGAGAAATGTCTATTTAGGTCTTCTGCCCATTTTAAGATTGGGTTGTTTGTTTTTTTGATATTGAGCTGCATGAGCTCCTTGTATATTCTGGAGATTAATCCTTTGTCAGTTGCTTCATTTGCAAATATTTTCTCCCATTCTGAGGGCTGTCTTTTTGTCTTGTTTATGGTTTCTTTGCTGTGCAAACTTTTAAGTTTCATTAGGTCCCATTTGTTTATTTTTGGATTTTGGTTTTTTGTTTTTTGTTTTTTAAATGTATGTCTGTATTATTTTAAGTTTTTATTTATTTATTTATTTATTTTTGGCTGTGTTGGGTCTTCGTTTCTGTGCGAGGGCTTTCTCTAGTTGTGGCAAGCGGGGGTCACTCTTCATCACGGTGCGCGGGTCTCTCACTGTCGTGGCCTCTCTTGTGCGGAGCACAGGCTCCAGTCACACAGGCTCAGTAGTTGTGGCTCACGGGCCTAGTTGCTCCATGGCATGTGGGATCCTCCCAGACCAGGGCTTGAACCCATGTCCCCTGCATTGGCAGGCAGATTCTCAACCACTGCGCCACCAGGGAAGCCCCTATTTTTGTTTTTATTTATTTCCATTTCTCTAGGAGGTGGGTCAGAAAGGATCTTGCTGTGATTTATGTCATAGAGTGTTCTGCCTGTGTTTTCCTCTACAAGTTTTATAGTGCCTGGCCTTACATTTAGGTCTTTAATCCATTTGGAGTTCATTTTTGTGTATGGTGTTAGGGAGTGTTCTAATTTCATTCTTTAATATGTAGCTGTCCAGTTTTCCCAGCACCACTTATTGAAGAGGTTGTCTTTTTCCATTATATATTCTTGCCTCTTTTATCAAAGATAAGGTGACCATATGTGTGTGGGTTTATCTCTGGGCTTTCTATCCTGTTCCATTGATCTATACGTCTGTTTTTGTGCCAGTACCATACTGTCTTGATTACTGTAGCTTTGTATTATAGTCTGAAGTCTGGGAGCCTGATTCCTCCAGCTCCATTTTTCTTTCTTTCTTACATTGCTTTGGCCATTCGGGGTCTTATGTGTTTCCATACAAATTGTGAAATTTTCTGTTCTAGTTCTGTGAAAAATTCCAGTGGTAGTTTGATAGGGATTGCATTGAATCTGTAGATTGTTATGGGTCGTATAGTCATTTTCACAATGAAACAAAAAACAGACAGACAGAACTCTAGGACAAATGGTAAAAGCAAAATTATACAGACAAAATCACACAAAGAAGCATACATACACACACTCACAAAAAGAGAAAAAGGAAGAAATACATATATATTTAAAAAAATAAATAAAGGAAGAGAGCAACCAAATCAGTAAACAAATCTACCAATGATTATAAGCTCTAAATACTAAACTAAAATAAACATAAAACCAGAAACAAATTAAGTGCAGAAAGCAAACCCCAAGTCTACAGTTGCTTCCATAGTCCACTGCCTCAATTTTCGGATGATTCGTTGTCTATTCAGGTATTTTCCACAGATGCAGGTACATCAAGTTGATTGTGGAGATTTAAGCCACTGCTCCTGAGGCTGCTGGGAGAGATTTCCCTTTCTCTTCTTTGTTCGCACAGCTCCCAGGGTTCAGCTTTAGATTTGGCCCTGCCTCTGTGTGTAGGTCTCCTGAGAGCATCTGTTCCCGCCCAGACAGGACGGGGTTAAAGCAGCGGCTGATTAGGGGGCTCTGGCTCACTCAGGACGGGGGAGAGGGAGGGGTATGGAATGCAGGGCGAGCCTGCAGCAGCAGAGGCTGGTGTGACGTTGCAACAGCCTGAGGCGCGCCGTGTGTTCTCCCGGGAAAGTTGTCCCTGGATCACAGGACTCTGGCAGTGGTGGGCTGCACCGGCTCCCAGGAGGGGAGGTGTGGAGAGTGACCTGTGCTCGCACACAGGCTTCTTGGCTGCAGCAGCAGCCTTAGCATTTCATGCCCATCTGTGGTGTCCACGCTGATAGCCGGCACCGCTCCTCAGTGCGGGAATCTCTCCGCTTTGCCCTCCGCACCCCTGTGGCTGCGCTCTCCTCCATGGCTCTGAAGCTTCCCCCTCTGCCACCTGCAGTCTCCGCCCGCGAAGGGCCTTCCTAGTGCGTGGAAACCTTTCCTCCTTCACAGCTCCCTCCCAGAGGTGCAGGTCCCGTCCCTTTTCTTTTGTCTCTGTTTTTTGTTTTTTCTATTGCCCTACCCAGGTACGTGGGGAGTTTCTTGCCTTTTGGGAGGTCTGAGTTCAGTATGTGTTCTGTAGGAGTTGTTCCACATGTAGATGTATTTTTTATGTATTTGTGGGGAGGAAGGTGATCTCCATATCTTACTCCTCTGCTATCTTGAAGGTCCCTCTTCTTATTAGTTTTTGTAAGCTGTTTTTTTCTAGGTTATCCATTTCATCAAAATACATTGTCACTAAGTTGTTCACAATATCCTCTTATCATTTTACTGTGTGTTGGATCTGTAGCAATGAGCATTCCTAACAGTTATTTGTGCATTCTTTATTTTTTCTGACCAAGTCTCTCAGAGAATTTATTAACTATAGTTGGTGCTCTTTATTGTTTATATGTTTTCTATATCCATAATTTCTGCTCCTAAATCTAATTTTCTTCTTTCTATTCTCTTTGGAGTCTTGTCATGGATGCTATGCTCATTGATTTTTTTCTAGCTTTTTAAAAACTTCTAATATATGCATTTTAAGGCCA
The DNA here is from genome assembly GCF_009873245.2 of Balaenoptera musculus. NCBI lineage: Eukaryota > Metazoa > Chordata > Mammalia > Artiodactyla > Balaenopteridae > Balaenoptera > Balaenoptera musculus. The sequence goes on from NC_045796.1 coordinate 79,322,661, forward strand.
TAAATTTTCCTCTAAGTGCAGCTTTACTGGTATCCCACAAATTTTTATATAAAGTGGTTTCATTATCATTCAGGTCAAAGTATTTCTAATCCCCACTGTATTTTTTCTTTGATCCATGGGTTGTTTATACATGTATCTCTTATTTCAAAGCACATGGTGATATTATAGTTATCTTTTTTGCTATTAACTTCTAATATAGATGCATTATGGTAAAACATCATATTCTCTGTGTCTTCAATCCTTTCAAATGTGTTGAGACTTACCTTATGGCACAAAATATGATCAATTTTTGTCACTCTTCCACGTGTACTTGTAAAGAATGCACATTCTGCAGTTTGAGAGGAGCACTGTTATACATATATTTATTAGGTCACGGTTGCTAATGGTGTTGTTCAAGTCTTCTCTACCCAATCACTGTGCCCTAGCCCATGAGACTCTTGAAAGCTCCACTCTCAGCCACCCAGTCAGAGCTGACAAATGCCCCCATCAAGGAGGGAGTGGTTGAGGGGAGCAAAGTTAAACAGTAAGTTCACTGCCCGAAGTCCATGTTTTCCTCCATCCTGGCCCCATAATCCTTCACTCTCTTGTTAGCACTCTGATAACTTCCAGTAGATTTTTTGTGTGTCCAGATGTTTTAGCTAAATTCAGTGAGATATTTTATTTGAAATGCTAGTCTGCCCTCACCAAGAATACAGCCTATTTGTTCTCTCTCTTCCCCTGGAATGTGAGGTCTATAAGACCAATGACTGTATCACTATTGTGACTCCAGTGCTTAGAAGAATGCATCGAGTAGGTGACTAATAAGTATATGTTGAATGAATGATTAAATACATAATTCCACTACAACACTACAAATGATTCTTCTTGGCTCAGCAACTTTCCAAACACTTTTTTCCAGAAGGAAAGCCTTTCAGAGGCCCAACTTTTTGGCTGGCTACTGCAGATCTTTAAGCTCTACATCTAGAATAATTGGATAGTTACCCTTTCTAATCATGTCTGTAAAAGCCCCAGGAGTGTTTAATTCATTGACCATTATAAAATGTTTTATCATCTTCAAATTTAAGGTTAGAAAGTACCAAGTGATATGCTTAATTAAAAGAACTTTTTAATTCCACATGGGCTTAAGATTAATGTGACTGCACAAAAAGTAGACGCAGTAGGGACTCTCCACGTGAGAAAATAACATTAATTATTGTGTTTGGGTTTACAAGTCTTTCATCTGATAAATTCTGGGAGTGTGAAGACATTTGAAATGTCTGTTTATTCCCAGTTATTTCCCCAGGGAGTTTCAAAAGATTTCTCCAAGCAAGATAACTTTTGCCTTCATTTAAAACACAGTTCAGGTATTAATATACAATTTATACAAAGAAAAAAACACAGATGGCATAAACTTATTCAAGGTCATAAAAGTAAGTCATTAACTTTTGAACCCATGGCCCTATCTCTCGACTGGGTTCTGGGCCATTATATAAATGGTCGAGTTTTAAATTGTTAGAAGGACATTTGAAAGACCAATAAAAATCAAAGAAGATTCTGACTTTGAAAAACAAGTGAAATAAGATTTGTAGGTAAGTGGGTATCAACCTCCTGGGAAATCTCCTAGAAATAAATCATCTCAAAATTTTTTCACACTTGTTCAAGCCTTGTTCTTCTATTGCTTTCCTTCTATCCCTTTCTAGGAGTTAAAAGGACAGGCTAAGGGGTGAGGGGCATCTACTCTGCTCTCTGTGGACAGCCCCACTGCTGACTGACCTAGTGCCACGGAAGCCCTTCATCTCAGCCAGTGATTAGTGGTTTAAGGATCCCTAAAATTGGATGTCTACAGTTGGGTATTCAAAGATGGCAAGGCATTTTACATGTCCAATGAATTACAAACTTCACTGGCTTTAATTAGATCAGAAAAGGTTAACTGTCCAGAAATCCTAGATGAAGAGCTAAAAGAGGTGAAGTAGCCAGCCAAAAAGTGTAGTCTTCAAGGCTCTAGGTCCCCAAAGCTAGATCTCATGCAGGCTGCTCAGCTGAGCTAACTTAAGAGGGTGGATATATTCTATTCACTGTGAACCTCCTGGACCTAGGCTGACCCTGGCACATATTAGGAGTATCACAGTGGCAAGTGGCAAGTTGTAGAAAGCCTGGCTCATTTAACCCAAATAATTAAAGTATATTGGTGCCTGGTAACAATCAGTGGACTCTGTTATTAGTATTATCATTATGAACTCAAGAATTCTGTGTATTTGATACTTTTCAATCCATTGCAGTCATTAATGCTTTTTCAATTTAAAATGCCATCATGATGGACCTAGAGATTATCATACTAGGCGGAGTAAGTCAGAAAGAGAAAGGCAAATAGCATATGATACCACTTATATGTGGAATCTAAAATATGACACAAATGAACATATCTATGAAACAGAAACAGACTCACAGACATAGAGAACAGACTTGTGGTTGCCAAGGTGGGGGGGGCAGGGACTTCAAGTCTGGGACTAGCAGATACAAACTATTATTATAGGATCCTATATTATTATAGGATGGATAAACAACAAGGTCTTAGTGTATAGCGCAGGGAACTATATTCAATATCTTGTAATAAACCATAATGGAAAAGAATATGAAAAAGAATACATATATGTGTGTGTGTGTGTGTGTATAACTGAACCACTTTGCTATACACCAGAAACTAACACAACATTGTAAATCCTGCTTACTCCACATACTCACCAACATGTGACACTTGAAACTTTGACAGTATTCTTTATCTTCTTAATTTTAGCTATTCTGTGAGGTGTTCAGCGGGAATTTATTGGAGTTTTAATTTGAATTTTCCTGCTAACTAATGAAGTTGGGCACATTTTGCTATGTTCGTTTCCCATTTAGATATCATCTTTTCTTACATTTGCTAGTTAAGTGAATTCATTGCAGGGAGGGCCTTTGGGTTAGCATTCATACGGGGTACAACATTCTCACATCCTGGGCCCACTTTGAGAGGTCCATCTATCTCTTCCCCAAACCTCCTTATTCCTCTCCTTCAATTGTGTGTCTTTTAACTTCTGGACCATTCAGCTAACCTAATTGCCACATCCTGTGAATTGGGATAGACCGATGCCTCCAGGTGTCTCTCTTTCTAGAAAACGTGGAGAAAGTTTGAGTTTCTACCTACTAGGAATTGTTCCTTCTCTATTGTCCTGCAGACCACACCTGAGGGGATGCAATGCTTCGCGAGGGCACCTTGGACTGATTCACCTCAAACAACCTCACGCAGCCAAAGCTGTGGGCTACAGAAGTAGGCACACTAGGAGTGTGAGTCAACTCTGCATGTATCTTATTTATGCCTCAAGATCTGCTCAGACCTAACCCCATATTTCTGCTCAATCTGATAAAGGAATCCTACTGGGCATGCTCCAACTTTATAGCTTGATATATATCAACCGATGGGCAACTTCTGTTGCATGATCACCCAGCGAACTATGATAAGACTTTTGGTCTCTCCCAGAGCCTAGTAGCAAAGCAAGAGCTCTTTCTCAAAAGGAGAAGAGCTGCTTGCTGAAGAGGATCTGATTTTTCTCTAAAGTCCTAGAGACTACTGCTATTATTTTTCTAATTGGAGTTCAGCAGAGCTCCATAAAATTCTGATTTTCCCAGACACTTCAGACACCACTGGGTCTTAAGGGCTGACCAACCAACTAAAAATCCACAGAAAGGATCCAGTGAAAGGCCTACAGCCATAAGTCTTGACAATAAACTCAACATCATATACCTCTGACAAGATTGACAGAGGGCAGTACTCTTACAACTACAGTCACTATTGTGTCTAGATAATAGATTTGGTTAGTGGTACTGCCTCTGACATCCACACCCAGGATGGACTCTGCATAGGCCCTGCTTCTTCACATCACTAGCTTTGGACCTAAAGTTCTGCGGCAGGGGTCTTGATCGGCAGAGCCTAGACCCAACGTCCAAGCCGTAGCTGAGAGGGAGACTGAGAAAGCAAATACCTAGCTTTTTTCAGACATTTCTGAACATAAGAAGGGGATTCAAACTCTGAGCAGTCAAAATGAAAATAAAAGTCCTCTTCATTAAGCATTGAATAGATGTTTGTTGATCTGAATTAAACTAACCCCGCTCCTATCCTTTCACATCACGGTAAAATGTGAGAAAGCACGAGCCAACGTTTAACAGCTGGTCCCACAGCACAGAGACGCCTGGGAATTTGACCCTGAATTTACTCCTTGCAACACTGCTCTCCAGAATATAGTGAGTTAAGATAAATATATGATTTAACTGTATGCCATTCTCTAACAAACAGATTGCACCTTGTTAAGAAAATAAATCATAGGTTCCTTAAAAAACTAAAAATAGAACTACCATATGATTCTGCAATCTCACTCCTGGGCATATTTCTGAAGAAAACTCTAATTTGAAAAGATACATGCGCCCCAATGTTCATAGCAGCACTATTTACAATAGCCAAGACACGGAAGCAACCTAAATGTCCATCAACAGATGAATGGATAAAGAAGATGTGGTATATATACACAATGGAATACTACTCAGCCATAAAAAAGAATGAAGTAATGCCATGTGCAGCAACATGGATGGATTTAGAGATTGTCATACTGCAAGAAGTAAGTCAGACGGAGAAAGACAAATATCAGATGATATCACTTATGTGTGAATCTAAAAAAATGATACAAGTGAACTTATTCACAAAACAGAAATAGACTCACAGACATAGAAAACATACTTAAGGTTACCAAAGGGGAAAGAGGAGGGAGGGATAAATTAGGAGTTTGGGATTAATAGATACACACTACTATATATAAAATAGATAAACAACAAGGACTTAATTTATAACACAGGGAACTATATTTAATATCTTATAATAACCTATAATGGAAAAGAATCTGAAAAAGAATATATATATGTAAATACATATATACATATATATATAACTGAATCACTCTACTGTACACCTGAAACTAACACAACATTGTAAATCAACTATACTTCAATAAAAAAAAATAAAATAAATTATCTCTTTGAATAGATGGTTGAACTTCCTGTTACAAAAATCTTGGAATTCTGTATCAGTTAGTGCTATTTATGTTGTAAAATATCAAAAATCAAATGAGCTTAATAAAGTGAATCTATAACCAGAAGTAGTTCAGGCAGATTGATTGTCCAGTTCAAAAAAACGTTGCCTAGGATCCAATTTATTTCTGTGCACTGCCTTCTACAGTCTCAGTTTCCTGTACGGGCATTACACATACCCACCGACCCCTCCCACCAACACACACACACGCACACACACACACACACACACAGACTCTATCTGTAGTGGTAGCCAAATAGATGTCTTAGTTATAAACCTGAGAGACTCACATGCATATTTTAGTAAATGTTGTAGAAGAAAGTGGAAGCTTCTCTTTTCCAGAAAAACTTAGCATATATCTCCTCACATCTTAAAGCTTTTGATTGGTTTATGTGTCCATCTCTGAACCCAGTATTATGACTGGGAAACTGGGATGACCAGCTTAATTTAAGATTATCAAAACCCAACCTTGAAACCAGGAATAGGTAAATCAACCCCCCCCCCCCAAAACTAACGGAGAATGAAAAAGAATGGTTCCATCAAAAGAAACATCTTAGAAAGGCAGGGAACTGTAAGTATAAAAAGAAGGAAATAGGTATGAGAAGACACATAATAAAAGCCCAACATGGATTGGTTTGAATTTTCTGTGTAATTGCAGCTACCCCCTTTTTGGAGTGACTAAGAACTACGCAGTCCATTAAACACTATTACTACTATGCTGTTTTTAAAGGATTAAATGTTTTTTCAGTGATGGAATCCATTCATTGTTCCTAAGTGATCATCTTTCTCAAATGTTCATATGCTAACTGTTGTATGTCAATCCAGAAACTCAAGAGTGGATGTTTCTATTTGACTCTGCACTGATGATATTAAACACTGCTGTTAGGGACACCAGGGAGTGTCATATACAGACTCACAAGCTTTACCTGTGTCCTTAGGCACCATGCCCTTTGACTATTCTTTAGATCAGAATCCCTCAAGATGTTTCCAGTGCTAAGAATGATCTCCAAAATTATTGTGAAAATCATCTCTCTAGTTCAAACATCCCAAATTGAGGGCCCTGAAAATCATGATCACTTGGGGACTTCTGTCTCTAAAAATGTCTTGAACTTGTGGATTTTCACGTCCCAATAAGTGACACCACCTTGTGCAGTGTATCTGCTTCTTTCTTTCTCCAAGAGTTCCCTTGAAACATCAAAATCAATCCCTGAACTGTCACAGCAGCTTAAGAAGTCTGTCCTTCTACAGTACAATTATATTTCATGAAAAACCAAGAGTATGCTAAACTATTTTTAAAACACAACTAAATTTTGCAGCACCAGTTGACACTGACTTATTGTAGCTAAGCTCACTGTCTCTGGCCCCCAACTAAGTAACTGGGAATAATGCATTTTTTATCTACCGGTGACAACCTTTGAATTGGAGGCAGCCTAGGAAGGAGGGGAAGGAGACAGGTAAGTCACTTGGTGCAGAAACAGGCAGCAGGACATTTGGCTTCCTCTGTACCTGGGCTCTGAAAGAACACCAGGCAAGCTGCCAACTTTCATTCTGATGCCCCAGAGGCAAAATACATGCTGGGATCGCACTGCCACTTCCAAGAGAGCCATTTTTGCCTTTGTGGACGCCCTATCTGGAAGTCCACGGCTTAGAGTTGCTGGCTTTCTTCACTGCCCATCTTACTCAGCAAACCCGGGAGGAGAGAGTGCTAGGAAAGCATTTTCATGTATTCACTTTTCACATCCTGTCATTTGCCATGACCTCAGGGAGAGAGTACGTGGCATCTGTCAAAGCAGCAGAGACAACCTGTCTGGGGAACTTTTATTCAGGTCGCTTTCTAATTTGGGATGGCAGCAATCTGTAGGACTAGCTCTGGCAAGTGTGGAGGAGAAGAAAACCAGAGGCTCTCTGCCTTTGTAGCCATGTTATTTCTGATGATGCTGAATTATATTAAAAGAATTAATACTTTGAAGTTGAATCACACTTGCCTAATTGTATTGCCCCCTGAGAAGTAAATGTCTTTTGTAAAGTAGCAAAATAGACCAAGTGTTTCCTTTAAAAGTCTTCCCTTTTATATATCTAGTTGTTTACCAAACCACAGAAATTCTTATGTTTTTACATTACTATTCATCATTAGAACATTAGAGAAAATATTTGTATCACTTCCAAACCTCACAATAACTTTTATTATCCCATACATTTTGGCCTTTCACCATGTGTTAACAGAATTTACATCGTAATCATGGTGTAAATCACTGTAATCTTAGAGTAAATAATATTTTATGTTCTCCCTGATTTCATAGAACATTATTTAATAAACATTATCCCAACTTATCTGTATGTAATAGAAATCATTTTATTTTATATTATTCCATTGAGTTGGTGAACACTATTTCATTAAACAATTCTTCTATTGTTGAACATCTAAGTTGTTATAAATTATACTATAAATAATGCTGCAATTAACATCTTGCGGCAGGGAAATTTGGGGGGAAAAAAAGACTTGTTTTTCTAATTACAAAAGCAATATGTGTTGCTCATTGCCTAAAACATGGAAAACAAAGTAAAACCTAAAAACAAAAAAAATTATCTGTAGACCCACTACCCAGAAATAACTATTTTCACTTCGGTGTTGTCTTTCCAGCTTTTTTCCTCCATGCATTTAAGGAATTTTTTCAATGTGATATTATATATAGTACTTTGTATCCTTTCCCCTCACAGTAAATTATGTGTATTTCTCTATGTAATTACATATTCATAAAGTCTGATAGGCTTCAGCTTTATCACCAGTCATACATGAGTCTGAATCAAATTTCCATAATTTACCAGATATGTCGCTTTCAGGTGTTGTATAATACCTCCAGGCAGTAGGTTGTTATGAGGATTAAATTTTGAAGTATATTTAAGTGCATTAAGTGGTACATATTAAATACAGGAGTCCCCTCTTACCTGGGGGTATTTGGTCCAAGACCCCCCAGTGATGTCAGAAACTGCAGATAGCACTGAACCCCAACTATACTATGTTATTTTCTACACATACCTACACCTGTGATAAAGTTTAATTTACATATTAAACAGTAACAGAGTAATGACAATAGCTAGTAATAAAATAGAACAATTATAACAATATGCTATAATAAAAGTTATGTGAATGTGGTCTCTTTCTCTCTCTCGAAATATCTTATTGAACAAATTTAATACCTTCTCCGTCTTAACGAAGCACAAATCACGCACTGTGGCCGTAACTTTTGCAGTTTGAGGTGCAACAACAAAACTAGCACAAATTTCTTTTTCCTTCTTCACAATTTCAAGAATAGAAGATTTATTCTTACCACAGATCTTAGCAACCTGAGCATAAAATTGTTTTTCTTGCCTTATTCAGTGGAGAACTTTTACCTTTTCACTTAAAGGAAGCCCTATATGGTTTCTCTTTGGCTTATCCGAAATGCCAGCATCGTTACTCTTGAGAGTTGGGGTCACTATTTAGTAAAATCAGGTCACTTAAACACAAGCACTGTGATACCACAACAGTGGATCTGATAACTGAGATGGCTATTAAGTGACTAACAAATGGACAAAGGGATGATTCACGTCCCAGGAGGGGTGGCGCAGGACGGTGCGAGAGTTCATCCTGCTTCTCAGAATGGTATGCAATTTAAACTTAGTAATTATTTCTGGAATCTTCCATTTAATGTTACAATTATTATTACTATTAGTATTATCCATGATTTTAATTGCTCCATCTAATTTTATTGTATAGAGAGCATAATTAACTCATCCCTAATTATTGAATATTTAAGTAATTCCCACTTTTTCAGTGTTATAAAGAAAAAGACCATAAACATCTTAGTATGACTAACGATGCATGTATCCCTCTCATTCCTTAGCATAAATACATAGGAACATAATTCCTGTGTCAAAGGATATAATTGTTTTTGGATTTTTTAATGCATGTGGCAAAATCAGTCCAGAAAATTTGCACTAATTTATACTCCCACACACAACTCACTGCCCTTCCAATTTGTTTGCAAGAAAAACTGATTGATATAAGGAAAGATAAAAATATATGAGCCAAGTTTTCACAAAAAACCTCTGCATAACTGAGGATGGAACTGATATAATTTGATAAGTGCAACCAATGATGTACTTCTTTCATTCAAATTTTCGTGTGCTATTACTGCTACTAAATTGAGTTTGAAAATCAACTGCCTTAGAAGAAGGTCTTCAAATCACAGCTTCCAGAGTGTCAAGCTAGGGCTTTTAAAAAGTAATGAAGCATATTCCAATCACATTACTTTAAAAATGGATTACTAACACTTTTGTAAGAACAAATGTTTAAGCACATAACAAACCAATACTCAAGAAGGTAACAAATATTCCTGATAATATGGTTGCTGATATTAGAGACAACCCATCTCACATTTCAAGTATCTATATAGTAATTTAATAATGTAAGATATTATATTGCTTCTAAAATATTCACATATCACAGGATAGATATTTGGCACTTTTTACTTAAATGCATAAAACCAACAGCCTAACAAATTCCCAAATGTCTCATTATACAAAAGCTATACTATATCATTCAATAGAATAAAAGAGTTGCATTCAATTCCTTACATTTCTGAATATCATTATTGGGTCTCTGTCATAGCAAAAGCTTACACTGTACAGGAAATGTTTTAGTATCTTTTATTAAGAGATTCCTTCATGAAAACCTTAAAAAAGGAAACTTGAGATTAGGTAGTCTACAGAGATTACTCAAACAGCCCCAAATTAAGACACTTGATTGATTTTATAAATATTGGGTTGAAACTTACCATAAAGTCCCTGAATGAACAAAACGCTTTGACTACCAGACACTTACAGAGTCCTTGAACTGTCAGACAAGTGTATCTCCTGAACTCTCAAGGAGAAAATCCTTCTCCTAATGACCAATGGCTAATGACGTTAAAAAGATAGCACCTGTCTTAGCAAACTATGCAGTCATTTAAAATAAATTTTAAATTTATTTAAAATTTAAATAAGGAGAAAATCAAGGAGAAAATCCTTCTCCTAATGACCAATGGCTAATGACGTTAAAAAGATAGCACCTGTCTTAGCAAACTATGCAGTCATTTAAAATAAATTAGTAAAGTCCCATAAAGATTTTAAGCCTTGATAACTGGAAGGGTGATCTTTCTACAGTTCAGGCTAAGACAGTAATGACATCACCCTGCAACCCTCTACTCTCTGCAGGCTGCCACCTTGCAGATGTGAATCCATCTGTTGCAAAGTGAAGTAGAAAAGAGTGTGGTTGAATCAGCAAAAATTTATCACCCCCCTTCAGAAAAGTGACTCCATTTATACATGCCTTATACAACTGGACTGTTTTGCTGTTTTAGTTTTCATTTTATTACATACTCAAATTCTCAGATTTGCTTTCATATCTGTGTCCCTACTTAGGATACAAAATGATAAGTTAAACATTCTCTGCTCTCTACTATCTGTGTTATCTTGAATAAGTTTCTCAATCTCTCTCCACCTTAGTTTTCTCATTTGTAAAATAGGAATCACAATACATTTCTTGTAGCATTGCTTTAGAGATTTCTAAAGATCTAGATCAAAGTTATAGCACAGTATCTGGCACATAATACACCGCTCAGTAAATCATAACCATTATCATCAATTTCAGTGTTTTATAATTGATATTGATCGTTAGATTGTTAATAATACACGCTTAAGATTTTTTTCTAACAGACATTAGGTGCACCAAGCAATTGGTGAGCAAATAAGATGTTGGCTTAACAAAAATAGTGCCATTGTTAAATAATACTTTATGCAGTTCAGATGAAAAAATATCTATTTAAAACTAACTCAGTTCTAGACATGCATGCACAGCAAGTAGTAAAAAAAAAAAAAATCTAAGAAACATGCTGTTTCTGAGTTGCCTAAGTGGCAACCTTGCAGTAGTCAATTTCACATCAACAGAAGCTAACAGTCCAAGGCAGAGATGGGTTCAAGCCCATTTGCGCTCCGTGGACCACCACCCCGCACTGTAGGTCACGCTGTTTGAAAGCTGACCTTGATGGCAAGCAGAGTGTCACTAGAGCTTACAGCCTACTCTGCTCTTTGTATTAAACGCTCACTAAACTCAAGCCTCATGCACTCAACAAGATGAAATGCAAGGTTTAAAAAAATCAAAACCGAATAAGGTATGCAAAAGTTGATGGCAAACACTGAAAATGACCAAAAAACAACAGAACACATAAATTAAAAGCCTCTAACAATCAAAAATAATGTTTTACATATTGAGGTAAAATTTCTACCCCACTAACTGCTCAAAAAACTACTGGGTATTCAATTTTAACTCCTTTTTTTTCTACCTTTTTTCTCTCTCCTCTGACCTATTCTACACACCATGTCCAAGCTTACCAAACATTAGTTAACATATCAATTAAAAGTCGTCAGTGATTTTTCCATAATTCACAGGATGAAGTCTTCAATTCTCAGTCTGACCCCTCCCTAACTCTGTGATTTCACGTCCTGCCCACCTCTGCCTGCGCTTACCCTGTATTTAAGCTTGACTGCTTCTTGTACGTCAAATATCTGCCATATCCTCTCTCTCCTTTGCCTGCCTTACCGCTTTCCGTTCTCTTCCATTATTGTCTAAATATCTTACCTTTCCTTCCAGACTCAATCCAAAATCAAACCTCAGAGCCCAGCTGTTAATGGTAAATGAGTAGATTCAGAAATAAAGGAGGGTTGCAAGACTATGGGACTAGGGTTGCCCTTTGATTCTTCAAGAGAACTCCAGGTTTTCATGGGAAAGCTCGTGCTCACTTGATTTTAATGTGCAAGGAGATAATGCTCTGACAAACGAACTGCTGTGCTTTGCATTCTCAGTAATTTCTGACAGAATGGCTTCACTCTGCCCATCCTTCCATCACTGCCCACGGCCCCACCCCCACGCAGGTGCCCACAGAAAAGGTGCTCCTCTCACACCCACACCCCCCTTTTACACTCTAGAAGCACCAACTGATGGAGGGAAGAAGCAAAACCCAAACTGACCGAGATGAAACATCCACTAATCTGAAGAGTACAAGCTCAAAATATAAATTACATCCGGTTACTGAAAAGCTAAGCTTATTGCTCAGCTGAGTTTTGCGTCTGTGGATGTACCTGTCCCACGTATGCAAATGAGACCAGCACGGCGTGATCTTCCCAACAATCCTACTGCCCCATGATTCCTCTTTCCTCCAAAATAACTGAGAGTGTGTTGTTGTGAGCAGTTACTGAAGGCAATTTCTGCTTTTATCTCTTTGGGGGCCTCTTCCTCTACAAGACCATTCCTCAAGTTTCTGGAGGGGCCACATCTCTGTTCCACCAGCCAGCCCCAATGCAGAACACTCCAGAGTTAAGTCCTTTGTATTCTGCTGAGAATTATAATTAGGGAAAAGGACTAACGGCATGGGAGGGAAGCAGGGAGCATAGGTAGGTACACTGTTGCCAAGGTTGAACTAAATACTCATTTTGAACAAGGGGCCATAACTTTCATCATATTCTTAGAGGAATCTAAACCACTCAGCACCCGTGAAGACCCTAGAGTCACGGCCCAAGGCTCTCCCCCCACTGCCTGCCAGGGTATATGGAAAATGCTTCCTTGGAAATTAAGTTCCTGCTGTGTGAGTGTAACATAGCCCTTTTGCAGAACATCAGCAGGTTTAGCCTAAATCAAGGAATTTTGCAGCCCAGGGATTCATTGATAAATTCCATGGGAGTACCGTTCTATTAGGAAAGGTTTTATATTTGCAACAAAAAACCTAGGATATGAAGATGGGAAGAAAGGTTTGTCTTTCCATAGGCTAACTTCTGTCCTGTTTCCTGCCAACACTTAATTGTGAAAGAATGAATTCCATCATAAGAGTCCCTCCCAAAATATGGTGCTACATCCCCAGCTGTCTCCCTAGAGCTTAGGAATTCCATTTTTTAAAAACACCTCTCTTCCCTGGAGTGATGATATGTGCTGTGTTCTGTATGCTAGTGTGATGCCTTGCATCACCCATTCCTTTATTTTTGTTTATCATCTAATACATAAGACAGAGTGGGACATTGGGCTTGGGGTCATGCTGAGAAGTCCCACTGCGAAAGGGGACTTTCGTCCAATAGCATTCGAAGCGTTGTTTTTTGGTGTTGACACAAGGCAGCCCTGGTGTTCATAGGTCCAGGGGGCTTTGATAAATGGCTTCACATAAATCTGCTACTTCCATTTAAAGAAATAGTGCATTTTTTAATCTTCAGAAAAAGGAACTGTTCCCTGTGATGTGTCATTCAAATAGCCAGAGGCATCTGGAGTTTCTAACAGCCGGGACACAAAGGAAAGTGCCCCCACCCACCCCATGATGCCACTTACACATTTTAACTCAAGCCAGAAGTTCCCTGTGGTTTGCTGAAAAGTAACCTAGTACCACCCAACAATACTTTGTAATTAACACAACACTGTAAATAAACTATACTTCAACTAAAAATTTTTTTTAATTTTAAAAAAAGAAAAAAAAGGCAATAAATAAAACAGATTTTAATAAAATCCGTCAACCAAAAAGAGAGAGAGAGAAAGGGAGGTAGGGAGGGAGGGAAGGAAGGAAGGAGGGAAGGAGGGAAGGAAGGAAGGAAGGAGGGAAGGAAGGAAGGGAGGGAGGGAGGAAGGAAGGGAGAAAGAAAGGAAGAAAGAAAGGAAGAAAAAAAGGAAGGCAGCCCTCCAGGGTCAGTTAATGTCATGAACCAACCACAGCTGAGTTGCCAAGTTTTTCTGTATTCTCCTAATATTTTTCTACCCTCTTTTTAGCCTTTCCTATAAACAGATAGATCTTGTTGAGCAAACCTGTATTTTTTAATTCTGGGGCAACCATAATTGCTACTTTAAAGCCTCAGTGCCACACTCCTTATTAAGACATGTGATGGCTCAATGCAGTGTTTTATTTCTGCATTTCAATATTCTTTACCTTACATGTTAATCATCAAAATTTGAAAATAGACGAAAAGAAACACTCTCCAGACCATCCTGTATCATGACTTAAGTCTAACTTTGGCTATTTTTCACTTTCAAAAAATGGGTGTTCACAGAGAAAATGATAAGGAACGCATTTCTGAGGTGACGGACAGTGCAGACGCTCTTGGTACCAGGCTCACGGCTTCCCATGCTTTACTGAATTTATCCTTCACAACAACCCTGAGTCAGGTGCTATTATTATTCCAGTTTTAAAGCAGAAGAGAACTGAAGCTCTGGAGAGATTAATGACTGTGACCAATGTCACACAGCTAGAAAGATGAAGCAGGGATTTGGCCCCAGCTACAGGGTGTCAGAGTCCACGGCTGTATCACCACACAGAACTGCCTTACAACGTGCCACCACTGAAGAGGGACACCCAGTAAACCCTGCTCCTAGACTGAAGAAGCCCAGAACTGCTGATTAAGGAAGGGAATTTGACTCCCTAAGTTACATTGTCAAGATTGAGTTCTTATTTCCCAGACCATGTATTCCAAAGACCTAAATTCAATGAAGAGATAAAACTGGGCAAGCCAATGTCCTAGCTTTCATATATCTCACTTAATCTTCAAAATGAAATTTCAGGTGGATTTTGTTATCTACATTGTCATAAAAGAAAAAAAAAAAAAGACTCAGATAAGTTATGCAACTTACCCCTGGACTCACAGATAATAGAGAATAAAGCTAGTTCCAAAGATCATTCTATTAGATGGACCTACATTGGTTTGGGGCCAATTAGAAGCAGCAGAAACCATGGTAATCAGATGGATTCTTGTTCTAGGATTCTATCCAGTTCCAGTGCTCTAACAGCCCAAACGGCAGAGAATGGTGGTGGGTTACGAGTTCTGATGATTCCCTGCAATGGAATCCTCATCCAACACACTTCCCACCCCGTTCCTAGTGGTTTACGCTATTATGAGTTCCATTATACACACGCACACACACACACACATCCTTCCAGAGATTTTTCCTTTTTTATGCTCATACAAGCACTACAGGATTTGCTGAGAATTTTGGCATGTAACCAAACTGGGTTCTTGCCACAAACAATTAAGAACAATTAGTTATGGCCACAGAAAACAATTAGAAGCTGGCAACTAAAGTGAAGTAAAACACGACAAACTCTTTTTGTGTCCCTAGAAGAAATTGCACATTTTAAATGATTCACTTATCTAACTTTGCATTCCACATGGATAACATCAGCGCCAGCCTAAGACGAAAACTTTTATGGATTAAAATTTTTTGGTAGTGATATAAAAGTTGTTCAACATCTCAACTGGTAGTGAAAACCTTCAAAGGTCATCCTTACCACTTTGTACATCTCACCAATTTGCACACATCAAAAACCTAGTGGGCATCTTTGATAGCTCCTTACCCTTTGTCCTTATACAAGTCCTTGCCCACGTGAAACCCTGCATTTAGAAACTTCACATTGATGGGGAGGGGGAAGGGTAAGCTGGGACGAAGTGAGAGAGTGGCATGGACTTATATATACTACCAAGTGTAAAATCGATAGCTAGTGGGAAGCAGCCGCATAGCACAGGGAGATCAGCTCATGCTTTGTGACCACCTAGAGGGGTGAGATAGGGAGGGTGGGAGGGAGACGCAAGAGGAAGGAGATATGGGGATATATGTATATGTATAGCTGATTCACCTTGTTATGAAGCAGAAACTAACACACCATTGTAAAGCAATTGTACTCCAATAAAGATGTTAAAAAAAAAAAGAAACTTCACATTGAAAACAGAGAACATACCAACAAAAAAGGACCTCTATAATAGTTCCAAAAATTGATCATATATTATATGCAAAGAAACCCACAAAAATTCCAAAAATTATAACCAATACAAACTCTATTCTCTGATCACAATGCACTAACTCCACAAATGAAAGAAAAAAACAGGTAAAAAAAAAACCTGTCAGGATAAGTGAAAGCTCTATCTTCCTAACTCTTTAGTTTAAGAAAAAAATTACAAGAACTAAAAATAACAATGATGAAAATATCACATATTTGAGCCTATAGAACACAGCAAAATTTGTAATGCTCGGTATCAAATAAGAGTGAACATAAGTGAATTAACCATTTCATCTCAAGAAGCTAGAAAAAAATTAAAAATAACTTAAGGAAAGCAGAAAGAAGAAATTGATAAAGAACATCAGAAATTTATAAATTATAAACCAGGAAACCAGTAGAAGTAATAAATAGTTGTTTCTTAAAAATAAAATAATGAACTAAAA
The DNA here is from genome assembly GCF_009873245.2 of Balaenoptera musculus. Taxonomy (NCBI): domain Eukaryota; kingdom Metazoa; phylum Chordata; class Mammalia; order Artiodactyla; family Balaenopteridae; genus Balaenoptera; species Balaenoptera musculus. The sequence goes on from NC_045796.1 coordinate 79,339,013, forward strand.
TAAATAAGCCACTTGCATAATTAATTGAAAAAAAGAGACAGGGACAGAGAAATCACAAATATACAAAAATTAAAAATATAATGGGGAAAAGTATAAACAGGAAATTAATCATAAAAAAACAAACTATATCTAGCATAACATACACTGTTCTAGCAGAACTTAATAGTCATTAATGAAATATTAATATGTTCTATTCATTCAAGTGTATAATTATCACTGCAAATTAAAGATTCTTTTTCTTAGATACAATTCCTAATGAATCTAATAAATGAACTCCTGAAAGACCAACATATAGGTGCTTATGAATAATAAGCATTTCAGAAGGAATAAGATTTTCTCATAAATCTATCCCTGAGAAAAAGTCAGAAGCTCATACAATTTCCATAAAGTATCTTATGTTCTGCATTAAGTTCAGTTAGATGTCAAGAACTGTGAAGAGTCTGAGATTTTTCCAGCTTATAAGCTAACAAGTTAGCCTGCTGCAGTTTCCTTGATGATGGCAGAAGACATGAGATTCCCAGGTCAGAGACAAAGGACTGTATTCCTCATGGCACCCAGGCAGCACGAGCTCCATGTTTGCACTGTTTCTCCTCAGCCTCTAACTCCCAAGGCGGCAGGAGTTACAGGGGGAGTCCAAATGCATGCTGCTCACCCCAGGGGTCTGAGTCACAGCTGAGAAACTCTGAGCTTAGTCAAACCTACCTAATCTTTGTCTCAGAGGAAGACATTATCTTTATTGTCCTGGACAGACAGCAAATCCGCCTCTGCCCCAGAGGGAGATACTATCTCTATCCTCCAAGACTGTTCACTATAAAAACATCTTTGAAAAGTTAGCCCAGAATAAAAGTTTTCAATGCTTCTGCTCATAAGACATGTAGAAATGTGAGAGACCCATAGCAAATTATCTCCCAACAGACAGCACATGCAATGCATAAAGTACTAATTTCAATAAGGTCAAGTACAAACTCAGAAATGCATGTAATTCTTATAACCAGGCAATACACTACAGCTAGAATGTCAACATTCATAAATTGTCAGGTATGGTTGTCACATGTGTATCAGTTAACTCATTCCAAGTAAAAATTCAGCCCAAAACTCAGTGGCTAAACACAGTGGTTTATTATCCCTCATAAGTCCCTAGGTTGCCTAAATGGTTCTTCTGCAGGTTTTACCTGGTTCACTCACAGGGCTGCATTCGGCTGGAGGTCTGATTCTGCTGGAATGTCCAAGATGGCCTCACTCACATCTAGCAGTTAGGTAGGTATCTGCTGGCTGCTAGGTAGGACATGTCTATTTTCCTTCTTTTGGCCACTTACCTCTAATAGGCAAGATAAGCTTCCTTCTATAAAAGTCCGTGGGCAGCATTCCAAGAGGGAGCAAGGCCTCGCACAGTGTCATTTTAGCCACATTCCGTCAGTCAAGGCAAGTCACAAAGTCAGCCTAGATTTAAGGAGTGAGAAAATAGTTTTGTCCTCATGATAAAGGAGCTGTAAAGAATCTGTGATCATAATTTTAATCTACCACAACATGACTCCTAGATATTTGGGATTTATTGACTGGAGTAATCATGCAAAACAATGCCCAGTTGAACACTGAAGAAATGTAATACAACCAGGCTCTGAGGAACCAAGAAGTTTCACAGTAAAAACTACAACATAAAAACCTTAACTCCACATAATATTAATCAGAAAGAAAAGTCAGCATAATAACAAGTTTGGGCCATCCTGGTTAAACATAATTAAACCATTTCCTCTAAGGAAGAAGTTTTCAATCTTAATTAAGCAGAGAACCCTTATTTGTTGGTGAAATCTCTCACTGGCACATTGTTCCAAAAACACGCACTGGGAAAGCTGATATAATGACAAATGTGAACTTCAGAGTCGAACAGACCTGGTTTGGAATTGAAGCATCGCCACAACAAGTTTTTGACTTAGAAGAAGTTGCTTAACTTCCCTGAACTTTAGGTTCCCGAAGCAAAAATTCAAGGTTCATTGTACAGACTGAATGTAATCATGTATGTATTAGAACAACCTATGAAACAGGTAGTTGATAATACTGAAAAAATACTACTTCTTTTTTGCTACTTTAAAATTGGCTCATTTATTCATCTATGTCCCAGTATCTAGATATAGAGGAATTTATTATTCTACTTAGTGATAAAATATATAAATTTGGGTTACCAATCTAGGGGCATTACTAAATTATTATCTGCCTTTGTATATTACACATAAGAGTTCTCATCTCTCCTAAATAATGGGTCTGTCATTCTGCTATGTGCATATATAAACTATTCCCTAAAATTGGCAGAAGAAAATGATAGAACTATCCTTAAAAGGTCACTCATAGCTCACAATGCTAGCTGTTATCTTTCTAAACTTAATATTATCTATTGGAGTATAGTACATGAGTTTGAGAAAAAAAAAAAACAACTTGGAAGGCAACGGAGAAGAGAAAGATCTAAGGAGACAGAGGATGAATCTCTGAGGATAAGGAAAACGACGGAGACATCTGGGAAGGGGCAGAAAAATAAATAATAACTAAAATGATTTGAGAGCAGGTAATTTTCCTGCCCAACATTCTGGCAGAGCAGACAGCGTGATACAATTGAGAACCCGAAAGCAGCCACTGAGGGCCCTTGGGGAGCCCTGAAAGTGGTGATGATGGTGGACCACAGTGCAAGCTGACAAAAGACTGGTGAGGAGAGCAGGAAGGAAGGGTGGCTCCCCATGGACAGGAGGGAAAGGGCTTCCTGTCAGGCAGCAAGACTGGGGGCACTGCTGTTTGAAGGGACTAGCTCTAATCCTTGTTTGCCCCATCTTGATAAACTGCCCCCAGTGCGCCCCCTAGAGAGAACCAAAGTCAGCACAGAGGTGAATTCTGCACAGCTGGAAAAGTGCAAGGTCTGAAATACAAGGTCTCCGGCAGGTAAGAATGGGCATTCAAAGCTGAAAGTTACCCAAGGATTTGCGATGCCTATTCTTTTCACTGAAATTTTAATAAGTGAGTTATATGACGTTAATTCTCTCAAAATACATTCACGGCAAGAAAAGCTACCGATTCCATGTTATAAATCTTCCAATGCATTCTAGAATATCCTTTATTTGAAATGATCCACACAAAGAAATTATCTGAGAATTTACTTTTTAAAATGCATTGGTTTAAGAATTAAGGAAGTTATTTAGATATAAAATTTAAAAATAGCTCAGAAAATAGCATAGGTAATCTTTGATAAATTTTTATTTTTTTAAATCTTTCCTTCATGCTTTTATATCCATTTGAAGAAAGAGTTATATCTGTGTCCTTTATACTGAGATATATTCTGGAAATAAGTTTTAAAAGTTTCTCCAAAGTTCATTTTTTTTACTTTAGAAACCCATTAACACATTAGAGAACAAATAAAATGAGAAAGTCAGCTGAGCAGCAAGTTCTGTATTTATAAGAACACACCACATAATTTTCATTAAATACTTATTATAAGAGCAACATGAGAATATGTTTGATGATGGAATCTAGGTATTTTTGTTATGAGATCCTGTGTGGTTATAAGTATATCTGTGTCCTCCATTAGTGATCAGATAATTCAAAAACTGATGCAGAAGTGAGAAATTCTGAGGAGTAATTGAAAGGTTGATTAAATCAATATTTAAAGCATAAACCAACTGAAGGGACAATTCATCCTCAAGGATTATGTTCCTGACACATCACCACCAACAGAGTATGAATCTTGGTCCTACTTGTGGCCAGAAAGTTCTGGATGGAGGGATGCAGCCTTTGGACACATTGTCCCATTTCACAGTGAAATCTCAGGCCTCATGAGAAAAGAGTGTAACCACCTGAAGTGACCAGGCACAGCTCACAACTAAGCTTCAAACTACTCATTATTTGGAGTAATTATACCATACCATTATTATATAAACAAGATGATCATGTAGCCTGTGGCTTTGACTATAAGAATGAGGAATATAGCAAATAAGGGGGGAAATGACATCATGGTTTGAATATTATGAAATAGATCTCCTCAAACTCATCCAGTAGACTATGACTCATACAGGGAGGGAGAAAGTAGAAAGCTTTAAATATTGGCAATTTTAATATGTAAGTCTCAATCATATATTCCTGAATCTTGGGTATTAATCTATTTGACACCCAAATTAGATTTCATTCTATAATTACCTTAGACATACCCACCAGTTCTATCTCCAACTCCTCATCCTCCAAACCATCGGAACCTTTCAGCCCCTCACCATTCAGGTGAGGAAAAGCTAACTGGTCATCCTAAGGAAAAGTGGGCTCCTCACTGGGGCGGAGTGTCCAGTACTACTGAGAGGTACCCAGGAAACTTTGCCATGAAGCCATCCAGAGTAAGACCTCAAGACTGTTTCAGGATCCATTTAGTTGGTTATTGTTCCATCTCACATAACCTGCATTTAGGAAAGACTCTCTCTCATTCTTATTTTGGAAAATTCCTTCTGTCCCTAATGTCCCTCCTCCTGTCTTTACATTTCCAGACAAAGTAACTGCAGCACTTCCGGTCACCATTTCCACCCTTATTTCTCTCTGGCAGGCTAATAATCCCAGGAGTTTGTTAAAAAATAAATCAAAGAATATGGAAAAAACAGAATGGTTATATATCATTAATGGAAATGAGTCCTTAAACATCACATGAAACTGTGTGACACCTTTCAAAGTGTTGAAAAAGTTGCTAAAACCCCAAGCACTAGAAACAATGTCTTCACTAATTTTGTTCCATCATATTACCCTTTACTTAAATTGATTCAGTCAGTTACTGTGTACCGGTCAGGCACATGGCTGAGTGTTGCAAGATGTGGCAGGTATAAAGAAGAAGAACCTATAAAACATACTGTGCAGTTGATAGGACCTGTACATTACTATCCATATCTCAAGGAAGAATATAAATTCCAAATCCACTGGACACAGAGGGCCTTTGCTGGGTACTTGGGTGAGCGGGTGCTGGGATGCAAAAGAAACATAAGATATAGTGATATAATACTATACAAGCCCTCTGACACACCACAATCTACTTAAAGATGTGAAATATTTTGAGGAACATATAATTTAAAAGAAATGGTAAAACAACAAAAGCTATATGGTTATGTGCTTTCTTCTTCCCAGCGCAAACTTGCCCTGCTCCTCACCCTCTAAAACCCATCTGGAGCCCCATTTCCATGGTTAACAAACTGCCTCTCTCCTTACATTCTGCACTTACACACTTCAGGCTTCCCCCAAACCTCTGAACTGGAGGCCAGTTATTCTCCCAGGCCCTTCAAAGCCAGGAAGTGAGGTAGACATTGCCCTTGAAATCAATGTTATTTATAAACTGTACAAGGCGGGCTTCCATGCTTTCCCCATCCAGCATCAACTGGAACTGAAATACACTGAGAATCTTGAGAGTTAGTCATGGGGACTTGACATGAGACGTCCTTGGACTCAAGGGTGGGTTGACACTGGGTATCATGTACAGACCAATGGTAGGATGAGGAAAACCAGAGAGAAAGCAGAGACAGACACAGAAAAAAATGAAAGGAACCTTTAATGTATCCTTGGAAAGATGGACACAAAGAAGCTCAGCTCCTGAGAAGCCATCTACATCCCCCGATGGCCCTACTTTGTTTCTAGTGTCTGAACATTAAACAGCCACATATCAAACTAGTTTAAACTGTATTGTTTGTTTTCTCCGAAGGGTCATGGCCGGAACATAGACCATTACCTCACTGCATTTATAAAAATCCTGTCTATTTTGAGCCTCACTAGTCAATGCCTGCTCCCAACATTGATTTCTTCTAAAAACCTGATTACTCCTGCTAACGCATAAAGATTTTGACATGTCACCCTGACCTTCCCCCAGTACTGCAACCATCCTAGGTAACTTCAATATCCATGTTGATAACTGTGATGGTTAAGTTTTATACATCGACTTGACTGGGCTAAGGGATGTCCAGAGAGTTGGTAAAACATGATTTCTGGGTGTGTCTGAGGGTGTTTTCAGAAGAGATTAGCATTTGAATCAGTAGACTGAGTAAAGGAGATCCACTCTCATCAATTTGGGCATCATCCAATTCTTTGAGGGCAGCCGAAGGAAGGGTGAGCCCTCTCTTTCTCTCTCTCTCTCTCAGTCTCCATCCCTCCCCGCCCACTCTCCTTGAGCTGGACACCATCTTCTCCTGCTCTCAGACACTGGAGCTCCTCCTTTTTCTCAGGCCTTCAGACTCCAGGACTTACACCAGCAGCCTTAACCCCACATTTCCCTCCCATCTCAGGAATTATACAACCAGCTTTCCTGGTTCTGCAGCTTGCAGATAAGACATGGTGGGACTTCTCACAGCCTCCATAATCATGTGAACCAATTCCCATAACACATCTCCTCTTATACTGATTCTGTTTCTCTGGAGAACCCTGACTAATACAGTAGCCCATCCCACAGACTAACTGCTTACGCATTTGTTCTCCTTCATTCCCATAACTCAGCCACCCTCATCGTGACCACATCCCAGCACGGCCACCACTGGAAACTGCTCTAAATCCACCTTTCTCTGTCTGCACAGTCCTCTCTGGGACAAACTCCACTCACGACAAATTCAGTGGGTACCTTTCTGCCCATGTGTCACTTGGCCTTGCTACACAAGTGGCATCACTGGCCACCTTTAATTCCGTGACGTACTTCTGTCTCCAAGCTTCTCTGACACTGTGACTTCTTGAGCTTCCTCCTCCTTCTCTGGCTGATTTTTTTCTGAGTCACGTTTATGGCTTGGCTTCCTCTTCATGTTCTACCCCTACGTGTGGATGCTCCTCAGGGCTCTGTCCTCTGCCTGGGAAGAGTGTGCAGAGAAAGGAGAGAAGCAGGCTATCCCATTTAATGCGCTTACTATCTTTATGACAATGACTCCCCAAATCTGTAGCCCAGATCCATGTGTTTAATAGACATTTCTGCTCTATGTCCTTAGAGAGCTCAAATTCGATGCATTCAAAAGCAAACTCATGGGCTTCCCTGGTGGCGCAGTGGTTGAGAATCTGCCTGCCAATGCAGGGGACATGGGTTCGAGCCCTGGTCTGGGAAGATCCCACATGCCACGGAGCAACTGGGCCCGTGAGCCACAATTACTGAGCCTGCGCGTCTGGAGCCTGTGCTCCGCAACAAGAGAGGCCGCGATGGTGAGAGGCCTGCGCACCACTATGAAGAGTGGTCCCCACTTGCCGCAACTAGAGAAAGCCCTCGCACAGAAACGAAGACTCAACACAGCCATAAATAAATAAATAAATAAATAAAAGAACGTGAATTTCTTTAAAAAAAACCAAACTCATCTTACTTCCACATCTGCTTTTTCTCTTTCAGTTACTTCAGTCAGAAACATGGCATCCTTCTTAAATTTTCCTTCTCTCTTCCCTGCTGCGTCCAATCTATCACTGACCCCTGCTCTTCCTAGCTCCTAAGTATCTCTGGACTGAACTTCTTCATGCTTTCCATTCTCTCTGCCACCTCTGTAGCTCAGATGAAGCCAAACACAACAAGAATTAAACAAATCTGAAGTTGATGTAATGTCCTTTATTTTTACTTAAACATATATATGCAGTGATATTAAAATAATCAAATAATATATTTAGATTTAAAATGTTTGCTTCCAAGAATCTTGAAAAAAGACTTGGTATTTCAATTTAAAGATGACCTCATTCCATTTGTGTGAATTGCATTGTTAGAAGATAGTCAAGCACACTCTTAAATAGTTGCATAAGCTATATTTCACCACTGTATGCACGTTATAGAATAAAGCCATTATACACCTCTAAAATGATAGACTGCTTTGGAAAAAGAGTGAAGCTATATTGCAAAAGCACTCAAGCTCTCTCAAATAATATGTTATCACAATTTCTTAAGGAAATAATGCCAGAGAGACAAGAGGCTCCAGCTCCTCAGATTGCATGGCCCCATGCAAACATATAAATCCCAAATCTTACATGGTCAGGACTACTTTCTTCACTATTTTCCATTTTAACTTCTAGGCCTGATGTAAAGGCTGATCTAAATATTTCTAAAATATCAATCATACTAGAAACCTAAAAGAATGAGCGTATGAAAGAAAATAAATTATTTGTTAAAAAATTCTTTGAAGTTTAGAATTCTTTTGTAGAACAACTGAGATAACAAGACTTTTTCTTCATAGTCATGGCACTAAAGACTTGGTATTGAATATACACCATAACTATCATGTTTGATTCTTACACCTATAAGAAGGAAGCTGGGCTTGCTCTTCCCACATTAAATGAGAAAACTGGAACACCTGGCGTATTCTGCCTTTAGAGTTCTTAGGAAGGTTGATGTGCCCTTGCCCCGTAGCTAGATAACTACTGACTCCATCATCCAACATCAATTTAGTCCAATGAGCTCTACACTGTTATTTGCTCCAGTTTTATGCATTATGACTAATTTCACCAGTATATATTCCAAAAATTTCACTCATTCCGTGAAGCAGAATTTCTACCAGAAGGCCTTGGGGAAGCACATTCACCACAGCTCCAAAGCGTTCTTGCAAACTGCTTAACCATTGATCAGTGACTGCAAAGTGCACAGCTGCAGAGAACATATTGTTTTACATGAAGGCACCAGGGATTTCACAATAAATGCCAAGTTTAATTTGAATACTGGAAACAAGAAGTTCATGGCTAACCTAAGACATGATCTGACAAGTCAGCTCTGCCCATCAACCTATAGGATACCTCCTAAAGACACGCAAGGGCCAACTTACATTACCTGGCCCAAAGCTAGGAATTTTCTCAATGAAAAACAATGGCTTTAGCAAATACTTCAAGCCCTTGCTTCTTTGCTTATACAAATCAATCTTACTCTGTGTATGATTTAAATAATTCTTTTGTCCTGGACTTCTGTAATCTTGACTTGATTAATACACATACAAATATACTGAGTCCCACTCAGTCAAATTAAATTAATGCTATGAAATTAATGCTACGAAATCACTGCAAAGTCTGGCATCTATGTCTAGGTGCCTAGAACTCTCACTTTTCCTCTTCAATAAATATTTTTGGATAGGAATATTGATTCCAGAACCAACATCTACTTGGTTTCAGTATGCCCATGGCTTAGACCTGCCATCATATCACGTTATGTTATATGAATTTCTTGAAAAACCACCTTGTCAAATACATTTCAAAAATGCCTGACATGTGGCCCTGGCAAATTCTAGGTGTCACGTGACATTCTGTGTCTGAGTGATAGGGCATAATTCACAATATGTCTCTTACTCATTTCCAAGTCAGTTCTGTTGAATGATGGGGAAAAGAGTGTTATATGTTTTAGATAGTATTTTTTTTCCTTAAAACTATCACAGAAGCTTCTCTCAGAGCACACAAGGGCCAAGTGTCACTGAGACACTGAGACAGTGTCTATTAACAAGCGTGTAAAAGTTGATCAGTCCTAGCTCTTCTCGTTAAGAGCCAGCAAGTCACAAAACTGTTCATTTAACATGTGTCCACCTCCAGAACCATTAAGTTTGCCTCAAACATCTAACTTCCCCTCTATTTCACTTGGCTCAAAAGCAAAATCGGCACAAAATCTCTCATTCACCACTGGAGATTAACTTCCAACAGTGTCATTTGAGTACATATACGCATATGAATGGTTTGCCGTTGTTTCAGAAAATGAAGAAGGGAAGACTGGAAGAGAAATTGGTTCCAAATACTTAGAATGAGCCTGAAAATTACATTCCTGAAAGCCTTTTTTCAATTTAAGGAGAAATAACGAAACAAGCATTTACAGAGAAAATAGCACAAAGAACCATTAGCAAAAGAAGCAAGCTCTTTCAGGGAATAAATCAGACCAAGCTGATAGCTTTTCAGTGAAATTATAACATTGATGAATAAAGAAAGAAGTTATCTTATATGCTGTGGATATATGTAAGAAAAGAATGACTCTCTACTGCTCAAGTATTCTAACCACATAAACAATGGAATAATAACAAGCAATTCAGTCTTTTGATTGACAAGGTCAATATCGGTCAATGATATCCTCCTAAAGTTTTGGGGTGTTTTTAATTAATTCTTATTGGAGAATAGTTGCTTTACAATATTGTGTTAGTTTCTGCTGTACAGCAAAGTGAATCAGTTATACACATACTATATCCACTCTTTTTTAGGTTCCCTTCCTATTTAGGTCACTACAGAGCACTGAGTACAGTTCCCTGTGCTATACAGTAGGCTGTCATTAGTTATCTATTTTATATATAGCTGTGTATATATGTCAATCCCAACTCCCAATTCATCCCACCCCCCCTTCCCCCCTTGGTAACCATAAGTTTTTTTTCTACATCTGTGGCTCTTTTCTGCTTTGCAAATAAGTTCATCTGTACCATTTTTCTAGATTCCACATATAAGCAATATTATACGATATTTGTTTTCTCTTTCTGACTTACACTCTGTATGACAATCTCTAGGTCCATCCATGTTGCTGCAAATGGCATTATTTCGTTCCTTTTTTTTTTTTCCCCAAGGGAGTTGAAACCTTTATTTTTTTCTCTCAAAAAAATTTTATCAATTACCAAACATGAGCCATGCCTCCTATTCCCATGAAGTGCAGAGAACAGGAAGGGAAAAAAAGGCATCGACAGATGGGGTGTCAATTAGTGAGGGATGAGACCAGCCATCGCCCTTTCAAAAATACATTTTCTTCTTGGCTGTAAATTCTACAATGTAAGACCAGGCACTGGGATGTGGGCTGTCTCTTAATTAATTCTTTATAGAGCCAAATTAATCTTCCTCTAAAACATGAAATGAGAACAAGAGGAAATATATGTATATTGTATATATGTATCACGTCTTCTTTATTCATTCCTCTGTCGATGGACATTTAGGTTGCTTCCATGTCCTGGCTATTGTAAACAGTGCTGCAATGAACATCCTAAAGTTTTAACAAGGAACCACTGGTACTAGTAATTTCTTAATTCAAGTAAACATTACTATTTCTAGTCTGAAAATGAGAGTATACCACATACTGAGATATTTCTAATTCACTATTTAGGAAACCTATCTATAATATTCCCAAAAGCAGAATATAGTAATGCATTCATTTAGTTTTAAGATACTTATACAATTTAACAAAAAAAATAGCTTAGAAAGCCATAATTTATCATTGGAAGACAGATTTAGAGTGAGAAAAAACTGTTTTCAACATTACTAAGAATGAGAAGATACTAGAAAGTGTTAGCACTATAGTCTTAGTAAACAGCAATCAACAATTTATTTATGGTATATGAAGTTACTTAAAATAAGTTACTTCAGGGCTTCCCTGGTGGCGCAGTGGTTGAGAATCTGCCTGCCAATGCAGGGGACACGGGTTCGAGCCCTGGTCTGGGAAGATCCCACATGCCGCGGAGCAACTAGGCCCGTGAGCCACAATTACTGAGCCTGCGCGTCTGGAGCCTGTGCTCCGCAACAAGAGAGGCTGCGATAATGAGAGGCCCGCGCACCACGATGAAGAGTGGCCCCCACTTGCCACAACTAGAGAAAGCCCTCGCATAGAAATGAAGACCCAACACAGCCAAAAATAAATAAAAAAAAAAAAAAAAAATGTTACTTCAGAAAAAACATTTGACAATATTCAACATCCATTTATGATGAAACCTCTCAACAAAGTGGGTATAGAGGGAACATATCTAAACATAATAAAAGCCATATATGACAAGCCCACAGCTAACATCACATTCAACAGTGAAAAGCTGAAAGCATTTCCTCTAAGATCAGTAACAAGACAAGGATGTCCATTCTCACCACTTTTATTGAACATGGTATTGGAAGTCCTAGCCACAGCAATTAGGTAAGAAAAAGAAATAAGTCATCCAAATTGGAAAGAAAGAGGTGAAACTGTCACTTGTCATGTCACAGAAGAAATTATATACATATATACATAAAACCCTAAAGATACCACCAAAACCTGTTAGAACTAATAAATGAATTCAGTAAAGTTGCAGGATACAAAAATCAGTACGCAAAAGTCTGCTGCTATTCTATACACTAGTAATTAACTATAACAAAGAGAAACTAAGAAAATCATCCCATTTAAAACTGCAAAAAGAACAAAATACCAAGGAATAAATTTAACCAAGGAGATGAAAGACCTGTACACTGAAAACTATAACACTGATGAAAGAAATTGAAAAAGACACAAATAAATGAATGGAAAAATATTACCTGCTCATGGATTGGAAGAATTAATATTTTTTTAAATGTCCATAACACCCAAAGCAATCTACAGATTCAATGCAATCCCTATTGTTGGGGCCCAGGGCAGGCCACCCCCAAAATATGCCTCAATGGCATATTGATTATTTCGAATTAAAGTTATTTAAGAAACAACTGATGCAAGAAGGACACATCAATCCCTCCTTTCTGTCTTCCTGAAAGCAGGAAATAAATTTCCCATGTGAAAGGTGCCCTCTAGTGACAAAGAAAGACATCTTTGTCACCAGAGATAAGGAATTCAGGGCCAAGAAGCCTGTATAAACAAACCTTGTTACTTCTTTACTAATTCACTACCCAAGCCCAAACTTTGCTTAAATTCCTTACTAATTAAGCGCCCAAACCTAAGTTTCTTTGTCCTGTCAAATCCTCACAAATTTATTATTTCTCTGTGTAAAAAGGTATAAATGTTGCCTGCTTGTGGTTGTGCTCTGAGCATCATTTTCTGGTCTTCTGTGCACACAAAATTAACTTGGCTTTTTTCCTATTAATCTGATGTGTCAATTTTATTAGTAGTCCAGGCACAAGAACTAAAGAGGGGTAGAGGAAGAAATTTCCCCCTCCCCAACACTATCAAAATTCCAAAGGCACTTTTCACAGAAATTGAACAAGCAGTCTTAAAATAGCCAAAACAGCCTTGAGAAAAAAGAACACAGCTGGAGACATCATGCTCCCGATTTCAAACTATAATACAAAGCTACAGTAATCAAAATGGTATGGTGTTGGCATAAAAACAGACACAGAGATCGATGGAACAGAATAAACAGCCCAGAAATAAACCCACCCATGTATGGTCAATTAATTTACAACAAAGAAGCCAAGAATATACAATGGGGAAAGGACAGTCTCTTCAGCAAACAGTGTTGGGAAAACTAGACAGCTACATGCAAAAGAATGAAAGAGAACCATTATTTTATACACAAAAATTTAAATTAAGATGAATTAAAGACTTGAATGTAAGACCCAAAACCATACAATTCCTAGAAGAAAACATAAGTGGTAAGTTTTGAATTTGACACCAAAACAAAGGCAACAGAAGCAAAAATCAACAAGAGGAACTATATCAAACTAAAAAGCTTCTGCATAGTAAAGGAAACCATCAACAAAATGAAAAAGCAACCACCTGAATGAAAGATAATATTTGCAAATCATACATCTGATAAGGGGTTAATATCCAAAATATATAAAGAATGCATAAAACTCAACAAGAATAAAAAACAAATAAATCAATTAAAAATGGGCAGAAGATCTGAATAGACATTTTTCCAAAGAAGACCTACCGATGGCCAACAGGTACATGAAAAGGTATACAACATCACTAATCATCAGGGGAATGCAAATCAAAAACACTATGAGATATCACTTCACTCCTGTTAGAATGACTATGATCTAAAAGATAAGAAATAAGTTTTGGCAAAGATGTGAAAAGGGAAAGCTTGTGCACTGTTGGTAGGAATGTAATTGGTGCAATTGGGAATGTAATTGTGGAAAACACTACGGAAGTTCCTCAAGAAATTAAAAATAGAACTACCATATGATCCAGCAATTCCACTTCTTGGTATTTATTTGAAGGAAATGAAAACACTAACTCAGAAAGATATATGAACCCCCATGTTTACTGCAGCATTATTTACAATAGCCAAGATATGGAAACAACCTAAATTTCCATGGATGGATGAATGGATAAAGAAGTTGCGACGTATACAGAAATATTCACCCACAAAATAGAAGGAAATCTTGCCGTTTGCGACAAGATGAATGGATCTTGAGGGCATAATGCTAAGTGAAATAAGTCAGCCAGAGAAAGAGAAATGCCATACGATGGTTGCCAGAGGCATGGAGGGGGGGCGGGGGTAAAATGGATGAAGGGGGTCAAAAGGTACAAACTTCCAGTCATAAAATAAATGTCATGGGAATGTAATAAAGAGCATGGTGACTGTAGTTAATAACAGTGTACTGTATATTTGAAAGTTGCTAAGAGAGTAGATCTTTAAAGTTCTCATCACCAGGAAAAAAGTGTACAACTACTTGTGGTGATGGATGTTAACTAGACTTATTGTTGTAATCATTTTGCAATATATACAAATATCAAATCGTTATAGTTACCAAAAGGGAAAGGGGGGAGGGACAAATTAGGAGTCTGGCATTAAAATATACACTATTATACATAAAGTAGATAACCAATAAGGACCTATTGTATAGCATAGGGAGCTATACTCAGTAACTTGTAATAACCTATAATGGAAAAGAATACAAAAAAAAGAATTTATGTATATATATATATATATATATATATATATATATATATATATATATATATATATATATATATATGTCTGAATCACTTAGTACACCTGAAACTAACACATTGTGAATCAACTATATTTCAATACAAATTTAAAAATTTTTTAAATATCAAATCATTATGTTGTACATCTGAAAATAATATATGTCAATTATAGCTCAATTTTTTAAAAAGAGAAAAAAAAATTTAGAATCCTTGTCTTTCAAGTGATAACATTAAAGTGACAGACAGCACCAAAAAAAAAAAAAGAAAAAAGATAAGAAGCTTTCAGAAGATATGCCAAAAGGAAACATGTACCAGAATATTTGTGAAACTTCTTGAATTGCAAATGAAAACTGGAGATAAACTAAATGTATATGAAGAGGGGAATCTCATATTAAAATGTGGTATAGTCAGTGAAATACCATACAGATAAATAAAGAGGATTAAACAAACTACATGAGTAAATCTTAAGAAAAGCAAATTGTTGGACTGTTGAGTTAAAAAACAAACACCCAGTTGCAAGGTGATATAAGATGATTCCTTGAAAAAACACACACACAGAGGTAACCATATATTTTTCATGGGTGCATTCATACTTACATAGTAGGGTAAAACATGCCACATGAGAAGTTCAGAACACATTTACCTAAGAGTTCAGTGATTCTTAGAGGAGGACAGCTTGAGTGCAAGGACTACTACACTCCAGATAGCTGGGATGGGGCAGGGGAGTGCTGCCACATGCGGAAGCCATGAACCTGGGCTGGGGGGAGGCCAGCTTGTAGGAGCATGGGGTCATTAGTCTGCCTGTTGACAGGTGGGAACACAGGGAAATGAGGATTGCAAAAGGAGATCTGTGAACTGACTGTGGGAGACCTTCATCAGATCAGGCAGTCTTACCTCACCTACAGACAACTGGGAACAACTGACATTGTTCAGGGATGTACCGACACAGTTTGAGTCATTTTAGGAAGACTGGCCTGGGAACTGTGTGCATGATGGATTAAGATAAGAAATTTTAGAGGCAAGTGCCATTAAAAAGCTGTTGCAACAGCCCATGTATTAAATAATAAGGGTCCTGAATTCAAATGTTCTTAATCAGAGTGGAAAGGAAGGTACAGGTGAAAGCATTATCACAAAGAAAGACTTGGCAAAACTTAGTGACTGAGAAGAAAAGGGAGGCTGAATGTTTGTGTTCCCCCAAAATTCATATGTTGGAGCTCTAATCCTCAAAACCCCCTCATATTTGGAGATGGGGGTCTTTGGAAGGTAATTAGGGTAAGATGAGATCATGAGGGTAGGGCTGTCATGATGGCATCAGTGCCCTTATAATAAGAGATCTTTCTCTCTCTCCCCCTGCACACAAAAAGAAGTCATGTGAACATACAGCAAGATGGTTGGTACCTACAAGCCAAGAGAAGAAGCCTCATAATGAAACCTGCCTTGCCAGAACCTTGATCTTGGATTTCCCAGCCTCCAGAACTGTGAGAAATAAAAATCTGTTGTTTAAATCACCCAGTCTTGATATTTTTTATGGCAGCCTGAGCTGACTAAGACAGGAGAGGTCAAAGATAAAACTCAGATTTTCAATCTGTATTCATGGGGATAATGACTGATAAATAGGAAGGTAAGAAGAGGACCTAGTCTGGGGAGAGACCAATCTAAATCCACAAAATTTAGGTCAACTTCAACTGCCCTATGATATGTAGATCAAATGGAGCTATAGGTCTAGTACATAATAAAAACAAATATAATTGAGAATAAAACGATAGCGCATGGGTATGTCTCTGTAGGATGATCACACAATGTTTTTACTTTTGAGACAACAGGATTAGCAAAGCTGTAAGAATGTAAAAAATCATTTGAAACTCTCTGCTACTGGTTTATGTTTGAGTATGTGATTCTATTTATTCTTCTCTAATGACGTTGGTAATAGGTTTGCCAAACAATTTTACTGCCAGGGTTTGAAATATTATATTCAAGTTGTTTTGATTTTTATTATGTCTTATTATGATGTGACAGTGGCACATAAGAGGAAAACCATTTAATACCCATTCCGACCAAGAATAAGGTTTTTCCATTACCAAACTTAAAATTATAAAACAATCATAGGAGGTTTTTTTTTAAAGTAATCACCCATGTATCAATCTGATATAACACCAAATCTTCCGGACTGATTTTTTTTTCTCTTACTGGGTTTGTGTTGTTTAGGATGGTTCCCAAATGATTGATGGACGGTTACCCAATAGTGGTCCATGTAAAAATTAGCCTCCTAGTATCAACAAGACCACACCTGCGCATGAGCTTTAATAATTTAGAATTAAGAATTTGGAATAATTTATTTTCTCTTGTTGGCTTTCATTGGTGTTTTATCAAAATCAACACCATTTTCTCCATTCAGTCTGATGAGGATATTAGTAGAGATAAGCTGAAACAAATCATTTTTTACTTCTCCTCAAAAATAAAGTTCAAAGAACAAAAACTCATGTCATCAAAATCAACAAGAGGCTGAAATAGTCTTTTTTTAAGTTAAAAGAAAAAGGAAAAAAAGGACAAACCAACTTGTATAGATTTCATGAAACATTCAGTGGAATGTGATTCAGCATAAATCAGTAGAAAGCCTGCTATGTAACTAGGCTGCCGTCATCCAAAGCAGCCAAAGGTAATTAAAAATTCCAGTAGTTCAAGAGCACAGTTTTAATTTGGGTAACTCCAGAAGCTGACTCTGACACAAGTGCAAGCATTTCATTTGGAAGGCGATTCTAGGTGCCAGGTGAAGTGAGACAAGGGCATCGGAATCATGTGGCGGGCTTGTTGAAGTACAGATGACTGTGTCCCAGCCCCAGAGCTTCCCATGCAGTAGGTCTGGGTTAGCTCTGAAAGTCTGCATTACTAAGGAATTCCCAGGTGATGCTGTTATAGATACAGCGACCACACTTTGAAAACAACAGCTTTAAAACAGTCTGGGCAGCAACTCCTAGGAGAAGCCTTCTCTGATGCCCCGTATTTTCCCCTGTATTTCACTCTGGTAGTACCTTGCATTTGTCTCCATCTTAGCGCACTTACCCCTCTGTATTATAACATTCTCTTTCCTGTTCTGTCTCCCTGAATAAACAGGGAGATTGAGATTCTTGAGTGCAATAAAAAACAAAAAAACTGTCTTTCATCTCTATTATTCGGGGATTGGCATAAAATAGGCATTCCACAAATATTGGATAAGGAAAGGAAAGGAAAGTCACAGGGAAGTGGGAGAGGAGAAAAGAGGGGGAAAAGAGAAGGAAAGAGAGGTGGGGAGAATAGAAACCACGCTAAGGGCTTTAAATCCTTGATTAGCTCACTGTCTTAAGTTCTTCAGAAACCAGCCACTGAGTTGAGGACTGAATGCATCGAGTTTGAGTTTATTTGGGAGGGGCAAGGAAACCCACATTGACTGGAGCGGGTACAGGAAGGAAAGGGAAGGCAAACAATTACGGATGCATTATTAAGGCAGCAAGCACCGTGGGTGAGGAGAAGCTATTGGAAACTGTGTAAAGTGCATGCCTCACAGCCAAGGCTGGGGGAACTAAAGTGAATTTACCCTCACGTCCTTCAGTAATTGGATGCTCACAGGAGTACATGAATTCCCAGCACCTTCAGTTGGCTGTGCAAAGGTCCTGGATTTTGGAAGTCAGGCTGGCATGCGCAGAAACGGTAAAGGGATCCCAGGAGATATGAGTGAAAAAACTGACAGCATCTGCTACACTCAGAGACCAAAGAGAAATTTCCATTATGGTACATCCGTCCAAGAAAAAAAAAAGAAGCTGGGTTGGAATGTGGAAACTTGGCATGTTCTGGTGCATCAATTAACAAATTTTAGGCATTTCTATTAGAAGAACTTATTTTACAATGGCAGGAAGCAATCCAAGGCAAATTTAAGGAGAGACACCATCATTAAAAAAAAATCTATACCTAAGCCTCACCAATATCAAGCTTTCTTAGAGACAATTTCCTGACTCAATTATCCTGAGGGAAATGGGTGTGTAAAACAGACAAAAGAGGAAGCTCTGTTACATGGCTCATGGAGAGGTCTGGAGAGGCCAAGATTCTTTCTGATTCCCTGTGGTCCTTAGCTAGTAACTGATAAGCAAAAAAAAAAAAAAAAAAGCAACCCCCTGCAGGATCCTCTGTCAAAGAATGGCTAATCAAGGTGACTGTAAAGAAATCTATGAAAGTATTCACCTGGCACTTATTAAGCGAAAATATGTCCTTATAAACTCTTGACACAAGCCATACTGTTGTAGGAAAATGGGGCAGGAGAGGATGGTTACATCCCAGGTCTCAGGTGAGTTCCTGGGACAGGCTGCCAAGTGAAGTTCCTTGGCTTCTTGCAGGAAAGAATTTAAGAGCAAGCCATAGTAAAGTGAAAGCAGGTATACTGAAAGAGATACACATTCCATATGCAGAATGTAGTCTGCCTCAAAAGGCAAGAGCAGCCCTGAAATATGGGGTGGTTAGTTTTTATGGGCTGGGTAATTTCATAGGCTTATGAGTGAGAGGATTGTTCCAACTATTTTGCAGAAGGGGCAGAGATTTCCAGGAACTGGGCCATCACCCACTTTTTGGCCTTTTATGGTTGGCCTTGAAACTGTCATGGTACCTGCGGGTGTGTCATTTGGCATATGCTAATGTATTATAATGAGGCTCAAGGTCCACTGGAAGTCGAATTGCCCGCCATCTTGGACCTAGTTGGTTCTAACCAGTTTTTGTCATATCCTCAATGGCTATGTCATTCTTTTAAAGGTTGTGCCCTGCCCCCTTCCCTCCTGTCTCAATATGAGTATACTGTTGTTAGTAAAGCTACATTTTCTCCTAACTTGAAAGCACATAAATCCAAAATAATTACCTATGTATCCATGTACACTTTTTTCATTTCAGACTATTTGCAGTCATTTCTAAACCTAGTTAATAAAATCACCTTCACGTGGAGTTTAACTTATGATTCATTAAGCACTCAGTAAATGCCATTACGAGCGAAGCCCAGGGCTAAGCTTTGTGACACAAAGAAGGAAACACAGTCCTTGTTCTCAAGAAATGTATGATCTAGTAGAAAAATTAAGATTGCTAAGTGCCATCACAGAAAATAAGCTGTGGAAAGTCAAAGAGGGGAAAGCTTACTTCACATGACGGAAGATAGGACCTCCTGAAGCAGGTGGCATTTGAACAAAGCTGTAAGCACTTGCAGGATTGGAAAGTGTGGAGGGGAAATAGCATTCCATGGATACAAAACAGCACAGAGACATGGTGGTAACATAACCCAGATGATTTATAGACATGAACATAGAGTTCAACTTGGATGGAGCATGTTGTGTATACAGAGGAAAGAAAATTAGAGACAGAAACAGGTTTGTAGTAAGCAGTGAAAGGTCTAGAGCTTCGCTGTCTAATGGGGTAGCCATTACCCACACACAGTATTGAGCCCTTGAAATGCAGCTCAAATCACATTTCAAAGACTTAGTAGAAAAACAGAACGTAAAATATTAATAATTTTATGCTGATGACATGTTGAAACAGTAATTTAATAAAATATTGGGTTAAAAATATATCACTTTCTTGTAACTTTTTTAATGGAACTAGGACAAAGTTTTAAGTTATGTGGTGCAAACTGTATTCTATTGGAAAATGCTGTTCTAGAACAGTAGCTAGAATGCTTGTACTTTTTTCCATAAGAAGTTGGGGACCTTAGGACAAAAAGTGAATGACTGGGTGATGTAATTAGATGTCTGCTTCAAAATGATCTGAAGAGAGCAGATATCCCTTGATTTAAAAGGGAAGGACTAGGGCAGAAAGAAGAAAGAAAAACCAAGAACACGAGATGCAACGAAGCAAGTGGTAGGTGGGTGTGCAGAAAAGGAGATGGGGTAAGTGATGCTGGGAAGGTAGCATTGGCAGTATTTGGCCGCGGATCAGAAAATGCGTGCAGGAAAGTGTAGAAGTCAAGCACCACGCCAAATTACTGGAAGAAGTAGTTGGAATTAAGTGTGATGATGTTAACAGCGAGGGGGAATTGATTAAAACAAAAAAGGATGGGTTCAGCTTGAGACATAATGAGATTTAGGTCCACGGGACATACATTTGTGTCCACGGTGGAGTAGCCGAGCAGACAGTTAGAAATGTGTGAGAACAGATTCTCCTACAACTTGGGAGATTTTCAAAAACCATAAAAAAGAAGGGAAAAAACACTATCAAAACCACTATAAGATTGTCATATGTCACCAGGCAATGGTGTCTTTACAAGTTCAAACTACAGAGAAGCATAAAATAAGGAAAAACGTGTCCTTCATTTAGCCACTATTTATTGAGCTCCATTAAGGGTGAGACACTGCACAGCATGTGAAGAGGTGGACATGTCCTGAGAGCATTCATGGTCACAGAGCTTTTTTTCTCAGGGAGATCGAAAATGTCACGAAATGATGAAGCTGGTATGAAAACGTGTTAAACATTTTAGCCATAAAGGTTACCACCTCAAATAGAAACAAAGCCTGAGGCAGAGTGGGATAAAGAATAGTACTATTTTCCTTTCATTGTGCAACTGGTTTTAGTACGAAACAAGACTAGCCTTAACACTTTTGCGCATTCTGCATCGTTAAACATCTATTGTTTTTAATGTTGATATTCAGGAACCATTTCTTTCCAGTGGAAACAAAATCTGCTCTGTGCTCTATGTGAGGTCACGTCTCTAACTTTAAAATATCATTTCCATGATCAAAGATACCTAAAGGATTCTCCTTACAGCTGAGAAGACTACACCTTGCAAACTAGAAGCAATATATATCCATTTACTAGTGAGACAAATGAAAACACCGCATCAGATTCTCAAAGCATCACCTGGAATTGCATCATGGGCCACATGCAGTTGCACGGGGCTTGGTCAGAGGCACTCTAACACCCATAAACAGGACATTTTGGTACATTTGGGGGCAGGGAAATAAGAACACTGAAGCCTTAAGAAATCATTACCTTATCCTCAAAGTCTGACCCCTGAGTTAAGGGAATAGAGAACACACACATTTTTCAAACAGAGAGGTGGCAGAGAGCGGCCACAGTTTAAGAAACCAAATGGCTATAAACAGAAACTGTAATCACATCTGACAGAGCAAGTAGGGTCTGCACAATATCAGCACTGAGCTCCATCACTTTCATCAACTGAGGGTGAACCCACAGTTTTTCCAGATCTGTACTGGTGGTTCTAGCAGAGCACGATGTAAAATTCCTTAGGAAAAGAAGACACAAGTCTAAAAAAGTCCAAGTGTGATGATTTCTGACTACTGACAAATTATATAATCTCTTTAACTCACTTCCTTCCAAAAACAGAATAGAAAAGATAGATGTAGGCCCAAGATCCTGCTTTGTCAGAATCCCGACGAAAGGTTCTAGGATATAGTCATGGCATTGGGGAGAGAAGCTGATGGCAGTTCTTTAAGCTTATAATTAACCCTAAAAGAACAAAATATGATTGAATGATCATTCTAATAACAGAAGAATAAATCATGATACAGTGACAGATCAGACAAAGGAGCTCTTTCTCAGAGGAAAAATATTACAGTAATTTCCATTTTAATTTGAGCTGAACTATTATTTGATAAAACCCTATAGAACCTTAAAGAATATTAATTCAAATCTTCTAAGCTGTCAGTGAAATACACTACAACTTTTTTTCCCTCCTCATTACTTCAGAAGCCCTAACAGTAGAATGAAGATGTAGCCCCCATTACCGGAAATGACATTTTGTGTGACCCTAATAGTGACTATGGAAAATCAAGGCCTTGATCTTCTCCTCATTCCTCATTTAAATGATGGCATGGTCAATCCCATTTCCCACTGTAACATTTGTTTAAGTGTAATTACTGTACAATTAGAAAGCCATCTTTTTACATTAAATGCAAGACATTAATTTAAAAAGAAATAAAATGTCTATATCCCATGCTCCCTAAATACCAGCTAGGTGAAAGTCCCGTAGAATGAAGAGAATTTAATCTTGATATTAAAATAGGCTTTTTTTGGAGGGAGATAGCTAACCTTTACTGATCTGGTACTGAATGCCAAGCATGGGCTGAAGTGCTATACATAGATTATGTCATTTAATTCTCACTCTACCTTATGAGATCCTAGAACAGGCAAGTCAGGGATGGAAATGTGGAGACCCAAGAGAAGTCTACCCGCCACCACAGACCCCGACTTCCCACCCCACCTATGCACGCCCCCCAGGTTGTTGTTCCTCCACCTTTGAGGGTTGCTTGGCTGGCTGCTACGACGTAGGCTACTATTGCCCTGACATCCTGGCAGAAGACAGAATACAGGCTTAAGGGGCAACAGTAAACATGTATCATAGAGACTCCCCGGGAGAGGAAAGTACACTCTAGATGTGCTGCTTCTGTATTTATTTCACTCGAGTAAAAAACATTTTTAGGGATTTTTCTTTCCTGTTGCTCATCATTTTCCCTATGAAAAATAAGCAGAAAATGGTAAGAATGTAGCAGAAATGTTTTACAAGGATAGCAGGGCGGAGCAAATGCTGTGGTTAATTGCAAAGTCAGAGGCAACAAGGAATAGAGTCTAGGAAACCTGAACCAGAAATGATTACAAGTAACAGAAACCAAGTTGAAGGAGTTTAAGCAGACAAGGGAGTAGGAGATTGCTGGAGATTCTTAGGAAATACAAGAACAAGTGGAACATACTGACCTTGGAAAGGTCAGAATTCGAAAAACTCTGATTACAGGAGTTCCTTTAGAAATCTGTTAGTGATGGCACATGAAAAACTCGTGAAAAGAGCTAACAACACTAATTATTAGGGAAATGCAAAATCAAAACCCCAAAGAGATACCACTTCACACCCAGCAGGATGATGACTATTTTTTTTAAAAGAAAAGAACTAGTGTTGGTGAGGACGTGGAGAAATGGGAGCCCTCTGCATTACTGGTGGGAATGTAAAGGTTCAGCTGCTGTGGAAAACAGTAAGTATGTCAATCCCTCAAAAACTTAAGACAGAATTACCATATGATCTAGCAATTCCTCTTCTGGGTACATAACCACAAAATTGAAAGCAGAGACATGTTCACAGCGTCACTATTCACAATCGCCAAAAGGTAGAAACAACTCAAATGTTCACACATGGGTGAGTGGATAAACAAAATATGGTATATACGTATAATGGAATACTATCCAGCCTTAAAAAGAAAGAAAATCTTGACACATGCTACAACATGCATGAACCTCGAAGACATTATGCTAAGTGAAATAAGCCAAAAAGAGTGTATAAAAAAGTACAACATATTGTATGCAGTACTGGAGTAGTCAGATTCATAGGGACAGAAAGTAGAAGAATGGTTGCCAGGGTCTGGGGGAGGGGCAGTGGGGAGTTATGGTCAATGGGGACAATTTCAGTTTGGGAAGGTGAAAAAGTTCTGGAGATGCATAGTGGTCATGGCTGAACAATAATGGGAACGTGAGACAGGCTGGGACCTGGGACCTGCGACCCTTTGCTGCAGAGCTGCAGTGCTTGCACCCGGACACACCTCACCTCAAGCAACAAAATATGAAGAAACTAGAAGGGACGAAAAATAACTGCGTGCATGCGCAGTTGGGGCAAATTAGGAACAAGATACACAAAGACCAAAAACCCAACTGCCACTTCTGAGGTGTCAGGAGCCAAAGCAGGTACTGCGCATGGCCCCCTGCACACAGCACCACCAAGGGGGTGGGCAAAGCACCCAAGCCACCCCTCCAGCCCCACCCCTGGACCTGCCCCTACCCTCACCCCATAAAAGGGACCAGCTTGCCGCCCCCCTCAGAGAGTGAGCAAGGGCACCTGTTCCTTGTTTTTGCTCCCTCCTGGGGCAGCACGAGTCCCAGTAAAGCCTTGCCCGAATTTCTTGCCTGGCCTCTTATCAATTTCTATTGATTAAGGAGGCCAAGAACCCTGGTCAGTAACATACGTACTTAATACCATTAAACTGCACATCCTAAAATGTTTTTTATTTTAAAAAAGATCACTAGATCTGGATCTGGAGGTGATCACTGAAGTGTTATCAGTTGCCAAAAGAGCGATTTCAGCAGAGATGCAAGATGAAAGCCAGGCTGTGAAGACCTAGGGTTCCGACAAGGGTGAGCAGGGGGTTGGTGAACAAGTGTGTTCACAGAGGGCAGGTAGGGCCCTGGGTCGTGGTGGTCAGGTGGGAGAATGAACTGGAAATAAATGGCTGAATGAAAGTGAAGCTTCTGCCTTAGGATCAACAAAACGAACCCTGCAGGTAAGGTCCAACAATTGATGTTCTGTGTTCAGCAAATAGTGAGTGTATAAACTACTTAAGAGCAGCTCATATACCTGTTGTATCCAGGGTATTCCATCCTGACCTTCTAATTGTCTCAGGACGAAAACACTTTATTGGATTAAACAAGTCAATTAGGGGCCATTCAGCCATGTCTTTATCGTGGTTTCTGTGGTTTTATCCCTAGAGATAACTGTCAGTTTGGCTAAGCGAGACTCCTAAGAGAAGGCATAGAACATTATCATCTAAAATTCGAAAGTAAAAAAACAAAATGAGACAAAGTAGAGGGAAAAAAGGAGAAACAAACATTCAGGTATTTACATTTTGGCAGTCTTTTGACAGGTAACAGCTAATAGATGATATTTAATCTGTTCCAGATTTAATAATTTCCTTTTGAAACTAATTGTGCTTTTACTTCAACTATGTCTTTCTGGAAAAGTAAAAAATTAAGAGAAGTAAAGTGTAACTACTTGTTATATCACTGCACAGAAATTTCTCTATAAAAGAACGCCTTTTTTATTGAAGTATAGTTGATTTACAATGTTGTGTTAGTTTCAGGTGTACAGCAAAGTGAGTCAGTTATACATACATATATATCTATATTTTTTTCAGATTCTTTTCCTTTATAGGTTATTACAAAATATTGAATATAATTCCCTGTGCTATACAGTAGGTCCTTGTTTATGATCTATTTTGCATATAGTAGCGTGTATATGTTAATCCCAAACTCCTAACTTATCCCTCCCTGCCCTTTCCCCTTTGGCAACCATAAGTTGCCAAACTTATCAATAGGGAGAGTATCATGTTACTTCATTCTCAACGTTGTTCATCCCCCCAGGGGTGCTACAGTGTAGGAGTTAATCACTCAGGCTTCACAGCCACACTCTGTGGGTTTGGAACCCACCTGTGACAGTACCTGTCACCTAACCTCCCGGTGCAAACTACGAACAATAACGACGAGGATGATGATGGTGATGGTGGTGATGACGATAAACCTACCTTACAAGTTTGTTGTCAAGATTAGACACCGTAAGGTATATGAAGTGTTTATAATGGTGCCTGACACATGGAAAGTGGTATAAAATCGTTACCATTGTATCTTCTTGTGACTGCAGGTTCTGAAATCTGAAAATAATGTTAGCAGGTAGGAGAGCAAATGGTACCTTTTTATTACCTCCTGCTGAGACCAGTTTTTCTTGTGTCACGTGGCTGTCTTTGGAAACACGCTTGCCAACTGTTCTCCCAAAGAGTAGTGTCACGCCAGCCCAGCAACCCTCCCCTCCCTGTCTTGCCAGCCTGCTTCATTTGATAGATGTGGGATTCTCTCTGCTGCTTCTGATAGCATTCAGCAGCTTCTTTAATTATTGTACAACTATATACATGAATGAACACACAGATATGCTAGAATGACATGACCATGTGAGTAAACCCAGAGAAATTAAATAATTGCATATAGCAAATAAAATCACTGCTGCCAAAATGAACTACTTATGTCAAAAAGAAAAGGAGGAGAATTGAAGCAGGAATTCTTATAAAAATTACATTGTTCAGCACTAAAATATTTATTATACATTGTTTATTGATAGACATATAGTAAAAAGTGAGTAGATGAATATACGCCAAACTCATGCTAGTGGTTGCTTCTGAGATAAGGGTAAGAGAAATGTGATTGGAGCATGTGGTCAAAAGAAACTTCACCTGTATCTGGGACTCTTTTTCTAACTGTAAAGTGTGCATAATAATAGTATGTACCTCATAAGATCGCTGTATTAAATGAACTAACAGAGTAAAGTGTTATAGTAATATATATATTTTCAATACCCAGGTATTTTCCAATACAATGTGTATTATAATGTTACCTTGAAATAAAATTCTCTGCTTGTATAATTTGTAATGAATAAATGAAAGACATTTATTTGAAATAGTATTTCTAAATACCCTATTTCACTCTTCCAGTCTCTCATATTTTAACTATATTTGCTCAGTTTATGTTTATAACAGATATATTGATTAGAAGTAGGTGAAAATATATACTCTAAAGAAGCTTATTTCAATGTTGTAATAATTTAGAATCCTAGTCTATCAGTAAATATATGAAAATATTATTTGCATTTCTTAGTTATAATTTAGACATGTGTTTAATCAAATGAAAGCATTTTTTTTCAGGTTAACTTTTAAGCTTAAATTTAAGCCTAATCAAGCAATGGTATAAATAAAATGAAAAAAATAAAATAAAATATTTTTTAATGTAAAGTATGTTTAAAATATTAATATTCTACTAATGTGTTAGCTATTAGGCACTGATCACTCATATTTTGTGCATTTCTCAAATTATATTTATTATTATTGTGGTCAATGTTTTCATCTATCCTAAATGTCAATGTCCTTATAACTTTTAAACAAGGAATCATCAAAACATAAAATGAAAATAATTTTTTAATTTATTTTGTTGAAATATAGTTTATTTACAGTGTTGTGCTAATTTTTGCTGTACAGCAAAGTGATTCAGTTATACATATATACACATTCTTTTTCATATTCTTCTCCATTATGGTTTATCAGAGGATATTGAATATAGTTCCTTGTGCTACACAGTAGGACCTTGTTGTTATCCATTCTATATATAATAGTTTGTTTCTGCTAATCCCAAACTCCCAGGCCATCCCTCCCCCTTGGCCACCACAAGTCTGTTCTCTATGTCTGTGAGCCTGTTTCTGTTTCAGAGATAAGTTCATTTGTGTCATATTTTAGATTCCACATATAAGTGATATCATATGGTATTTGTCTTTCTCTGTCTGACTTACTTCCCTTAGTATGATAATCTCTAGGTCCATCCATGTTGATGCAAATGGCATTATTAAAATGAAAATAATTTAATGATACACTGGAAGAGAACAACCTTGTTTGGAAACTAGCATAAAAAATCAGTGAGTCGTTAGGTAGAAAGAACCACACAGCAAACCTCAGAGGGTGGGTCTACTCATTGCTGTATCCCCACTGTCAAGAGCAGTGGCTGGCACACAGTGGGCATTTAATAAATAGTTGCCTGCGTTTTGAATGAATGAAAGAATTATTAACCTCTAAAGCTATTATCAAGCAGAAAGCTCTGGATTTTGTAAAAGAGGTCAACAGTCTGAGAAGTGGTTCTCAACTGGGGGGAGGAGCAACCTACTTACAGGTATTTGGAAATATGGTATGTGGTTGGCTTGTCAGGATGACCGTGCCATGGACAGTTAGTAGCTGGGGGCCAGGGATGCAAAATTCTCTGCAATGTGGAGAGAGGTGGAGAGGACACCAGCAGGACAGCCCAGTGCAATAAAGAGCTTTTCCACCCAAAATGCAGGCAGCAGTCCATCAAGAATTACTGGAAGCAGAACTGGGGTGGAAGGGGTAAAAGAAGCAGAAACAAACAAACCAGAATAAGGAGACCAGAAGGTAGGAGCAGGACTTGGGCATCTTTTATAGTGCTCAGGATTTCTCTGCTAAGAGTGGGGAAGGAATTGTTTTGAAAACTAAGTTGGCCTAAAAATGCCTAAAAATATTTAAACCAGAGCTTCTGGGATACAGGCACTAGCCACAGAAGCTACACCAAGCATTTACTTTTTATAATAAGTAAAAGAATATGGAATAATTATAAAGTAGAATGCAAATTTACTTTAAATTAAGATAAGAGATTCAAAGCAATTTCATGTTTGTGGCAAGCATCTGGGGCATGTTCCCAGAGCTCGATATACACCCACCTCCACACCATCAGTGGGTGGTACTTTGGTGGAAACTCTACCTCAGGCCCTGAGTGGTGAACAGTTCATCAGAGACAAATATCAGTACTAAGTATGGAACGCTATGGGGGAAGAACCAGGAGACAAGCAAGCAGAAAAACAGCATCTAAAGGAAGGTGAAGATGTTCAGGAGAATACAACAAAGACACGTTTCAAGGTATAAAATACACAAAGTACGTAAAACAACATTAAGGCCATGTTTATTTCACTTATTAAGTACTTATTGAACATTTCCATGTGCATCAGGCATCGTGTTGGGCCCTAGGGATAGAGATGAACAAAAGACATGGCCTGGCCCTCATGAAGCTTATAGCTTCCAGAAGAGGAAGACATTAAACAAATAAACAATAATTGAAACTCACAGAGCACTTAGAGAGAAGATAGCAAAGGGATCTATTTTAGACAGAAATGTGAAGAAGGACTTCCCTAAAGAAGATACCTTCTGTAGTTCTGAACAATGATCAAGAATGAGGTGATCTATGCAGACATGCATTCAGGGAGAGAGCTCATCCTGTATCCAGGCTCATGGCAGAACAGTCTCTCACATTCCTGGAGCAGCAACAAGGGAAATGTGGGTGCTGTCTTGGTGAGCTGGGAGGAGAGACATGATATAAGGTTGAGGACAGGCTGGGGACAGACTCTTTCAGCCTCCTATAGGAATTTGGGTTTCACTGTAATCAAACTAGGAAACCCCTGGAGGGCTTTCATCAGACATGAGTCAAGTTTCGTCTTAAGAAGATCACTGCCTACAATATGAGGAAGAATTAGAGGGGACAAGACAAGTGGTGGGGAGACCATTTAGGAAGCTAGTGCAAGGGTTGAGGTGAGGGACGATGATGGCTTGGTCAAGAGTGACAGCAACAGAAATACGAGATACAGATGGATATGAAACACAGAGTTGGTCATGAATTGGATGCAGAGTGAGCAATTGCAAGGGTGACAGAAGCTGCCATCTTCCAAGTGGGCAGGTTGGAGGAAGAAGAGTTTCAGGAGAGGTTGGTCAAAGACTCAGTTTTGGGCTTGTTCACCAGCAGTGTCTGAGAGCCATCCTAATGGAGGTGTTTGATAATCAAATCTCTAA
Organism: Balaenoptera musculus; assembly: GCF_009873245.2. Taxonomy (NCBI): domain Eukaryota; kingdom Metazoa; phylum Chordata; class Mammalia; order Artiodactyla; family Balaenopteridae; genus Balaenoptera; species Balaenoptera musculus. The sequence continues at coordinate 79,368,722 of NC_045796.1, forward strand.
CTCCGAAGTGAGCTCTGGATCAGGGTGTGAGTTCGAGAGTTCCAGGCACACATAAAGAGTCTATAAAGACATGGCATTCGTTAGGATCACCTAGGAAAAGTGTGTTTCTCTCAGTCCACGAAAAACACACTATTATGATCCCATGGGAGAATAATTTCATTTTCAATACTTTTTCCATTATATTTCTCTTGGTAATCATTTTTTCTGGTCTTTGTTCTGATAGACTAAAGTGTAAAAAAACCCAAACAAACAGAAGAGTCTCAATGTTGTGGCTCTATGTGCTTCACATTTTAATGACTGATTCCATCTCAAAATGTAGTAATAATTGCTTTTTGTTCATGTGCTTCCTGTATTATTTGTGAGTTGAGTAAAGTAGTCACTAACAAATGTTTTTCAGAAGCTCACTGTGAATCTATAACATACAGTACGTTAGTGTGGGAAGCATTTGCAGTCTACTTGCACGTCTATGTTTCCATAATTCAAATCCTGCCGGCCCCAGCATAACCTACGAGGTAAAATCTAAACCCCAGTCTGCATATTCTTCCAATCCTTCCCTTGCCAAACCCACCTAACAGGGCATGATTTAGCAGTAAGTTCTTATACTGCTTCCCACTGCTCTGCCTTTGCCCATGCTTTCCCTATGCCTAGGCAAAATGAAAATGCATTGCTTCTTGTTCAAAAATTAGGATTTTCAAGACAGTGACAACATGGTATTGAACCAAGTGCAGGGTCCCTCTGAAGCCCTGTGAAATTGCACAGATTTGCAGGCCCATGAAGCCAGCCCTGGCCTGTTTCCTGCCCTGGGAATAATAATAGTATCTGCCTCATAAGGTTGGTATGGGGATTAAATGAGGCAATACATGAACAATTAAAGAGTAGCTGGTACATAGGAAACACGATGTAAGTGTGAGCTATATAGATATATTCAACAACAAAAGATACTCCAAGGGACTCTCATGTCATTTTTGAGTTAGAAAGAGTCATGTCTTCCAAATCTTAATTTTATAACATAAGTATAATTTAAAAAAAGAATGCAAGAAAAGTTTTCATGCTGCGCATCTTTTATTCTTTACTCTCCTTGCATTGAAACCTTCTCCTGCTACAACTCAGCACTCAACACTTCCAGGTCATTCCCTCTTCGGTAACTCAAGGGACGGGAAAGGTGTAAAGGTAGCATCTATATTTCAACTTCTTCAGGAACTCCTGGAGTACCTAAAATTCACTGGTCAAACCTTGTTCTTGGAAAGAGGTTTGGCAAAAAGAGGTCTTTGAGAAAAGACTAATGGAAAGCAACCCAGACCCAACAAAATGGAATCTTCTCATCTCTGTCAAACTTGGAGGAGAGGAATCAAAGGAGGAAAAATCTGCAACACTGAGCTATGGCCCCAAGGCCATTTTTGTCCCTGGTCTGCCTTTTTTGTGGAGTAAAAAGTACTCGAAATTGGAATACAATATTGGAATTCATCATGTCCAAGTTGATTTTTAAAAATATCTTCTGTTTAGATGTGACACTTAACTACATTGGGAAAATTTTAGGATTAAAACAGAACAACCAATTTGCTAAAGAAAGAAGGTGACTGGAGTCTTATCACTCAAACTCCTTAATTTCTTAGAAGCAGAAAAATGATTTCAAGTATTCTGTCAATGGATCTTTACAAAGGAACAGCATTTCTTGCTGAATTTACATGAAAAATAGTGTAGGCATTTCCCCTTTCCCAGACATCTTCTTTATATCCTAAAAAGGAAAAAATGACCAAAAATAGTAGCAATCATCATAATCATAGTAATAGTGATTTTCTTCCAAGAAGCTTAAAATACTTCTTAAACAGCATTTTATAATGAAAAGAAAGTAAATGGACTATTCAGCTACTGGCATTACCACCATTATTTGGACAAGGTAATAACATCTGTAGTGAATTTTAAAATAGCTGAGTCAGACATCTAAGAAATATAAAATGGCACAGGCATTTCTTTTATTTTGAACTCTGAACTTCATTTTCTCTATAAAAACACCTGTGTGGTTGAGTTATGATAGCTCATAATGTCAATTACACCAGCATGAGCTTAAGACAATATAACAATTTATAAAATGAGTGGCCAAATGGGAAATGTCACATCAATCTATCAGTCTGGTTCATGACTCATATATGAAGCAGATATTTCAATATTGGCATCCATGACAAGCCCCATAGCAGTTCTCCACGCAAATTAGATTATTTGGGAGTAAACATTTAGGCAGTAGCGTAGGTTTTATTAGTCAGTTCTTACTAGTGAATTTAGTCCATCACTATGGATGTTGAAGGCCTTTCCCTTTCGTGTATAGGTAAGAATGATGTCATCTGCCTGAGGTTCTATTAGCACGTTGTCACGTTGTCACTAATCCCTGTCAACTAAGTATATGTTCCTCAAATGTAGAATTTTCGTACAATTATTTGAAAGTTCTCTTTTGCTGCATAATAAATTACCTTAAAAGGTAGCAAGGTAAAATAGCAAGCACAGAACTTCTGAAGATGAGAAATATGGGAGCAGGTCTCCATGAGGTTGCAACCAAGCTACTATCCAGGGCCACAGTCATCTCAGAAGTCTGTTGTTACTGAAGGATTCACTCCCAAGCTTGCTCCTGTGGTTGTTGGCGGGTCTCGGTTCCGCCTTAGTAATTGACTGGAGGCGTCAGTTCTTCTCCATAGGACTTCTCACTCCACGACAGCTGGCTTCCCCTCTTCCCGACTTTGCGGCCCGCCCTCCTCCCACAGTGAGATATCCAAAGGAGAGAAGGCACAAGCAAGAGAAGACTTTCAAGATGGAAGTTGCAGAATTTTTTAACCTAATATCATAAGTGACATACCATCACTTCTTCCATATGGGTCACATAGACCAACCCTGGTACAATGTGGGAGGGAACCACACAAGTAAGTGAACATCAGGAAGGAGGGACCATTAGGAGGCTGGCCAGGAGAGGGGACAAACTGTGACTTCAATAAAGGACAGGTTGACATTGAGGGGTCTCTAAGATATTTAAGGGGACATGTCAAGGAAAAGTTGGGGTGGGGGGCAGTTCTAACAAATGAGAACAGGTCAAGAAAACATCCTAATTTAAGTGTGCTTCAATGATAATCACAGCTCATGATTCATATTTATTATCAACAACACTGAGATTAAAGTTGATCTACCTTCACTTCATTTTATACTACCAGTATTATTTCTTTTTTCATTGAAGTATAGTTGATTTGCAATGTTGTGTTAGTTTCAGGTGTGCAGCAAAGTGATTCAGTTAAACATATATATGTATATATATATTTTTTCATATAATCTTGTTCTGATGTATGCATTTTGAAGACTGTATATACTCATTAAAATTTAGGAAAATCTTCCACTCTATAACTAATAATTAATACTAATCTGTATAATTAAATGAACTATTAATTCATTCTGGTAACAACACTTTACTTAGTGGATTAAGGAATATTTATAAAGGATAAAATCAGAACACATAAAATTCATTTTCCATTTATCCTACACCACTGTGAAGTTTGAGATCATCAGGCAAAAACAACCCAACATTCCCCTACCTGACTCAAATCTTCTCTATTACCTTCCATTTCAGAGGGGAAAAAAAAAAGGATAATCCCTCCAATCGTGCCGTGTATGCCACCTGGCCCAACCTTCTCTAAGAACTTGCCCTTGAAGGATTTTCCCACCTCTCACTTCTCAGATCACATCCTCTCAAAGGACTCGTCCCGCAGTTTATAAATACATGCACATGCCCTTTTCTTAAAAAACAACCTTTCCGTATTTTTGCTACTTTTTTCGTCAAGTACAATCTTATCTGCTTCCTTCCTTTTTCTGCCAAACTTTCCAAAAACATACACTAGCAAATTCCTATATTTTTCATTTACCGAAATCCAATATATATTCTCATCTGCTGTACTAAAACTGTTCTCCCAAAGCCATCAGTGACCTCATAGCCATCAACTCCACTGTCTTCTTCTCACTTTCACTTTCAACTTTCTCTGCAGCACTCAATTGTGTCAACAGCCTGCTTGCATCAAAACTCCCACTTTTGGTTCACTATAGGCATTTTTGCTCCCATGCCCCCTCTCTCTTCTTTGTGGATACTCCGTCTCCTAACACCGACTCCCTTGTCCGTTTCATCCAGGCTCATGATTTCAGTACCAGCTGGATGTTGATAATTCCTATCTATCTATGCATAGCTCTTATTTATCTCTCAAGGTCAGTCCCACTGCTTCAACTACAACCCCACATTTTTTACTGAACTAAATACATTTCCTTCATGGGGACACCATCCTTCTGAGCCCTAGGCTGAAAACATATTCACACCCTTAACACCTCACTCTCCCTCAATTACCCACATGTCATCAAAATTCATTCTGCCTTCATAACAGCTTTAACATCCATTTCGTCCTCCTTTTTCTCACCACCACTATCTTACTTTAGGCCCCTGTGAGTCCTCATTTGGAACACTGGTGAAGGCTCCAAATTGTCTCTATTTCTCTCCCTCCACATTCTGTTTTATACACGCTGCCAGAATCTTCTAACACCCTAGAAAGCCTTCAATGACCCCCTATTACGAAATGAAGTCCAAACTCCTTATTCTGACATTTTATTCTCTCCATTAACTTATATGTACTTAGATGCCACGTTGTTTACCAGTCTTACAAAAAATCGGCCTTCTTGATTTGGTTTCTGCTTTTGCTTAAACTCAATGATTCAAGGTTCATTATCAATAAAGTAGCAGTTTGGCCTCTGATTAATGATCAAATAGTTCATCTGTTAAAGAAAAAAATTCATGACACTTGTTAAAGACCAGTGAGGCCGACTTTATTCAGGGGGACGATCGTGATAGATATAGGGACAAAGGAGTTTTGCAGCAGGGAAGAAAGATTGGACTCAACTCCAAAGACAATAAGGAAACGTGGGAATTAATAGCCAGGAACTATAAAGGAGCAGGGTGGCGGTCAGGGGATGGAAAATTACGAAGTGGAAACATGGCGGTTGGCGGGGATTCTGGCTAAACCAACCTAGCAGGATTCTTGCTGAAGGCAGGCCTGGGCTATCACACAGCACCTGGGGGTGGTGGAGAATGAGGAACTTGAGCAGATATTGAGAGTGATTGGATACCAAGGGTGGGGCGATCCTGGCTACACTGACAAAGCAGGATTGTTCTTAAAATTAGCAAGGCAGAAACAGACATGGAAGCCCAAAGTCAGGGCCTGATTGAGAAGAGTTCAGAAGAGTCTGAGAAGAGTTTGGTCAAAGAGAAGGTCTTTGTCAGTCTTAGCTGAGTCAAATACTAACAACCTTCAAAAATGATCCCCATGTCTCATTTTTCGAAGATCAAGAAATGTTTTCAATTAAAGCTCTTCCACTGGCAAGTTTAATTATTCTTTTCTGCAAGACTAATTTGAAATGCACCATTTTCCTAGTTTTCTAATGAAAATAAAATCTTAACTGATATGAAAAACTGTGCCATTGAGACAGACTTCTGTGCTCACAAAGACAATTAGCTAATAACAAAATATTGCTTATTTATTTGATAATAATATTTCCTGATTTAATCTATGAACTTAGAGGTAAAATTATTGATAATTAAAGTACCAATGTTTATGAGCTAGAAATCCACCAAAAATATATAAATTCTAATTCTCCAGAATGTTGGCTAATTCCAAACGAGTCAGTATCAGATACCATACTGAAATTTAAGAACATTGTAAACAGCAAATTTGACAAGAACACAAATCACTCCAAGGAAAATGTTCCCCTTTTCTGCCTGATATTAGACTAAAACAGAGGAAGGTGAGTGAACTGAACTATCGGTCCCACAGACCACTTTCTCACACTCCACGGGACGATTCTTTCAGGCTCTCCAGGGTATTTTCAGCTCCACCAGCCCTGTCTTGGTCCTCACATTCCTGGCTCTAAGCCTGAGCCTAGCGGTGGTGGGTACAGAGCTGCTTTCTTAGTACAGCTGTTCCTAATATGATTCAGTTGGGCATGGAGGAAACACTTTGCCTTCGTAACCAAAAGAAGTCTTTCTTTGACCCCAATTCTTAAAACACTGAGCAATTTTTTTGCTTCCTAATATTTGTAAACTTTACAAATCACATGTAGTATGTGGACCTGAAAAGAAATATTTTACCATTACACTTTGACAAGCATTGGTGGGTCACCCAGTAAAGGTCTGTCAAGAAAACACTGGCCGTGGAGCCGGAAGACCCAGCGTGAATCCTGGCACTGCCACTTTTCAGCTCAGTGACCAGCATGTCACATGCTTTCTTTGATCTTCAGTTTCCTCAGGTGTAAAACGGAGGTAACCACTCTCTCAGGTGAGGGCTCTGATGCCAGTAAAAAGTGAGACACTACATGAGACAACCTTTTTGTGAAAACCGTAAGGCAATACACAAATGTAAGGTATATTTTTTTCGGAGGCCTCAGAAAATCTCTCCTTATCAAACCGGGCTCCTCACGTCACATTCACATCTTCTGGAAACTCATACTTCTCAGGTTGAAAAAACATCTAGCTCTGTGTGTCTCTGTACAAAACTGAAAAGCAAATGCACTTTGATTGACTAATAACTGTATAACTTTGAAGAAAACGGAGCTAAAATAGGACTTAGGTAATATTAAGGTGAAACTGAGCGATATTAGAAGCAAGAAGTTCTGCTAGGTTTCAGCTTAAGGAGACAAAAATATGAAATAAAAATACATATTTCTCTCAAAATCCCTACAGAAGTTACATTTATTGGTGTCAGCAGACACGTCTAAAACTTATAGATCACTTAAGGACCAGCTATAATCTTCTTGGAGAAAAAGAAAACTTTCATTTCTTTCTCTCCAAATCATCTCTTCTCTCATATGGCAACATCCTTCCTGAATTAGAAAGCCAATGGTGCATTCCTTTTTTGCCAATAATTAATATACCTCTCTCTCTATTTTTCTTAAATCAAACCACATCCACTTATAGAGATGTGGCTAAGTTTGCAAATGAGAGAGATCTAGTTTATATTTACACAGCCATCATAAATAGAAAGCATGACACATGCATATGTCTGATTAATTGAAGCTAATCAAATATCTAGTCATTCGATACAGGAATACACCGGAAAGCACTGGTTGGCAATAACGGCTAAAATCTTAACACTTGAAGGAAAGGACTCACTGTTGGACTATCATTACAGAAGACGTTAGAAGCAGGACTAATCTTAACGAAAAGATGAAATTAAACTTTCCCTCCAGCTCTTCCACTTTTATGTCTTTCTTCCCCTACAGCAGTTTCATACTATTCTCTGTCCAGATAATATAGTAACACACAAACACACACACACACACACACACACACACACTTAAACACACACACCCCTACCATGACCCTTGTTAAATGCCATAAAAATTGGTCCACCTCCTTTCAAACACAGCTGCTTTAGCACCACTTAACTAACTGCTGCTTATTGCAATGCCCACACAAGTATAAAAGGTAAATATAATATTAATATCCATTAACATTTTAAACATTTACGCATATATGAATTAAATATATTAAATAACTTTTATATTTTTATAATTATATTATTATTATTAATTATATATTAAATAACTTTTAAATCTAAAATGTCAACTCTCTGGTAGTGGCTTTTATGGATTGTGAGAGTCTAAGTGCAAAAGAGATATATAATGATAAAAAGATAGACAGACAGACAGATACAGACTGCTGGACAGATGACAGCCAAGCAGCCAGAAATTAACTGCATATATGTCTGTGTATGTTTCTACATATATCTGTTCCTATTTGGAGGAGGAAACCCTCTGTATCACACTACTTTAGAATTTTATTTTATTTATATTTTTTTATACAGCAGGTTCTTATTGGTTATCCATTTTATACATATTAGTGTATATATGCCAATCCCAATCTCCTAATTCATCCCACCACCACCACCCACTCCCTGCCCCACTTTCCCCCCCTTGGTGTCCATACGTTTGTTCTCTACATCTGTGTCTCTATTTCTGCCTTGCAAACCGGTTCACCTGTACCATTTTTCTAGATTCCACATATATGCGTTAATATACGATATTTTTTTTTCTCTGTCTGACTTACTTCACTCAGTATGACAGTCTTTAGGTCCATCCACATCTCTACAAATGAACCAATTTCATTCCTTTTTATGGCTCAGTAATATTCCATTGTATATATGTACCACAACTTCTTTATCCATTCATCTGTCAACGGGCATTGAGGTTGCTTCCATGACCTGGCTATTGTAAATAGTGCTGCAAAGAACATTGGGGTGCAGGTGTCTTTTTGAATTATGGTTTTCTCTGGGTATATGTCCAGGTCATGGGATTGCTGGGTCATATGGTAATTCTATTTTTAGTTTTTTAAGGAACCTCCATACTGTCCTCCATAGTGGCTGTATCAATTTACATTCCCACCAACAGTGCAAGAGGGTTCCCTTTTCTCCACACCCTCTCCAGCATTTGTTGTTCGTAGATTTTTTGGTGATGCCCATTCTAACCAGTGTGAGGTGATACCTCATTGTAGTTTTGATTTGCATTTCTCTAATAATTAGTGATGTTGGGCAGCTTTTCATGTGCCTCTTGGCCATCTGTATGTCTTCTTTGGAGAAATGCCTATTTAGGTCTTCTGCCCATTTTTAAGATTGGGTTGTTTGTTTTTTTAATATTGAGCTGCATGAGCTGTTTATATATTTTGGAGATTAATCCTTTGCCCACTGATTTGTTTGCAAATATTTTCTCCCATTCTGAGTGTTGTCTTTTCATGTTTATAGTTTCCTTTGCTGTGCAAAAGCTTTTAAGATTCATTAGGTCCCATTTGTTTATTTTTGTTTTTATTTCCATTTCTCTAGGAGGTGGGTCAAAAAAGATCTTGCTGTGATTTATGTTAAAGAGTGTTCTTCCTATGTTTTCCTCCAAGAGTTTTATAGTGTCCAGTCTTACATTTAGGTCTTTAATCCATTTTGAGTTTATTTTTGTGTATGGTGTTAGGGAGTGTTCTAATTTCATTTTTTTACATGTAGCTGTCCAGTTTTCCCAGCACCACTTATTGAAGAGGCTGCCTTTTCTCCACTGTATATCCTTGACTCCTTTGTCATAGATCAGTTGACCATAGGTACGTGGGTTTAGCTCTGGGCTTTCTAACCTGTTCCATTGATCTATATTTCTGTTTTTGTGACAGTACCATACTGTCTTGATTACTGTAGCTTTGTAGTACAGTCTGAAGTCAGGGAGCCTGATTCCTCCAGCTCCGTTTTTCTTTCTCAAGATTGCTTTGGCTATTTGGGGTCTTTTGTGTCTCCATACAAATCTTAAGAATTTTTGTTCTAGTTCTATAAAAAATGCCATTGGTAATATGATAGGAATTGCACTGAATCTGTAGATTGCTTTGGGTATAATAGTCATTTTCATAATATTGATTCTTCCAATTCAAGAACATGGTATATCTCTCCATCTGTTTGTGTCATCTTTGATGTCTTTCATCAGTGTCCTCTAGTTTTCTGAGTATGGGTCTTTTACCTCCTTAGGTAGGTTTATTCCTATTATTTTATTCTTTTTGTTGTGATGGTGAATGGGACTGTTTCCTTAATTTCTCTTTCTGATCTTTCAGTGTTTGTTAGTGTATAGGAATGCAAGAGATTTCTGTGCATTAATTTTGTATCCTGCAACTTTACCAAATTCATTGATTAGCTCTAGTAGTTTTCTGGTGGCATCTTTAGGATTTTCTATGTATAGTATCATGTCATCTGCAAACAGTGACAGTTTTACTTCTTCTTTTCCTTTTTGTATTCCTTTTATTTCTTTTTCTTCTCTGATTGTCGTGGCTAGAACTTCCAAAACTATGTTGAATAATAGTGATGAGAGTGGACATCCTTGTCTTGTTCCTGATCTTAAGAGGAAATGCTTTCAGTTTTTCACCATTGAGAATGATGTTTGCTATGGGTTTGTCATATATGGGCTTTATTATGTTGAGGTAAGTTCCCTCTATGCCCACTTTCTGGAGAGTTTTTATCATAGATCAATGTTGACTTTTGTCAAAAGTTTTTTCTGCATCTATTGAGATGATCATATGGTTTTTCTTCTTTAATTTGTTAATATGGTGTATCACATTGATTGATTTGCATATATTGAAGAATCCTTGCATCCCTGGGATAAACCCCCATTTGATTATGGTGTATGATCTTTTTAATGTGTTGTTAGATTCTGTTTGCTAGTATTTTGTTGAGGAATTTTGCTTCTATATTCATCAGTGATATTGGTCTGTAATTTTCTTTTTTTGTAGGATCTTTGTCTGATTTTGGTATCAGGGCGATGGTGGCCTAGTAGAATGAGTTTGGGAGTATTCCTTCCTCTGTAAATTTTTGGAAGAGTTTTAGAAGGATGGGTGTTATCTCGTCTCGAAATGTTTGATAGAATTAACCTGTGAAGCCCTCTGATCCTGGACTTTTGTTTGCTGGAAGATTTTAAATCACAGTTTCAATTTCAGTACTTGTGACTGGTCTGTTCATATTTTCTATTTCTTCCTGATTCAGTCTTGTAAGTTTATACCTTTCTAAGAATTTGTCCATTTCTTTCAGGTTGTCCATTTTATTGGCATAGAGTTGCTTGTAGTAGTCTCTTATGATGCTTTGTATTTCTGCGGTGTCCGTTGTAAATTCTCCTTTTTAATTTCTAATTTTATTGATTTGAGTCCTCTCCCTCTTTTTCTTGATGAGTCTGGCTAAAGGTTTCTCAATTTTGTTTATCTTCTCAAAGAACCAGCTTTTAGTGTTATTGATCTTTGCTATTGTTTTATTTCTATTTCATTTATTTCCGCTCTGATCTTTATGATTTCTTTCCTTCTGCTAACTTGGGGTTTTGTTTGTTCTTCTTTCCCTAGTTCCTTTAGAGTAAGGTTAGGTTGTTTATTTGAGATTTTTCTTGTTTCTTGAGGGAGGATTGTATTGCTATAAACTTCCGTCTGAGAACTGCTTTTGCTGCATCCCATAGGTTTTGGATCATTGTGTTTTCATTGTCATTTGTCTCTAGGTATTTTCTGATTTCCTCTGTGATTTCTTCAGTGATCTCTTGGTTATTTAGTAACATATTGTTTAGTCTCTACGCGTGTGCTTTTTACATTTTTTCTCTCTAATTGATTTCTAATCTCATAGCATTGTGGTCAGAAAAGATGCTTGATATGACTTCAATTTTCTTAAATTTACCGAGGCTTGATTTGTCACCCAAGATGTGATCTATCCTGGAGAATGTTCCGTGTGCACTTGAGAAGAAAGTGTAATCTGCTGTTTTTGGAAGGAATGTCCTATAAATATCAATTAAGTCTATCTGGTCAATTGTGTCATTTAAAGATTCTGTTTCCTTATTAATTTTCTGTTCGGATGATCTGTCCATTGGTGTAAGTGAGGTGTTAAAGTCCCCCACTATTATTGTGTTACTACTGTCAATTTCCTCTTTTAGAGCTGTTAGCATTTGCCTTATATATTGAGGTGCTCCTATGTTGGGTGCATATATATTTATAATTATTATATCTTCTTCTTGGATTGATCCTTGATCATTATGTAGTGTCCTTCCTTGTCTCTTGTAACAGTCTTTATTTTAAAGTCTATTTTATCTGATATGAGTATTGCTACTCCAGCTTTCTTGTGATTTCCATTTGCATGGAATATCTTTTTCCACCCCCTCACCTTCAGTCTGTATGTGTCCCTAGGTCTGAAGTGAGTCTCTTGGAGACAGTATATATATGGGTCTTGTTTTTGTATCCATTCAGAGAGCCTGTGTCTTTTGGTTGGAGCATTTAATCCATTCACATTTAAGGTAGTTATCGATATGTATGTTCCAATTACCATTTTCTTAATTGTTTTGGGTTTGTTTTTGTAGGTCCTTTTCTTCTGTTGTGTTTCCCACTTAGAGAAGTTCCTTTAGCATTTGTTGTGGAGCTGCTTTGGTGGTGCTGAATTCTCTTAGCTTTTGCTTGTCTGTAAAGTTTTTGATTTCTCTGTCGAATCTGAATGAGATCCTTGCTGGGTAGAGTAATCTTGGTTGTAGGTTCTTCCCTTTCATCACTTTAAATATATCATGCCACTCCCTTCTGGCTTGTAGAGTTTCTGCTGAGAAATCAGCTGTTATCCTTATGGGGGTTCCCTTGTATGTTATTTGTCGTTTTCCCTTGTTGCTTTTAATAATTTTTCTTTGTCTTTAATTTTTGTCAATTTGATTATTATTGTGTCTCAGGGTGTTTCTCCTTGGGTTTATCCTGCCTGGGACTCTCTGCACTTCCTGGACTTGGGTCACTATTTCCTTTCCCATGTTAGGGGAGTTTTCGACTATAATCTCTTCAAATATTTTCTTGGGTCCTTTCTCTCTCTCTTCTCCTCCTGGGACCCCTATAATGCAAATGTTCATGTGTTTAATGTTGTCCCAGAGGTCTTTTAGGCTGTCTTCCTTTCTTTTCATTCTTTTTTCTTTATTCTTTTCTGTGGCCGTGAATTCCACCATTCTGTCTTCCAGGTCACTTATCCATTCTTCTGCCTCAGTTATTCTGCTATTGACTCCTTCTAGTGTATTTTTAATTTCAGTTATTGTATTGTTCATCTCTGTTCTTTAATTCTTCCAGGTGTTTGTTCTTTAATTCTTCTAGGTCTTTGATAAACATTTCTTGCATCTTCTTGATCTTTGCCTCCATTCTTTTGCTGAGGTCCTGGATCATCTTCACTCTCATTATTCTGAATTCTTTTTCTAGAAGGTTGCCTGTCTCCACTTCATTTAGTTGTTTTTCTGGGGTTTTAGCTCGTTCCTTCATCTGGTACATAGTCCTCTGCCTTTTCATTTTGTCTATCTTTCTGTGAATGTGGTTTTCGTTCCACAGGCTGCAGGATTGTAGCTCTCCTTTCTTCTTCTGTCTGCCCTCTGGTGGATGAGGCTATCTAAGAGGCTTGTGCAAGCTTCCTGATGCAAGGGACTGGTGGTGGGTAGAGCTGGGTGTTGCTCTGGTGGGAAGAGCTCAGTAAAACTTTAATCCACTTGTCTGCTGATGGGTGGGGCTGAGTTCCCTCCCTGTTGGTTGTTTGGCCTGAGGCGACCCAGCACTGGCGCCTACAAGCCCTTTGGTGGGGCTAATGGCGGACTCCAGGAGGGCTCACACCAAGGAGTACTTCCCAGAACTTCTGCTGCCAGTGTCCTTGTCCCCCTGGTGAGCCACCACTGCCCCCCACTTCTGCAGGAGACCCTCCAACGCTAGCAGATAGGTCTGATTCAGTCTCCTATGGGGTCACTGCTCCTTCCCCCTGGGTCCTGATACGCACACTACTTTGTGTGTGCCCTCCAAGAGTGGAGTCTGTTTCCCCCAGACCTGTCAAAGTGCTGCAGTCAAATCCTGCTAGCTTTCAAAGTCTGATTCTCTGGGAATTCCTCCTCTCATTGCCAGACCCCCAGGTTGGGAAGCCTGACGTGGGGCTCAGAACCTTCACTCCAGTGGGTGGACTTCTGTGGTGTAATTGTTCTCCAGTTTGTGAGTCACCCACCCAGCAGTTATGGGATTTGATTTTATTGTGATTTCACCCCTCCTACTGTCTCATTGTGGCTTTTCCTTTGTCTTTGGATGTGGGGTATCTTTTTTTGGTGAGTTCCAGTGGCTTCCTGTTGATGATTGTTCAGCAGTTAGTTGTGATTCTGGTGCTCTCGCAAGAGGGAGTGAGTGCACATCCTTCTACTTTGCCACCTTGAACCCTATCACACTACTTTAGATGATGTTCTAGTTTGCTGTATGTGAGGTCAGCCATGAGATGAAACAATCATTTTCTCCCTGAACCAAATAAAACATCAAACAATGGACAAGACCTTTGCAAAATGTTTCTTATCTTGCAAACTGATGTCTTTTTTAATCTTAGGTAAAAACCATTTCTAAAATTGGTTTTGGATCCTCACATTGCTCATGATTGTAGCACTCCTTATTGTGAAGCCTCTTTCTGAGGTCTTTGTATCTATGGCAGTTTTTCAAAAAAACCTATTCTTTCCATTTTCTGAAAAAAGTTACTTGCTTCAAGAAACTCTCCTTTAGGGTTCTCTTTCAAAGATTATTCAATTGGGAAACAGCTATAATATTGAGACCTATGTATAGAGAATTACATTATTACATTTGTGTTAATCCTGTATTTATGTTTTATGCAATCCTTGAAATCAAGGAAGTAAGTATAATCCCAGTTCTATCATGAAGGAAAGCATATGTACAACTTAAACTGTCAGAGCTAAATATAATGTACAACTAACAGACCACTCATAGAAGCATCTGACACACACAGTTAGGAATCACGAGTCCTTTTTCCACTCCTCCCTGTTACTTAGCAAAACAACCATTCTGGATTTCAATTTCCTCCTAGCGATACTAATATTTGCCCTGCCTTTCTCAGAGGGTCATGTTGAGAATCAAATGAGATAATAAATTTTAAGACACTGTATTGCTTTATTATTACTATTTAGGCAAAGAGCACTATAAGTTGTTTTTGGCTTTTCAGGAAAACAAGCTCCCAGACTTTATCATTAACTTCCAGAACTAAATATTTTTTTATAACTTAAGTTGTTTTACTATCTGGTAGAAATGCCAAATCACAGATTTGGGGCATAAAGACCTTGGTAAGGATAGGATTGGTTAAGTAATGGCTTCAGATCCTGTAAGTTTTAAGGCACAGATTTTAGGGACAGTGGAGGACTGTAGGTAGTTGAAGACCATAAGATGAAGTCCAGGAAGCTTAGGCAGCCCTAAGAGGTCAGCACAATACGGCTTCACCTCTCCACTCCCTCATCATCTCTTAACACCCTAACGGCACCCATGCAGGTAAATACTCATGTCCACTCCCTCCCCAACCCCAAATGCAATTCTTTCTCTACCGATTCAAGTTCTACCCAAGGTCACTCTAAAGATCTCTGCCTTCCTTGACAACCTCTATAGCTATTCCAAACCAATGCCACTGAACAACACTTGAAGTACTTTTTTGCATCCCTCCCTCATTTTTGCTTTTGTTGCTGACTGTTTGATGAATACATGTCTAGTTTCCACCTTTAAAGTATAAGGTCCTGATAAAGGGATAAACTTGAAAGAATGGACAACCTTCAGAACAACTGTAGGAAAAAGCAATTAATAGCATAACCAACAAAAGATGGAGGTAAACATAAGAGTTTATACTGCCATCCTCATAGACCCTCAAAATTTTCATAGTGTTGTTTTATTAGAGTGGATGACAATTTTGTTCTATTTGCTATGGAGGACACACCTTACAGTGAGATTGAGTTTCCATCCTCCGATGCTATACTTAGACAATTTAGTCTCTACTTTCTTGAAAATGCAACAAGTCTCAGAACAGAAAGACCAACTGTTCCCATTAAGACTGTCACCAAGGCATATATCCACATCATTAAAGACAAAAAAGCATGTTTGAGACTATTATAGCTTAATTTATACCAAGTGTAGGTGTTGATAATATTTCTGAATATCTTTAGCTATTAGTCATTCATTTCTTCCACTTGAAATCTTCATCTTTTGAAAGTCAAGGAGAAATGAGGAAAATAAGTAGAAAGTTTCACCAAATTTTAACCCTTCCTCCCAACTTCATCACAATTCCGGAGCTGGTCAAATTTTAGAAGGTTGTGAAGAGACCACTATCAAATACAGACCTTTGACTTACAAGAAAAAAAAAATATGCACAGAGATTGATCATGTTTCTCAATTGTACTTCCTAAGTCTTTTTGAAGAAAAGTATTATGAAATGAAATTAAATACAATACAAAATCAAAATATAAATACTGTGTCTATGTATATCACTTAAAAGGCATTTTATATTTTATAGATTTTATAATTTTCCACAATTTAATATATTTTAGTTCTTATCTGTTGGAGCAGACTAAAGGTAAACTAGAACTCTGGTAAAAAGTGCCAAGGAGAAGTGCCAAGGAGGCTAAACTTTGTAATATTGAGAAATAATTACAATACTTTATAGAAACTGCTGTGATATACCCGGTGTTGAGGCCAAGTTGAGTGTTTTAGAAATTGTGAAAGTAGGCTTGACTTTATTTGGACTGACAATTACCATCCCCCTAAGAAAGTTCTCTGAGGGTCTTCAACTGAGATTGCACCACCCACAATACTCCAACTTCATCTGACACAAATATGCTTGTGTACAAGTTTCCTCACCTGACTCCCTCTTCCACCTGACCTAAATTCCCTCTTGGCCTCAGATTCTTATGTTCATGCTTATTCAGGTTTGGAGATTCAGCTAATAGCTTTTCTTTCCCGTTGAGCTTCTCCAAGTCTGCTTTCGTGACCTACCTCTACACTTTATCTGACCTGTGTTCAGCTCCTCCCATTTTAGCATGAACATCTCATAGGAGACACACTCTACTACCCACCTCATGTTATGGCAATAGCCCAGTTTTATCACCATGAGAATCAGTGTTATGAAAGAATGATGTACTAGCATGCCTTGGAAAAAGAAGGAACAATTGTATTGTGCAACATAAGACCACAAGTTTTGAAGGGTTTTGAATTCTAACTAATTGAAAAATGTCCAGAAAATTTGAAGATTCAAGATAGCTTCCTTAAGAACAAACATTCTTGACCCAACAGAATCCTAAGACTTCCCTTCTGCTCATGCATTCCCTCCAAGAACTGCCCTCAACTTATTTGGCTTGGCCTTATGAGTAGAACACATATAACTTCCTTAAGCAATCCAATTTTATAATACTTTTTGTAAATGTAAATGTCAATTTCCCTTCTGTTTCCATTTTCTCACCAGAATCATAATTTTGGTATCACATGAGTTCAATATACCTTTACCTTTTCTCTCCCTCTATCACCCAGCTATTTGAACATAGTGAATGCCAAAATAAGTTCTGAAAGATAACAGAATATACCATCATCTAATACCATATAAAATGTAATCTGAAAAAAATTTTACTTTTTAGCCTTCCAATTGTTATAAGTAAATTGGTCTTCACTCTACCAATGTAACACTTCAGATAATATATGTATTAGACGATTAATAGCTCCTCATTTCTTGTAACTCTCTTCCCTCAGCCAAGAAATTCCTCCATCTCATGATTACATTAAATCCTGTGTATTCTTCAAACTTCAGCAAAAGAGTGATTCCCCCAAAAGGAGCCTTCCCAACACCACCAAACTTCCCTGGTCTCCTGTTCTCTCTCAGGGTCTTTGTTCCTTCATGTTGTCTTCTGTGCATCATAACAAAACCCACCCTCATCCCCCAGACCTCACCCCCACAAAAACATACCTGTTCTGCAATGCACTCCCTCAGAACTCTGCCAGGTAACTGAAGATAATATAATGAAATCAGATGTTTTACCTAGAACAGAGTCAACTCAATCACTAATAGGCTTTATCATTGTGAAGTTAGATTGAGTGAGCTCAACAGCAGTCTGCGTTGCTTTCAACTACAAATGGATTAATCATGGGAAATTTTTAGACACAACGCATGAAATTTTTAAGCACAAGATGCACAGAGGATATTTTAGGGTAAAAGAGGACTTTGTAACTCCTTAAGTGAGCCATTCATAGATGTTATCAATGCCAACACTATCTTTCCAGCAACTTGTAGCCAACAAAAGCTAGGCTCTGAAATCTAAATCCAAACAGGAATCAAGATAAACATAGAATTCAGAAAAACTATTCTAACTCTTGAAGATCCTCTTTTGAATCTTCAACATATTTTTCAACTTATTACTACTATTTATCAGTCCTTAGAAAGAATATTAGCTTTATTACACCTCACCTAATTGAATCAATCTAAGCTTACTCTTATAGGTGGGGTGCTTTTAAGAATGTTACATGAGCCCCATAAGTATTAAGAGCTCTTTCTTCATTTCCTTTATATCTGAACATAATCTGGGTTCATCTCCTTCCACACAGTACCTCCTGAAATAAGTTTGATCCCTGCCATTTCAGTTAGCTTCACACAGATAAAAAGTTTACGTGTGCTGAAAACTGTAAGACACTGATGAAAGAAATTGAAGAAGACACAAATAAATGGAAAGATACTGCATGCTCACAGATTGGAAGAATTAATTGTTCAAATGTCCATACTACCCAAAGCCATCTATAGACTCAAAGCAATCCTTATCAAAATTCCAATGCCATTTTTCACAGAAATAGAAAAAAATCCTTGAAAATTTTTGGAACGACAAAAGATCCCAAATAGCCAAAGCAATACTGAGAAAGAGCTGTAGACATCACACTTCCTGATTTCAAGCTATACTACAACGCTATAGTAATCAAAACAGTATGGTACTCTCTGCTCTGGGTACCCCCTCCTCAGGGTCAAAGGGTAAGGGTGAGTTGATATAAAACTCAATAGAAATTTTAACTGCTTAAGGGAGGTGTGTTAGCCAGGCTTCTCCAGAGAAACAGAGTCAACAGAATGTGTATATATACAGAGAGATTTATTTCAAGGAATTGGCTCATGCAATTGTTGAGGTTTGGCGAGTCCAAAATCTGCTGCAGTAGGCTAGCAGGCTGGAGACTCAGGGAAGAGTTGCAATTTGAATCCAAAGACAGCCTGCTGGCAAAATTCCTATGTGCTCAGGGTAGGTCAGTCTTTGTTCTATTAAGGCCTTCAACTGATTGGATAGGCCCATCCACATTATGGAGGGCAATCTGCGTTATCCAAATTCCACTAATTTAAATGTTAATCTCAGCCAAAAAGCACCTTCACATCCAGAATAATGTTTGAACAGATATCTGAGCACTGTGGCCCAGCTAAATTGACATATAATTTTAACCATCTCTGGTGGAATTTGAGAGTCACAGAGATTTGCCTCACTTTCAATCTGGAGCACTAGTAAAAAACATCCTCACCTGAGAATATACAAGTTGGTGGGTAAACTCTGGGGAGACAGTGGAAGAGATGAGAAAGCTGAAACTAAACAAGAAGTACTGAGTTACATTAACTTGGAAAATCTGTGTTATTCATGTTTAAATACAGATCCACAGAAGTTAATTTCAATTATAAGTAATAATATTTTTTAAGTTTACCAGAAAACAAAGTATATAGAAACACACACATAGACCAATGGAACAGAATCCAGAGCCCAGAAATAAATCCACACATACATGGTCAACTAACATTTGACAAAGAATACTCAATGAGGAAAGGATAATCTCCTCAATAAATGGTGTCGGAAAAACTGGATATCCACATGCAAAAGAATGAAAATGGACCCTTATCTTACATCACTCACAAAAATTAACTCAAAGTCGATTAAAGACTTCAATGTAGGAGCTGAAACTATAAAACTCCTAGGAGAAAACATAGGGAAAAAGACCTTGACATTGATCTTGGCAACAATTTTTTGGACATGACACCAAAAGCACAGGCAAGAAAAGCAAGAATAAACAATTGGGACTACATCAAACCAAAAAGCTTCTGCACAGCAAAAGAAGCAATCAGCAAAATGGAAAGGGAAAAAACATTTTCAAATCATGTATCTTGTAACAGGTTAATATTCAAAATATACAAGGAACTCATACAACTTAATAGCAAAACTACAAACAGTCTGACTTTTAAATGGCAAAGTACCTGAATAGAGACTTTTCCAAAGAAGACATACAAATGGTCAACAGGTACATGAAAAGTTGCTTAACATGACTAACCATAAGGGAAATGCAAATCAAAACCACAATGAGGGGCTTCCCTGGTGGCACAGTGGTTAAGAATTCGCCTGCTAATGCAGGGCACACGGGTTCGAGCCCTGGTCCGGGAAGATCCCACATGCCACAGAGCAACTAAGCCCATGTGCCACAACTACTGAGCCTATGTGACACAACTACTGAAGCTCACGTGCCTAGAGCCTGCGCTCCGCAACAAGAGAAGCCACCGCAATGAGAAGCCCACCCACCACAAGGAAGAGTAGCCCCCGCTCGCTGCAACTAGAGAAAGCCCGGGCGCAGCAAAAAAGAGCCAACGCAGCCAAAAATAAATAAGTAAATAAGATAAATTTAAAAAAAAAAAACCACAATGAGTTATCATCTCACACCTGTCAGAATGGCCATCAGCAAAAAGACAAGAGATAAGTGTCAGTGAGGATGTGGAGCTTTTCAACAGTGAACACTTTTGCGCTGTTGGTAGGAATGTAAACTGGTGCATCCACTATGGCAAATGTTATGGAGGTTACTAAAAGAATTAAAAATAGAACTACTATATGATCCAGCACTCCCACCTCTGGGAATAATCTGAAGGAAATAAAGTCAGTATCTTGGAGAGATAACTGCACTCCCATATTCACTGCATCATTATGTACAATAGACAAGACATGGAGACAACCTAAGTGTCTGTCAATGAATGAATGGATAAAGAAAATGTGGTATATATATATATATGTGTGTGTATATATATATATATATATATATATACACATACTGGAATTATATACATATATATATATATATACACACACACTGGTATTTTATATATATATACACACTAGAATATTATTCATCCCTAGAAAGGAAGGATATCCTGCCATTTGTGACAAGATGGATGAACCTCAAGGGCACTATGCTAAGTGAAATAAGCCAGCCACAGAAAGACAAATACTATATGATCTCACTTATATCTAGAATCTAAAACCTAAACTCAGAAACGGAGTGGTTGCCAGAGGTGGGGAGGTGGGAGAAGTGGATGAAGGCGGTCAAAAGGTACAAATTTCCAGTTACCAGATGTATAAATTCTGGGGACTGATGTACAGCATGATGATTACGGTCAACAATACTATTTTGTATACTTGAAAGCTACTGAGAGAGCATGTCTTAAAAGTTCTCACCCCACTCACACCAGAAAAAGGTAGTGTGAGTGATGGATGTGTTAACTAACCTTAGTGTGGTAATCATTTTGCAATATATAGAACATTCAATTACCTTGTTGGACACATTAAAATTACCCAGTGTAATATGTCAATTACATCTCAGTAAGGCTGTGTGTGTGTGTGTATGTGTATGTGTGTGAATTCTCCAGCCGTAGGCATTTCTCCTACAAAAACATATAATTTGCAAAAAGCCAACCAGGTAATAGTATAGTATATAAAACATAGCGAAAAAACTAGGAAATGGCCATCCCAGCTATCTTTGTAGACACATGACAGAATAAATGATAATATTTTGCACTATGGTTAATCTTGCAGGCTGCCTCAAACCCTCTCTAAGGTTTAAATCCTAAATAACAGTGCAGTATGATTTTCACTAAATAAAATAAAAATTAAAATATTTGGCTTTTTGTGATGATCCCATTATCAACCTAGGAATTAGAAGTTAGATAGTCATACATAATGAATATTAGAGAAGCATAAATAAATTGGCATGGCCTACCATAAATGTGAAATTGTTTAAACCTTCCTAAAGCTATTCCTAACTAGCAACAGAGTTTTGCATGAGTGACATCTAGGGGCTTAAAAGGATTAACAGCAAAACACTCTTCATCTAAACTCCTTAAACTTTCCCATTTGCATCTGAGTAATTGACATATACACAGTTCAACACCTAGTATAGAATCTATACCACTTAAAAATTAATGTCCAGTTATCTAAAATGCCATTACCTAAGACCACGTTTTTTTAAACTATTGCAATATTGTATGAGTTCCACTGATTGAAGACTTAAGAACCAAACAGTGGATACTAGAGATAAAAGTTTCCGTTTTCTTAAAATTAGCAAACTTCAAGAAAAGAATATAGGCCTCCCTGTTCTTTAATCTCCTCCCATTGTCCTCAGTAGATTTCATTCTATAATCCCTTCATAGAAATGTTAGAATCCTTTTTTCTTACCTTATTTCTCTGGTAAAGCTTTTGTTGTAGCTCTATGATCTAGGAACAATGCATCAGATATTAGAGGAAAGTAAGTTTCCACCGGAGGTAGTTGGATGGAAAAAGAGGTTAAGGCCTATTTTATCTCCCTATACCTACATGGCACTCATGTGAGGTGCAGCAGTTCCCCCTTATCTTTGAGGGATACTTTCTAAGACCCCCCAGTGGATGCCTGAAATCTCAGAGAGTACCTAACCCTTATATACTATCCTTGTCCCTATGCATACATACCTATGATAAAGTTTAATTTGTAACTTAGACCCATCTTAACTAAGTGTGTACCATGCACTGTAGCCATAACTTTTGCAGTTTGAGGTGCAACAGCAAAACTAACAGGAATTTCTTTTTCCTTCTTCACAATTTCACAGGTAGAAGATTCATTCTTACCCTAGATCTTAGCAACTTCAGCAATTTTTTTTCTTTCCTCATTAAGTCAAGAATTGTCACCCTTTCACTTAAAGGAAGCACTTCACAGCTTCCCTTTGGCAGATCCAAATTGCCAGCATCCCTCCTCTTGGGTTTTGCGGCCATTATTCAGTAAAATAAGGGTTACTTGAACAAAAGTACTGAGATAACTCACAGACCATTTGATAACTGAGAAAGCTACTGAGGGACTAAAAAGGCAGAATACGCTGGACAAAGGGATGGTTCATATCCTGGAGAGTTGGAGTGGGACAGCGTGAGATTCCATTACGCTACTCAGAATGGCGCACAAGTTAAAACTTATGAATTGCTTATCTCTGGAATTTTCCATTTAATATTTTCAGACCGTGGTTGACCACAGGTAACTGAAACCAGTTTTGAAAGCAAACCTGCAGATGGGGTGGGGAGACTACCGTATTTATTTGTTAAAAGTGTTTAGAGTAGTTTGAGATTGTAAAAACCCATTCGTACATTAAATGTGTTTAATTCAAGCGTATTTATATAATTTTCTATATCCAAATGTTGAAATCTACTTTTAGAATTTTGACGACTTCATAAAACAATACTTTTAGACTTCTTGCTGCTTGTATTTTTATATTTGGTTATTAACTAAATGGTGAATAAAACTATTTCAGAATGTTTTATTAGCTTTGATATTATGTAAAATAAAGCCTTTGGTATTCTCCTTGCCCTTCCTTATTATGAATTAAATAGGATATTCCAGGTATCTCAAAAAATAACGCTTCCTTTTTCTTTTCTTAAACACAAAGTCCAGAAGCTTTTTCTAAAATTCACTGTCAAAATTGCTCTTTATATTGCAAGAAGACACTGGGGTTTCTTCTAATTATTTAATTAAAGGTCTTCGCCTCCCCTCAATTGTCAGTACCATATACACCATACCTTGAGTTGGATGCACATCTACCTAGAAAATGGCTGTCCAAGGCCATGTTCCCCTTCAGAGACTCAATCTATTTGGAAGGGAAATTTCTAGGTCAGGAGTAAGTGTGTATGAAGGAAAGTTGATATCAGAAACTTTAATCACCTAGTCCTGTAGGATTGCTATAACCCTACCAGAAACTAGCCTCCTAAATATTCAGATAGCTCTTCTTCATTTTCCTTTACCCCTGGACATAATTTGGATCCATCTCCTTCCACAGAGTTTCCGGTTATCTTCTAGTCAAGTCCTAACGACGTGACTCTCCGGAGGAACCACTGTACTGAGAGAACGCACCTCAGGCTGCAGCAGCCGCACAGCAGGGATAGAAAATCCAATTCTTAGGATCAAAGTACGAACCAACACATTGTATGAAGGTGGGGTAGAGTCATTTGCCAAATCCTCAATTTTACATTATTTGTACAATTCACATTAAAACAAGTTAAATACGACAAAGTGTGGAAATATGGGAGACTTGGATCTGGCGCGTGGTAGGGTTACAATAATTACTTGTTGAATGAGTAAATGAAACGTAAAGCAACGTAGTCACCGAAGAGGGTTCCACATACAACACAAAACAAGAAAGACAGAGCGGGAGGTGTCCACTCTCTCCACCCCACTAGCAAGTCAAACCCCCCTCCACGTATCGCCTTATTTTTCTACCCTCCCTTACGACCAATTTTATTGAGCTGTCTACACCCGTTGTCACTGCTTCACCGCCTCCCATTCATTTTATACCTTCTTTTTTAGTCTGAGGCCGTCTTCCTATAAGCCCCAGACTGACACGAGATGAACACAGGGGAACAGAAATGGCGGCAGGGCAGCTGTGGGGCGATAGGACCCGGGATATGACAAACATACCTGGAGTTTCTCTCCACCTTCCCGAGGCGGCTCCAAGGACAACCCGCCGCACACCATGTGAGCGTCTCTAATTGGCGGCTGAATAAGACTGACAGCAAGATCTCAGGCCGATCCGCAAGCGAAAGCCAATGGGAAGGAACCACTGTGCGCGCTCTCAGTGCCGAGAAAACAAACCTCGGTTCGGCAGGTGCACGAAGACCCAGATCCAGGGCGGGAAGAGGAGGGGACGCGCACGCCCGGCCCCTGAGACCCCTCACTGGAGGCCAGCAAGGGCCGGAGGGCAGCAGGCTCCGCCCCTAATGCTGCGAGGTTAAGCTGCCCCGCCCCTAATGCTGCGAGGTTAAATCGCGCCGTGATATTGGTAACCAGGGGCCCTCCTGCCCCCAGATACAGCAGGGAGGAGAGAAGGAAAAAGAGAAGCAGAGAAACCCTGAAAGCTTGAGTGTTTACTCAAAAGAGGCTTATGTAACCCGGACAGAACTGAGGAAACCAGGACCATTATCTTTATAGAGCAAGACTGGTCACTTTCGCCACACAAAACAGGGCTCGGGAACAGGCTGAGTTCACTCGCAGAGAAATACAGTTATAAGTCTGCATATCTGAGTTGTAACTGTGAATTTAAAACTTATTACATTTGAAAATGGAGAGACTAGAACCCAGAGAAATCTATATTTAGCACCTTCCCCTGCCAGATGGATCTCCGCAGAGACTGAGCAATTTAAGCTCATGTGGCCGACAACAATTTCCCCTCCACAAATGACAAACAGATGTGACACCATTTCCTAATTCTGCAGAAGGGAAACTGAAATGCAAAAAAAGTTTAATGATTAACCTATCTAAATTCTGTGGTCCTAAATACCCAATTTATCAGTCACAGAAATACAATCTAGACTTTTTTTTCCAACTAGTACCAGTCTAGGGGGGGCTAGGAAACAGAGGGTGAGGGCCTGAGCGCTTGGTCCATGAAAGTTAAGGTCAGGGAAAGAAGACAGCTAGGCCTTCAGTGAGGGCACAATTGAAATTACTGTTTTGAATCTGAGTTTTATGTTGCTTTTATTAAATTAGGAGCACTCTCTCTCTCTCTCTCTGATAATTGTTTTAATCACTCAAGAGGTATTTATTGAGGACCTATTTCTGATCAATTCAGTTTATTCCAGTTAAGTGTTGACTGGGAATTAGCCATGTGGCTGCCATTGTGCTAAATTCTGGGGACAGAATTAAAATTCTGGGGAGTGAGCTGGACTAACACAGTCCCCACTTCCCTGGCCTAAGGCAGTGAGGAGGAGGCTTTAAAGAGGTTATGATGGCTGTGATAAGTGTTAGACAACATAAAGTATAAGGTGCCATGGGGAGCACAGAATAAGAGAGTCTAATCTGGACTAGCCTTACCCTAGTAAGGGTCTTCATAGGCTTTTATTTACAGAAAATAGATACAAATTCATTTTTATTTGAGGTTAAAACTAGAATGCCAGTTTTTTCAAGGATGACATTTTAAAATCAGACAGCATAGAGAACTGAAGTAATTTATAAAAAGTATAGATTGGGATTTGAACATTCGTTGAACACTACCCCTTGTTCAACATTTGAATTCCCTCATTAGTATTGTTTCCTGAAGCATTATTTTTATATACATAATATTATACATATACACCATATTTTATATCCCACCCATCACTCTTTGAAAGAGAGTGAATCCAAAACCACTTTACTATGTAAACAACATAAATTAATTTTGTACATTGTATATTATGACAGGCACAGTATTATTATGTTTTCATTTGTAATGAGTTTTAAGACCTAAAACTACAACATGGATTGTGCCAATGTTGAGAATGAATTCACTGAAGAAAATTTTACTCTATTTTTAAAACCCTAAAATCTACCTAGTCTAGAACTCTTAGCCACAGAATTTGGCAACATGATGGCTACTTCAATGATTGGGAATTATAAAAATTATTTGGCACTAATAAATACTTCAGTTTTGCAATAAATGAGAGCACATGTGATATTACTGACATCATAAGATTATTCTCACTCATTTGCATTCTGGTATGCTTTCATGAGAAAGATAAAGAGCTGACGTTATGACTAGCATATTGGTAATGGCACTGGGAGTGGCCCCATGGGAGTGTCAGACATGGGGATAGCAAGCGTGTCCTACAGATTAAAATGTTGAGGACCTCTGTTCTAACTACTACTGGGCCTCCCTGTCAAGGACTCTAGCCCCTGACCTCGGATATTTCCAGGAACAGAAAACATCTCTACCATGAGTCTGTTTTACTGAAGGTTCTCACTCTGTAGGTGAACCGAAGTTCCACAAGGCAGACCAATCCCAGGAGCGGTGCACCACTAGCGAGATGAAGCCTTAACATGCAGTGTAAAGGAGGAAAAACAGCAGTTCCATCCTTGTGTATGTGTTGGGAAGGAGTAGGGAAGCTTTAGGAAAATGTCACTCTAAGATTTTCTTTCCAAGGTGAGTTAAAATAAGCCTGTGAGACAGTCACAGAGAATTAAATTCCGTTTATGCAGGTTGTAATGCACTCAGGCATTGCTAAAACATGGGGCTAAATATATATTTCTGTATAGTTCTGAAATGGTCATGTTTATAATTACTAAGAATTTTAATTATTAAACCTTATTATCTAATAACCTTATTATTAAACCTTTATCTATTATAGGTTTAATTATTAAACCTATAATAGATAAAAGAATAAACATTATGAAATTAATATAATCAAGTCTATCAATTGGACCTTTTAATATCATTTTAATTATGACATTCTTTAGCCAACCAATGTTATACTGAAATTCTTATTTTCTTTTCTTAGATTTCCATTAGTTGCAGTGAAGGCTAAGCTACTTCACTAACACTAACAAAGAAAGACAAAAATGCAATGGCTCAACCAAGATAGAAGGTTCTTTCTTCTTCCTGTAGTAATTAAGCACAGAAAGGTGGACTCTGCTACAGATGGGCTCAAACAAGTGGAGTGGCCCCTCCATCCTATGAATTCTAAGAGCCCATTTACTTCCCATTCCATTGGTGATAACTTAGCCACCTGAGCATTCATACCTACAAGGGGGGCTCATCTCTGTTACCTCTTGCTCGGCAGCCATTTGCCCAGCCGGCCACAATTGGTAGCCTACACCACAATACTTTTGGGTCAATTTCTTTATTATTTTAGAATTTTAAGACCCTCTTCCTTCATCGTTATCTGGTCCTCTGGATATACAATGACACAGGATGTAAAGGTAGTGACACTGACATGGCTGTTTAATCCATGCAAAGAGTTTAGGGACATTGTACCTGGTCTGCAGTAGAGTTTGTAAAGAAAGAATCAAGGAGTGCTACTCTAAATTTACTATATGCATCTGCCTTTTTTATTGATAAATATTCTGGAATTTTATCAAGAGTGACTATACTTGTAAAGGTATTGGTTAATAACTGGAATAGCAGCTAGGTACACTTTATTCAGCAAACATATCAGGAAACATGTCAACTAATTAAAGCTATGCTCATGTAATGGATTTTTTTTTTAAGATTTTCTTGATGTGGACCATTTTTAAAGTCTTTATTGAATTTATTACAATATTGTTTCTGTGTATGTTCTGGTTTTTCGGCCGTGAGGCATGTGGGATCTTAGCCCCTCAACCAAGGATCAAACCCGCACTCCCTGCATTGGAAGGCGAAGTCTTAACCGCTGGACCGCCTGGGAATCACCATGTAATGGATTTTAGATCTGATTTTAACTGAGATTTGGGATCTAATTTGCAGAAACCCAAGTAACATTATGAAGGTTGCATGGACTTAAAGATATTACCCAATTAAACAGTTAAAATAAAGGTCTGGCATATACTTCCTGACTACTTTTAATGGTAGATTTGATTGGATTTGATTAATTGGGAAATTTGAGATTTCTGATATCCTTAACTGGTTATTTTTATCTTTTGAGGATTTGGAGGACTGATAAATGAGATAAAAATTAGACCACATGGGTGGGCCACTGATGAAAATAAAATTGGGTTTTAAATTATTGATGGACCTCCAAAATGTAAATGTTGTAGCAAAGCCTATTTTATATGGTCATCTGTGTTGTGGTGTGTATCCAAGTCAGTCTAAAGAAATAAAACTCTATATCAGAGACCCTCAAGTGTTTGGTCTTAAGACCCTTTTAAAAAATTAAAGCTCCCAGAGAGTTTTTGTTTATGTGGATTCTGTCTAATGATATTTACTGTATCAGAAAGTAAAACTGAGAAATTTTCAAATATTTATTTATTTAACTATTTATTATTAAACATTTTTATTTAATTCAATTATTTATTTGAATATTATATAAAGAATTATTAAATGTTTACTTATTTAAAATAACAATAAATATAAAAATAGCCATATTTTCCAAAACAAAAAAAATTATGAGAAGAATGACATTGTTGTATATTTTTTCAAAACTTTTTAACGGGGGCTTCCCTGGTGGCGCAGTGGTTGAGAATCTGCCTGCCAGTGCAGGGGACACGGGTTCGAGCCCTGGTCTGGGAAGATCCCACATGCCACGGAGCGACTAGGCCCGTGAGCCACAGCTGCTGAGCCTGCGCGTCTGGAGCCTGTGCTCCGCAACAAGAGAGGCCGCGATAGTGAGAGGCCCGCGCACCGCGATGAAGAGTGGCCCCCGCTTGCCGCAACTAGAGAAAGCCCTCGCACAGAAACGAAGACCCAACACAGCCATTAATTAATTAATTAATTAATTAATTTTTAAAAAAAACCTTTTTAATGTCTTAACAGAAGGCAACTTAACTCTCAGGTCAGCTTCTGCATTCAACCTGTTGTTGAAGGTTGTTACTTGCATTGACGTGGATGAAGAAAATTCAGCCTTGCAGAGATAGGTAGGTGGAAAAGGAAGAGTCGTATGGACCTCCTGAAAGGATCTCAGTGACTCCCAGGGGTCCTTCAACCACCCTTTGAGAACCACTGCTCTACACAGCACCTGGGCCTGGGATCTAGACCTTTACACCCATCTCTTTGAAGGAATCCAAGATTCCCTTGACCAGGAAAGAGTAGTCCTGAATCCTCTGTGAGGGAAGAGGCCAAGCCTCAACCATACTGGGGCCCTTCTCTCTAACTTGAAAAGGAGTTTTTAAATGGCTGCTAGAGAATACTCTGAGACTGTTCTAAAGCAAAAAGAAAATACTGAAGGATGAGCAATAGGACAAAATAAAGGGAAATCAGAAAAGAAGAAGTGGGTGACTTCCCTGGTGGTGCAGTGGTTAAGAATACGCCTGCCAATGCAGAGGACACGGGTTCGAGCCCTGGTCCGGGAAGATTCCACATGCCGTGGAGCAACTAAGCCTGCGTGCCACAACTACTGAAGCCAGCGCTCCTAGAGCCCATGCTCCGCAACAAAGAGAAGCCACCGCAATGAGAAGCCCGTGCACCGCAACAAAGAGCAGCCCCCGCTCACCACAACTAGAGAAAGCCCGCGCGCAGCAACGAAGACCCAACACAGCCAAAAATAATAAATAAATAAATTTTAAAATTAAAAAAAAAAAGTGTGAATACTTAAGGTTAAACATGAGTGGAGTCTGTTGAATGAATATGGTAGTTTAAGGATAAGAGAATGAGAGAGATAACAAGAAGTAAAATCTGTCATTCCCATGTGTCCCAAATTTTCTGAACAATCCTTCACATTTGAAAATATGTATATATACTTCCTCCAAACATAAATATCCCAAGAAAAAATTTTCCATCCCCTCTTGCTGCTTAAGTCATGATAGGTGTTTAAATCCCACCATCAGACGTACCTGTGCATGACTTTAATCCAGCACTAAATTACAGGAAGGGATGGGAACTGAGCTTCCCATGGATGTGGATCACAGGCACGTCAGTGGTGTTCTGAAGTCCCTGGCCATGGAAGAAGCCCTGACTCAGCATCTTACTGAGCATGACAGGCACGGCATGCTTCTGGAACTGGCAAGTAGAGTGGTACCTTCATAACTGGAAGCTCTGGTCTTTGCAGGGCTAGAAGAGGGTGCTGTCAGTCTCAGAAACTCAATCTGTATCAATCAGGCTTCCAACAGGAAACAGTCGATATGCTCAGAAAAGTTTAGCTGAAGAGAATTTAATGAAATGACTGATACAGAGGTATGAGAGAATTTAAAGGAACAAAATAAGATGTTTAAGCAGCCAGGGAGTAACCACCATTAGGTTTGAAGGGACAAAAAAGGTAATGGTAAAGGAGCCTGGGAAAGGTATGGCCAGGGAGGAGGGGCCACCTGACAGAAGATACAGCCTTAAAGAAATGCAGCCGCTGCCAGAACACAGCACGGCAGAGAAAAATAAGGAGGAATAAATGCCTAACTTCTCTCTTCCTCTGAACTCTGATCTTCTGCTTGATGCTCCTATTGGCCGGACCCAACCAGAAGCCAGGGTGCAAAAAGGCCAGCTAATGCAATCCATGGAGGTCCGTGTCCTAGGGTACAGCAGGGCAAAGAATGCAGAAGGGGTAGGGCCAGGTAGACAGCTAGCAGGGCATAACCATCACATAGCCTGTAGTCTATTTATTCATCTTGAGTTTTTTGTGTTCCTTAATAAATCTACTTAAATTACTAGAGTGGATTCTGTTGTCTACAACTTAAAAACCAGGTCTGTATGTCGTTTGTACTTGAAGGTGAAAGACCCTTAGGGAAATGAGATGGATTGTCTTATCTAGTTGGGTTTGAAGGCAATAAAGATGAAGCTAACATTAGAGGAAATGGTACACCACTAATCCTTGGCATGGGGTGCAGTAGCAAATATTACCTAAAGTAGCACTGAGGTAACTTGCGATAGAGTCACTTGCCTTCCGGCAAGTATTTGGCAGACGAAATGCCTTCTCTGAAAACTCATTAAGAGGGGCACAAAAAAAACACAGAAACTGGAAATCAGGCTAATTGCTTCTAAATGCACAGAACTTTAAAAAAAGTAAGTAATAAGTTAAAGGTTTTAAATTCTCAACTCCAAGCCTGGTCAAAGATTCAAATGGTTTTTGAAATATGTAGATAAAGAAAAGCACTGGTTATCTCTGAGAAATGCAGTAGTACCTGTCCTTCGTAGGTCAAGGAGAAGGATGAAACATGCTGCCTTTGAAACTGGCACCTTGATCTCAACAAATAGAACGGGATACTGGCAGAGGCCAAAAAAGAGCCCCAAAGCCACTGGAACAAGATGCATGTGGTTAGTGTGACAGTCAACAGGACTGGTGTGCAATACACATAGTTTATCCTATAGAAACCTTTGGTATTATCATAATAATTATAAGGTCTCTAGAAGCAAAATAAATGGGTAGTTAATATCCTACTTGATTGTTATTATTAAAAAGGTTAAATCTGATGAATTATGCCAGATTTGAGTCACCACAATAAACAGCCTAACCCATTTCCTAGATCTGAATCAGTTTCCAGAGCCACTTGATTACAGAGAAGAATGGGTGACTCGATGAAGGACCCCATGACAGCATCACAGTAGTTCCTAAGGATGAGATTTTAAAAAGTGATTCAACTTTATTAAAATGTGGAGAAAGTATTATTCTTCTAGCAGTTGGAACAAGAAGTTCCCTTAAGCAGAAATTCACTTTTGTTGAGAAAAGTCTTTAAATCATAGGGTGAGAATCTCTGCAAAGCCTGGCTATCTGCTGATGCAAAGATTTGGGACAAAGAGGAATTTGTCCAAAAGAAAGAAGGAAAGAAAAAATGATGGAAGTGGCAAAGAGAGGTAAAGAGAGAGCCAAAGAGTTGGTGAGAGGCTTCTTTGTGGACAGTGGTAAAGATTGATACCCAGTTTGATGTGGAATAAAATAGGCAACATGTAACAAAAAAATCTTTCAGAGATGGAGAGGACAGACCATATGGGTAAAACCTAGGAAGTTTCTGGCATTTTGGAAGGCCTGGGCCCTCCACAAGCCATGGTATTAATAGTTCAAGTCAACTTTATGCATCTTGAGTCAGAGAGGTCACAGCTGGCAACTGGCTTATCAACAAGAATGCATAACTAATAACCATTATGCCTGAATATTGCAAAGGAAAACCAAATCCTGTAAAAGATCACTCTTTAACCCTCTATCCGTAACACTTAGTGATTAGAGGGATAAATAGATTTCCTGTTCCAGTTCCTATTTCTTGGACCTATTTGTCATGATCCCACCCCTCCTTCTCCAGGAATTCTGCTCAGTGTTTTCTTGGGCGCCTCCAGAACCCACCTTTTATTTGCTCTCTGTCTCATGCCTTTGATGTCAGCCATGCTTTTGAGGAAGGGGTTGGAATGGTCAAAGTAATCACCTCCACTCCCATAGCACCACCACTGTTTTCTTCTTTCTCCAGTTCTAAAAATCACTAGCTTCCTTCTCTTTCTGGAGTTTCAGTCACGAAGTCCTAGATGGAATTTAGCCAAGATTTAATGTCCCATGGTACTTGGCTATTCCATGAATGGAGATCCCAGAGTCTGGGGACTGACAAGTCCCCAGGGACAACTACAAGACCTGAAACTGAGGGTAGCATTGAGTGTGGAGGGCCCACAATGAGGGAGAAGTCAAATGATGAAAGAATGAGGGGATGGAGATTTCCAGAGGACTATCTAGGAAAAAGAATCACAGAAGGGAGCCCAAGGATAACAGATACAGCACTCTTCATGTTTTACAGAGACTAAGGCCAATTATAACTAAAGGAACCATGTTTCCTTTTCTTCTCTATGATGTTCATGGTAAAAATTCTGCAGAAATTAAAAGATGTTTGAGTTTTCATTTTAAAAGCAAGGAAAATCTAGAAAACCTGTGTTATGTCCATAGTGGCTCTTGACACAAATTAATCACAGTGGTGGCTTAAAAGAAATCAAAATGGGTTACATGCCTGGGGAGCTGTGAGAAGGAAAGGAGGGGAGAAAAAGGAGGTGACGGACAGTCAATTTAGGAAATCAACTGACCCTAAGATCTTAATGGGCAGAAAACCCTGTGATCTTAGCTTTGATGCCCTGTGCCGTTAAGAGGCACCTGTTGATTCGTAAATATGGCCATGGCCAACAAATGTAGGACATGGATCCAAGCACCTAGCTCTGCTACTTGGGGCTCACGGCGAGTTACACAAGCATAGCTAGTTTTAGTTTTCTTGTTCAAAAAATAAAAATAACAATACCTACACCTCCCAGAATCTAATGAAATAACTTGTGTAAAAGAGCCTTGTCAACCCCATTAACTTACACCTGTATAGAGGGCAGCCTGCTCCAGTGGGCAGCGCTGGCATTTGCAGTCATCCCCACGTGGATTTGCCATTATTAGCTGTGCGATCTGTCATAGACTGCTTTGCTTCTCCCAACATTGAGTTCCTCCTGTCTGCAGCTAGGATTTCACAGCCTTCGTCATCATAGAGTTGTGGGTCAGAACCATTAGTACTTACAGTAGTATCTAGCACCTAGATACTCAGTAAATGTTAGTTCCCTTCCCTAGACTGGACGAATGGCCTTGAAAACATCCCAGTAAATGACCTGAGGGAGCCTGCAACTGACTTTTTCTACCTTGCATAGAGCCCTGGACATCATGAATATGCTTCCCCTGTGAATTACCACATCTGAGTTAAAATATGTGATGCATTAGTTAAAGTAACTCATCTTGCATTAGAATTCATATGCAGTTTGAAGTTCAGGGTGAGGATATTGTATTATAATCCACACACAGCTTTGCTCTTGAATTTAATGGCAAAAAAGAATGAAAATGTAGACCAAAAAATGATGCTGTAGGAAAAAATTAATTTTTGAGAAGGGTTTAATAATAGGCTCCCAGTTTCTTTCTCTGTGTTACTTTGCTATTACTTAACTACAGCTATATATGCAAGAATTACAGACAGGCAGACTCTCCAGAATCACATTTAAATTACCCTAGATTCTTTGCTTTTTTATTCTTGAATCCCTCTCACCTCTTTTTTCAGGGACGCTGCCTTTCTTTCCTGTGGCAGAACCTCTTGCTTCAAGGCAAACTCATTTGCCATGGCTATGGACAGCCCCATGAAAGCAATGACTCTTTCCTTCTTCTGCAATCCTCCATTTCCTCAGCTCACACTGAGACCTGCACCAAGTTATGGAAAGTGATCTTTCCCAGGGGAGTTCAACCTGAATTCATCTTGAAGTCCTGACTGTGTCCTGGCTGTTGGATGCTGTACATTTCTAATTTTCATCTTCCTTCTTTAAAACTGAAGATTCTTTGCATTATTACAGAGCTAAGGAAGTTGAAACAGGAAGCATGTAATGCAGGTGAGACACTGAGATCTCTGGCTCAGTTCTGGTTTCCTCTGAAACAGGAAGCATGTAATGCAGGTGAGACACTGAGATCTCTGGCTCAGTTCTGGTTTCCTCTATGCTTCATATGTGTCTTTGGGACAAATGGCTGGACACAGAATTTTTTCTTCCTAAAGACTCTCTAAACAGTTCTGCTATTAATCACCAGTCGGTTTCTTAAAATAACTTGGCATAGCTAAAAGTAGCAGAGTAAGGAAGTTCTAACATATGGTGAAGTTCTCCAACAGCAATTGTGGGATTACAGTTTAACAGCCACAAATCTGTGTGCACATCTATTAAATGTGTCTTGAGACGTGAGGGGGAGGAAAGCCCCAAACACTGCTGATGGCAACCACGCCCAAATTCCCATTCCAGGGATCTGCAGAATGTGAGTGTTTAACACAGGCTTGTGAAGGATGATTAAAATAGTTTCTGATGCTGTGCCTGCAAGAATATAGACTAAGCTTTTTTCTCTAATAGCAATTTAATTCCATATCCCTACCTTTTCTCCTAAGCTAACCTAGGAAGAAAGGCCTGTCAGAAAGTCAATTCCAGGACTTACAAGAAACTGGGTGGGTTTTTTTTTAAATTTTCTCTCTAGAATATTTAAGGGCATCTAATCAAGCCACAAAATGTAAAAGAAATTAATACTCTAATCTATCGTTACTGCTAAAAAGAAAGAGACAAGGGCTTCCCTGGTGGCGCAGTGGTTGAGAATCTGCCTGCCAATGCAGGGGACGCGGGTTCGAGCCCTGGTCTGGGAAGATCCCACATGCCGCGGAGCAACTGGGCCCGTGAGCTACAATTACTGAGCTTACGCGTCTGGAGCCTGTGCTCCACAACAAGAGAGGCCACGATAGTGAGAGGCCCACGCACTGCGATGAAGAGTGGCCCCCACTTGCCGCAACTAGAGAAAGCCCTCATACAGAAACGAAGACCCAACACAGCCACAAATAAATATATAAAATAAATTTAAAAAAAAAAAAAAAGAAATTTAGAAGAAAGTGTGTTTTTAAAAAAAAACTTTAAAGAGACAAGAGGAAAATTCAACTATAATGAAAGTTTCAATTATTTCAATTACAGTACATCTCTTTTCAAAATGAACATTCTTTTACATCAGACATCTGCAACTTAGTGCTAATTTGCTCCCCAAAATAGCATAAATTGTAATACTTTAACCAAAAAAAAGGTAAAATACATTCACAAATTATTTAATGGTATTTATAAGTGTAAGAATCATAAACATATCTGATTGGTAAAGTTTTGTCTTTAGAGTTTATTCAATTATTGCCAAGGACAGCATGTAATTATACATATATATTCTATATATGTAGTGCGTGTGTGCATGTGTATATCTGTATTGTCCACCTATGCAGATAAATTGCTCTCTCCTCACAGTCATAAATACCCAAAGAAAAACATTTTATTTATTATCATGTCTTTGCCTTCTGAATCTCCATGAATGTCCACAAGCATGGAAGATCCAAAGAAGTAATTCACTGCCTTTTTCTCTTATGTGGGTCCATCTAGTCTGTACCTAAGCATTTGTAATTCCAGTAAGGGAAATAGTAATTCTTTCCATGGGCCTTACATTTGGCGAGAAGGATTAAATCTGCTTCTCAAATCAAGACAAGTTACCGCACAGTAAGCCTGTCTTACTGTCCCCAGGCAGTGTGGGTGTAACTAGTTTTCAATGACAGACAGGAATGGGCTCGTGAAAGTGATCTTCAAGAAATCCGAAATGGGATGAGCAGAATGGAACTTGGGCAGTGCAGGAGCTCGCTCCTACTGGAGACCTGACTGGTAAATACTTAGGACTTAGGAATTAATACTTAATTTCCTAGAACAAAAGTATGTTTAATTAAAATGCAAAAGAGTCATGATATTTTACCTCCACATACAAAGATTCATTAAACTATCACTAACAAAATAGTAATCATTACTATTACTGTTGAGTACCTGTTATAAGGTACTTTTTATCACATTGCTACTCTACCCTATGAGTCAGAAATTATTACCATTTTACAGCAGCAAAACTGAGAGGCCTAGGGAGTTTAACGTACCTAAAGTTTCAGAACATGTGAGATCCCAAGCTCGGATTAGAACCCTGTCTCTGACTCCAAAGTTCATTCGGTGAACCACTGATATCTTACTGCCTCTTGTGCATTCACGGGTCCCATACACTCACAAATATAACCGTTTCTTTTTACCAGCTTAAAACCTTCAGAACTGTGTGCTGAGCTAATCACAAGAATTATTGACAGGCTGTTTAAATTGATGGCCTTTGAGAGTTTATGCTAAATTGAGTTGTTGGTTTTAATTCATCCATCAACTAAATATTTGTATCAAAATTGCCACGATGGTCAATATCTGCAAACTCCTTCATTATATAGTGATACTATGGTCCAAAATCTTCCCTGCTTTTCACATCTCCTCAACATTCTGCAATGAAATTTCAGTTTAGTACCAATTGCTGCACATACTTTAAAAATTCCTTTTAAGTGTTACCTTTGATCCAAAATAATAGAGCAAGTCACAAAACCCACCCTTTCCTGTTGGTTTCTATATCTAAAAATTGAATCCTATGGTTGAACGTGGAAAATGAATCTGATCCTACAATCCATACATCAATTTTGTCCCCATCTTTATCAGTAAGAGTAATATTTAGAATGAAAACAAAATGTTCTTAGAAATAATGCCAAGACATAGCTGATAGAATTCCACAACAGCAATTGATAGGAAAATATCATTTACTTTCTGAAACTGGCAAAATCAAATAGTGCCTGGCATGTTGAAGATGTCTTACAAATGCTAGAGAAGGAAAAGCTTAAACCTTGGGGAAGTCACCGAAAGTTCAACCTTATAATAATCACATTGTGAGAAGAGAGATGCCCCAGGATTTCAGGGATGTTATTAAGCCATGGGCAGACGTCCTATTGGTTCACAAACTATTTGTTAGCAGTTCACCTAAATCCTGAGTTCTCTTGAAACTGAGAGACCCTTACCCTGCCCACTTATTTTCAAGTAATTCCAATAGGAGTATGTTATTAGATGATTTTTAAGGATGAATAAGGGAGTTTCGAGGGCGATCAGCAACTACTCTTTAGCTCAGAGTCATTCCTTATACCTTCAAGAATAACGTAATTTAGCTCAACTTCATTTTTGGTGAGAAATAATTAGTTATCTCACATATGCAAGAAAAAATTGTATTAAAAACTCAATTAGTTTGCTCAATTGAGATTACCTCTTTAGGTGGAACGGGTCATTACCATAAAAATGCGTACTCCACACAGAAGCTTCTCAGATATTATGAGAAAATATATTTATTTCATTAATAAGGAGGTGAATTTGAAACCTTATGATGTCTACTTAGATTACCCTGCATTTCTCCTGATCCCAATGTAAGCTTCCACTGTTCACTGATTTCCCACAAGAAATTACACATGCAGTTTGCTGAGGAATAGTGCTTTTTTTTTTTTTTTTTTTGTACATTAGAACACGTTAATAGTTTATACTAGATTATTTCTAAGGTCCCTTCCAGGGCTAAGTTTTAATGACCTTATGTTTATATTCCATGCATTTTTATATTTATACCAAATTAGTGCACAGAAAAGCTCTGTACATCATGTCATTTATTTATGCTATCTTTCTTCTAAAATTTCCGTATCTCATATGATGGCAATATTCCATTTTGTCCTTTTTCCAACCAGTGTGACAATGAGTCTTATGTTAATGACACCTCATCTTAAATAATTATCCTCATAAACAATGGTCTTATCTTCCTGCTCAGCAAATGCACCGCTACATCTGTGAAATCGCAACTGTTGCCATGACAACAGAGGTGGCCAACAAGGAGAAGAGGCAAAGCTACTGTGTAACATCAAGTAGAAACAGCATGTAATTTCTTAAAGTTGTTAGTCAAATTAGAGTTCGCGATCTGTTTCTAAAAAAGAGAAAGAAACGCATAACTTTCCCAATTTTGTTCTCTCTTATAGGTTAAATGGCTCTAGGAAAATATCTCTGAGTAAGATAAAATAATTCCAGTCAAATTCAATTTTTGTAAGCTTAATTGGCCTAAGTCACCTGGCCTGACCGTACGTATAAAATAGAATTGATGCAACACTGGTGCTATTGCTTAGTAAAATCAGACCAACCCAAATTACCCTCTGTTAACCAGGGCCTAGTTTCACCCACTTTGTTAACATTTCTGGGGTGGTAAGAAGGGAGGATTTGATGTAGGCGTGTTTTTCTATCTGTCAGCACGTACTGCCCTCCGAATTAGAGCACAGCGCGGCTGCAGGGAGAACTGAAAAGATTGATGCAGAGGGCTCGCACGGCACACAGACAAGGGCCCTTGGCTGTGCAGATGAAGTAGCTTTTCTGCAGTTGCTTTTTCCTCACGCTGCCTCTTAGATCCCCAAGGATTTCAGAGCCTCTGATAAGAAAACAGATAAGACTCAAGGCCAGAGTCTATGTAAAACTGACAACAAGCTCTCTGAAGGAATGTGGGCTGACACAAATGAATAAATCTAACATACAAATCAAAGCCAGGGACGTGTCACTGAACGCTGGCATCCCTCCAGGATGAATTGTGAGAAGCAGCAGAAATGTTTGACACACTTCAAGTCAGTGTGTTAGGAGAAAAGACGCGAGAGGGAGGGGATATGGGGATATACGTGTACATGAAGCTGATTCACTTTGTTGTACAGCAGAAACTAACACAACACTGTAAAGCAATTATACTCCAATAAAGATGTGAAAAAAAAAAGAGTAAACACAACAGCGCGTGTCAAACTGGTAATTTGGGAAGAGACAGGAGTGAAGGAAACTCATAGGTTACACAACTCAGGGCCTTCCCAGAACACAAGTAATTTTCGCCAGACACAAACAATCCCGAAGTCCCAACACCTAAGTTATAAGGATTACCACGGGTAAACATTGTTCTTCCTCGCCCTGGGGACAGTAGGAACAAGGCAGTTAGTGTCGGGCGCTATTGTTGCTCCTGCAGACCTGTTGTCCCACCATGATTAACTAGATTTTATTTCTCTGCGGACATCCTGTGTTTTTTTTGTGCTCAGATTTACAGTTGGATTGCACCCAAGGTCCCACCCTGAGCCCTAACAAGCCAGAGAGAAATATACAACCTTGGAGCCTTACGGAGTCCCCTGGGAGTGAACCCATCTCAGGAGGGAAAAACTCCCCCAGGTGCAAAGATCCCAGGTCATAGGAAAGGAGGTAAGTTCTGAAGACATTCTGGAGTCTGTCACTCTAATCGGCCTCCAGATTCCTGGGAACTCCTGTCTACTCTGCTAAGCTCCTCCTCCTCACTAGGCTGGGCTCTGAGGATACAGAGCAGGATGAAACTGTCGGTGAACAATTAAAACTTAACCTGTAGCACAGAAACCAGGAATTAGAGAGCAAGCTACTACAAGCAGGCTCAGTGTGTGAGGAGCTACGGGGCTCTGTAAGAGCACTGAACAGGCAGATCTAACCTCGGGGAGGCAAGGGAAGCTTCTCTGGGGAAGAGACAATTAAACTGAGATGTAATCAGGCAGGAGCCAGGGGCCAAGGATGGGAAGATGAAATTGTGCCAAGGCCCTGAAAGGTTCCGTGCGATGGACTCAACTCCAGTAAATCCAAAATGGGGGTCGACAGGCATTGCATTGTGTGGCTCTTCTATCTTGTTTTTAAGGATATGGACCAGTAACCTGAGGGTAATGAAGCCATTGAAAAGTTTTAAGCAGAGGAGATAAAGGGTCCGAGATGTAAATGAAAATGGAAACAATGCAGCTCTATTTACAATAGCCAGGACATGGAAGCAACCTAAGTGTCCATCATCGGATGAATGGATAAAGAAGATATGGCACATATATACAATGGAATATTACTCAGCCATAAAAAGAAACGAAATGGAGTTATTTGTTGTGAGGTGGAGGGAGTTAGAGTCTGTCATACAGAGTGAAGTAAGTCAGAAAGAGAAAAACAAATACTGTATTCTAACACATATATATGGAATCTAAGGAAGAAAAAAAAAAAAGGTCATGAAGAACCTAGTGGCAAGACGGGAATAAAGACACAGACCTACTAGAGAATGGACTTGAGGATATGGGGAGGGGGAAGGGGAAGCTGTGACGAAGTGAGAGAGTGGCATGGACATATATACACTACCAAATGTAAAATAGATAGCTAGTGGGAAGCAGCCGCATAGCACAGGGAGATCAGCTCTGTGCTTCGTGACCACCTAGAGGGGTGGGATAGGGAGGGTGGGAGGGAGGGGGATGCAAGAGGGAAGAGATATGGGAACATATGTATATGTACAACTGATTCACGTTGTTATAAAGCAGAAACTAACACACCATTGTAAAGCAATTATACTCCAATAAAGATGTTTTTAAAAAAAAAAACTCTTAAAACAAACAAAAAAAAATGGAAACAACTGTTTTTGGTAAACCCTGCAACATGCCACTACACAAGCAAGGTGGTTTGGGTAACTCCCCAACAGGTTAGGACACAAAAGGAGAAGGGCTGTCTTTTTCCTGCTTTGCGATCCACAGGGTCCGTGCAGCCTGGGCTCCCGGGGGACTCAGCGCATCCCCACCTCGCGGGGCGGTGGGGGGCGGGGGGGGGGTGTGGGAGCGTGCGAGACGCTGATGCCAGAAGCACAAGGGCTGGGCAGAGTGCACCGCCTTGTCAGATGGGGCTGCTCGTCTCTTTCCCCCGGTTTGTCTCAACCAAATACAACCCCAAATCTTGTTCAGGCAGCATTTGCAAACATTGTTAAGTTTGATGGAAATTTGGGGGCAACATAGACGCCACGCATAAAACAGCATAAAACAGTAAACATCCCTTTTCTTCAAAGCCCTCT
Source organism: Balaenoptera musculus (assembly GCF_009873245.2). Lineage (NCBI taxonomy): Eukaryota > Metazoa > Chordata > Mammalia > Artiodactyla > Balaenopteridae > Balaenoptera > Balaenoptera musculus. The sequence goes on from NC_045796.1 coordinate 79,409,978, forward strand.
AGCGCCCTCACCCCTGGAAAAAAAAAAAAAAAAAAAAAAAACGCTCAGGCTTCAGCCTCCTGCCCTTTAGAATCTTCACTCCACTGGGGATTTTTATCTGATGACCAATGAATCTCCAGTACCTAGTGCCCGCCCATGTCAGGCAAGCAAATATTTGTCCATTCAAGCAATGAGCCTCCAGGCTCCTGTTTCCTGGATTCCCTTCCAAAAACTCCACTTTCTCACTTCCTTATGCAGAATTAATTTACATTCCACCTCCTACTCTTTTCCAGAGCTGCCCTTACACACCCAAAGATTCATTAATATGCTCTGACATAGGTTCTCACGCCCCGCCCCTCACTGCAGGGGGGGAGCTGGCAAAGCCTGGATTCCAGGCATCTCTACCCTTAAGTCTCTGCAAATAGTCCACGTGGGATTAAAATAGCCTGCTTTCCAACCAGCTACCCACAGGTTATAGGGGAAAAAAAGTTTTCTCTTTAGAGTAGTTAGAATAACCTGTGTGGAAATTATACATCCTAATTTCACTTACATGAAATAATATTAATGAAAATATCCAAACTGAAAATGAAATTCATTAAAATGAAAGTTCATTTTAAAAAACTTCATTTTTGCGTTAAATTAAGTTTTTAAAAGAAGTATACTGCCTGTTTTATAAAATAACATGACATAGTGATTAGACCTTGTCCAAGGAGACTCCTTTTTTTCTACATATTTCTTTTGTGTTCTTTTTTCCTTTTTCCTCTGAATACACATGTTCGTTGTAGAATACTATATATACACACATGTTATACACACACACACATATATATACACACAAAAATTAAATCAATCATTATTCTTTCCTAAAATTCCTTTTTTATGCATTTTCTATCCATTGTTGAAATGATACTATGTACACAAAACTGTGTCCTGATGCCTTGAGCCTCTTGCATGCTAGGAGTCTACTAACTAAAAAATATTTACACTACATTAAATCAAGTGCCAAGATTATGATACTAATAATGTGGGTTGTAGAGTGAAGAGAATAAAGTAATCACTGGGATAGTTTTTCAAAAGAGCTGTGACTTCGACATGAAGGAGAAGGGAAGGACACTTAGAGAGAGGGAAACTCGAGCAGGAAGTGGTTCTCTGAAAATGGGGAGGGCAGGCATCTGGGCGAAGCAAGCGATTCGTACTGAAGAGAAGGGTAAGGGTCACGTGGGAAGGACGTTGGAGATACGGTCTGGGTAGCTCTAGGACAAGGCATGCTGAAGAGCAGCCGGGTCTAGATGTGTCAGCAATTTCACTTGAGGAATAGGAAGAAATACTGTCTTATTGGAGGAATCAAAAGAAGTCTGTGTGGTTGAAGAGCTCTGAGCAAGGGGAAAGGTGGTCCAGGATGAACTGGAGAGATGGGCCACGTACAGACTAGGCAATGCCTTGAGGCCCATAATAAGGAGTTTGAATTCCAAGTTTGGCTTCTCATGGAGATCTCTGGTAACTATGGACAAAGTAAGCCGCTCCACAGACAGAGACTATGTCTGTGTTGTTTTATGCAGAAAAGTGGTCTCACTTAGTAGATATTTGTGTATCTGTACTGGTTTAGGACACTCTGTCTTTTTTGATCAAGATTATTTTCCAAAGCTCGTCAGAAATAAACAACAAATGCAGTGGCTTTGCCTCTAGAAGCACTCTTGAGGTACCCAGTGCCCACCCATGAGCAAATTCTCTCTGAGTTAAGACCTAAGGACATGAGGAGGTAATTTATAAGACGGACGTGTTGGAGGTATCAAAATGAGTAGGAAAGCCAAAACTTAAAAATCCTCTATTTAACATTTCTATCTAGAAACAACAATGCCAGTAGAAACTTTTGAAGACTCTTACCTTGAAAATAGTAACAAGTCCTAGACAAAAAAATTTTTATACTGTATTACTTCATAAAATGTTAGCCCATATCCAACTTGCATTGTTCCTTTGTTTTTAAAGCTAAGCTATTGGGGAGGGGACGTTACTGTATAGTTAATAAAGGACCATAATATGATCAAAAGATATCAGTAAGAGAGTCAAAAGGCAAGCCACAGAGTGGGAGATAGTCATAATATATGCATCTACCAAAAGACTGATACCCAAAATATGGAAAAAATGCTACAAAGCAATAAAGAAAAAGACAATCCAATTTTTAAATGAGCAGAGTTGAACAGGCATTTCAAAAACTATATTCCCATGGCCAATAAGCTAATTTTAAAACGGTCGACATCATTATTTATCAGGGAAAAGAAAATTGAGACCAAAGCCTTATCAGAATGGCTAAGATTAAAGAGGCTGACAATTTCAAGAATTGAGCAGGATAAGGAAAACTGGAACTCTTGTTACTGCTGGAGGGAGTGTAAATTTGTGCAGCCACTTTGGAAAGCTGGCAGAATTTACTAAAGCCAAACAGAGACCCACTCTATCACACAGCAATTCTATTTCCAGGTGTATATTCTAGGGTGATAAATTCACGCATTTACCAAAAGACGTGTACAAGCAAAGAGACTAACCATGGTGTTCCCTTTCCCAAAATAACTTGCTCGTTGAGAACAGTTACATTTATACACCACGAGGATTAATTCAAACCTCAACAGAGCAAAGATGTCACCCCAGCAGCACTTCTGGGTGTATATCCAGATGAAATCAGTGTCTCAAAAAACTGTCTTTACTCCCATGCTCACTGCAGAATTATTCACAGTAGTCAAAATATGAGAACAGTGGAAGGGTCTATCAAAGGATGCATGGATAAAGAAAATGTGGTACATAGATTCAACAGAACAGTATTCGGCCATAAGAAATTAAGGAAATTCTTCCATTTACAACAACATGGATGAAACTTGAAGGCATTATGCTAAGTGAAATAAGTTCTGCAGAGAAAGACACATCCTGCATAATCTCACAGGTGGAATCTGAAAAAAAAAAGTTGAACAAAGAGCCAAATGCTGTTGCCAGGGGCTGGGTGGTGGTGGAAATGGGCAGACGTTGCTCAAAGGGTGCAAACTTTAATTTGTAAGACGGATCAGTTCTGAAGATCTAATGTACAGCTAGGTGACTATAGTTAATAATATTGTATTGTATACTTGAAACTTGCTAAGAGAATAGATCTTAAGTGTGTTCACCATATACACACACAAAAATGGTAACTGTGTGAGGTGATAGATGATTTCATTAACTTGATTATGGTAATCATTTCACATTATATACACATATCAAATCATTTAAATACATACCATTTTATTGATCACCTATAACTGAATAAAGCTGGGGAAAATAAACATTTTTAATTTAAAAAGATATTAAAGGATTAAAAATCACAAAAATAACCATTATTTCTGAGTGGTAGGATTTTGGGTGATTTTTATTTTCATTAAGCTTTCTGTATTTTTTCAAAATTTCTTCAGTGAACATACATCATTGTAATAAAGTACTTTTCACTATCAAAGCATGTTATTAAAATGCATACTATTTACTTGTTGTTTCTGTTCTTTGTATTCTGACTGAGAAAAAAAACATATGAATCCTTTACAAGAATTATATGTGAGACCTTTTTATCATATGTACACAGATTATTTCTCAGGTAAATTATTGCTTAAATATTAGCTATTTCATCAAAACCTTGCCCCAGCAGATAATGAGCATCCCAGCTGAGAAAAGCATATAACACTTCTTCACAGCTTTAGTCATTACCTTAATTAATTATCAACAATGCTCGGTTGAAATACTAATGCTTTCTTAAAGTAATCCAGTTGCAAGAAGAAACCACTACCATTTACATCACTATATGATCATTAATAATCCAGTGCTTTGTAAAAATTTTAAGGTGTTATAAATTAGGAAACATTGTGAATTCATTAAATGTCCCAGATTCCCATGGACCAATAAAATTAGCATGCCATTTTTGTCCATCCAGAAGACCAATGCAGAAAAGCACTACAAGAGACAGCAAGGCAGTATTACAAACCAAAGTGTTAATCCCATCAGTAAAGTTTAATCTTTATGTTTTTATTCATATGGGTTTATGATAATGTTACTTTTGTTCACGGTGTCTCTTCAATATAGTGCAGAGAAGAGATAGGAATTTTTGTTTGTTTGTGTTCTGCTTTGTTTTATCTGGTTTGTTGGTTTCCACTTTACATCACATGCAATGAAGTGGAAGCCAGTCTGTGGTCCCACCGCCTTCACCTGAAGATGGCTGTTGCATGGTGATTATTAAGGGGTAAAATTGGTCCTAGGGAAAAGTTCACCGTTCCCTTAACTATTGCTTTCTTAAGCTCAATTACAGCTGGTACTAAGCAACACAATGTGTACCAGAATAGACTTTTCTGGCCCTAAGAGGCTGTTGTTCAGGCTGTCCACAAGCCCCTGATTGACTGGTTCACAGTCCTGACTGGAATACTCATTATGCTGCCCAGGACTCAGCAGGGAAGGAAGGGAAGGCAAGGAAATTAGCTCAGAACTTTTAACAAGTCTCAAGAAATGGGAAGACTGCATTACAACTTAGAGGAGATTTAAGCCATAAACAGAAAAGCTTTGAAAATCGCACACAAAAATGCAGCACAACTATGATCTATATAAATGTCTTGTGCTCTGTCCCGTCTGAACTCTTGTACAGAAGTGGACACGGCAGACAGATATAGTTGGGAAAAATCCCAAAGGGCTACTCAATACCTTATGTTGAAAGAAGTATACTATCACTAGTGGATTAAAGACTAAGACTCAAACCCAGAATGGGTCAGAGGCTGACCTTGGGTCAACCCAAGCAGTCTCTCAAGCCTTGCCTTCTGTCCATGACCTCTCCTCTCTGGCTCTGGTATGAGTCCCACATTCACATTTCTGCGAGCAGAGTCTCTTTTTTTTTGACATATTCACAAAATCTTTATAGAAAGTATTAATACTCAAAAAAAGAAAAAAGACAGGAGCTAAATACAGGGTGAAATGTACAAAACAAATGGGCAAGCAAACTAAAAGTTCTGGAAAGTATTTTACTTCAGATTGAAAAATGAACAGTTCCCACACTGTTCATTGCCAGGTACCCGATATTCATGAATACAATGCTGGTCATTTGAGGAAATGTACACACCTCAATTTATCCTTCATGCTTTTTCTTTTAGAAAGATACTGTTTACCAAAAAGAAACTTCAGCAGTACAGGAAAAATGATTTTCCCAATAAATTTATAAAAATTTAAGATTCCCAATGGAATCGAGGTCATCTTCTTCCACCATCACCTTAATATAATCACACGCTTACTGGAACACACAACTCTGTACCCTAAAAGTTCATTTACTTTCAACTATGAGTGTGACTCCCAAAAAAAAAAAAAAAAAAAGATTGGGATTGATTTATACACACTAATATGTATAAAATAGATAACTAATAAGAACCTGCTGTATAAAAAAATAAATTACATAAAATTCAAAAATTCAAGAAAAATTAAAAATAGTATTTGCACATTCATAAAAAAAAACTTCATTGTGGTAAATGCAACATGGATTTCTGCAAGTGTTAAGTGTCTGAAATAGGCAGCTAATACTGGATTTAATATTATTTTATAAATAATTGTCCCACAGCAGTAAACATAAATCTACACATTCACAATAGTCCTAGAAAAGAAATACTGTGATTAGGCACAATATGTTATGACAAACTAGTTTCAAAAAACAAAAACTCAAGGGACTTCCCTGGTGACGCAGTGGTTAAGAATCTGCCTGCCAGTGCAGGGGACGCAGGTTCAAGCCCTGGTCTGGGAAGATCCCACATGCCACGGAGCAGCTAAGCCCGCGAGCCACAACCACTGAAGCCCTCATGCCTAGAGCCCATGCTCTGCAACAAGAGAAGCCACCACAATGAGAAGCCTGCGCACCGCAACAAAGAGTAGCTCCTGCTCGCCGCAACTAGAGAAAGCCCGCGCACAGCAACAAAGACCCAGTGCAGGGGCTTCCCTGGTGGCGCAGTGGTTGAGAATCCGCCTGCCAATGCAGGAGACACGGGTTCGAGCCCTGGTCTGGGAAGATCCCACATGCCGCGGAGCAGCTAGGCCCGTGAGCCACAACTACTGAGCCTGCGCGTCTGGAGCCTGTGCTCTGCAACAAGAGAGGCCGCAATAGTGAGAGGCCCGCGCACCGCGATGAAGAGTGGCCCCCACTCGCGGCAACTAGAGAAAGCCCTCGCACAGAAACGAAGACCCAACACAGCCAAAAATAAATAAACAAAGAAGCTTTCATTTAAAAAAAAAAAAAAAAAGACCCAGTGCAGCCAAAAATAAATAAATAAATAAAACAAAAACTCAATATCTTGATAAAAAAAAGTGACTCTAAAATATAAAACATTGCCCAAAAAAATCACATTTAAAATCTTCCACAGTTTACACAAATATTATGAATTTCCAGTTTTGGAAAAAATTTTTCCATTGTGAATTAAAATATCTATACAAACATATTGAAAGCTATTAATTTCAATGATGATATCAGTTTTGGTTTTAGTTTAGCATTATTTTCTTTATAAAAAAGTTGCAGTAAGTGTACATTAATGGTCTGATTGGCTTCAATATTTCATAAATGTATATAAAAGAAATTCTTAAAAGTCAACATGCTTAACTACTGTGGGAGACAATAATTATCAACAGCTTTAATTAAATCATACTTATGCAAAACTATTTTCTTATACTCCACTTTGTGCTTTTGGTATTGTTGATCTTTAAAAATTAAATGGTCTTTGACAATGGATCTATTTTGTATTGCTTGTTAAGACAAAATATTTCTTCTCCTTTCATGGGATTGTTATCTTTAATTAAAACTTTTTTTTAAACATGGGCTTGTTTCAATCATACTGTGAATTTTGGTTGTGGTCAGCTTTGAGTGCAAGTGAGATGTATAATTCTGTTATTCATCACATGTTGAGTTTGAAACTCAGTTGGAAATATTGAATAGAATGTGACATCTCTGAAAATGCTTTCTCTCAAGGTGAATGCTCTTAAGCTTAGCATCAGTGTGTGCAACTCTGTTAATTATGGCCATTTCTGGGATGATTCCTTCATATATATACATATGAGACCAGAGCCTCTTGAACCCAACTCTCCCAGTCAATCTCAGCTCCATCAGTGACTCATCGTGTGGCCTCCAGTAAATTATTTAATCTCTCTGAGCCTCAGTTTCCTCACGTGTGAACTGAAAACAATAATTGTACCTCCCTCTTAGGGTTCTTGGGAGGATTAAGTGTGCACACAGGATGGTACACAGTAAACAGTCATTAAATACAGTGTAGGTGATACTACTCATTCCACCCCTACCTCTACATGAGCTAAATGCCCGAGAAAGAAACTGGAGATGTTTGCTTGACCTTCTTTGCCCTAGTAAAATTCAGACTGAAATATGACTGAATGGCAAATACAAATGAAAGTGTGCAGGAATGTAACCTTATTTTATTTTAGCTAAAAATCCATTCAAATCAGTCTTTTTCAGGTACATACTTAAATCAATGAAAGTTCAAAGTGTCTTTCAGGTCTGTTTCTCCCCACCAGCCCCCATACATAATTTGGTGATAGCCTCTACATGTTGGAGACAAAACAGTTCTCTTAACTCCTTATGGGTTCCTCTTCTGATATAATTTTTCAAATCCTACCCATCTTTAGCAGTCCATCCTGAATAGAACTTCTGTCATCAATCCTTTCTGCTACAACAGTCAACTTTGCACCTTGACTTTCCTCAACTTCTATGGCACTTACATCATCTGAATGTCACTTGATTCTACTGTCTCAGATTGTTGCATATTTTAAAATTTAAAACAGTTACATTTTAAAACAAAAACTGAAATTAAGTCACTTGGGAATTGTATCAGTACTTTTAATTATGTTACTTAAACCATGGGGAAAACACTCAGAAATATATTCTGATTTCCTCAAATCCCATAGGTATAAGTTGTTGTAAAATTTTAGCTCTTAAATAAGAGTTAAATAATTCACTAAATAGTGAATGCATTCTATGTACCATACTATAGACTAAGTGCTTTTCATATCTTGTTTAATTCAAACCCCATGGGTTTGGGTAGTGGAGAGGTAGATTAAGAAAGATGGTAAAATAGATAGCTAGTGGGAAGCAGCCGCATATCACAGGGAGATCAGCTCGGTGCTTTGTGACCACCTAGAGGGGTGGGATGGGGGGGTGGGAGGGAGACGCAAGAGGGAGGATATATGGGGATATATGTATATGTATAGCTGATTCACTTTGTTATAAAGCAGAAACTAACACACCATTGTAAAGCAATTATACTCTAATAAAGATGTTTAAAAAAAAAAAAAGATGAGAAAGGGAATTATCATTTGTGGAGCCAAACATTATGGGTTTTGTTCATGTTATTAACTGAATTCTCCTAACAACCTTTGATGGAGACACTAAATTCTCCCCTTTATAGATGTGAAAACTGAAGGTAAATGGGTTTAAACAACAGATCCAAGGTCATGTAATTAGCAAATGTCAAGCCCAAAGTCGGAATCCAATGATTTCTGACTCAAGCACCTGTGGACTAAGCCCTGATTCATTCTCTGACTGGCTTGTGACCTTGGGAAAGCGAGTGAAACCTGCCAGACCTCACTGGAAAGAACTACTAAAACCACAAGCTAACACTTATTGAACATGTACTTTGTTCATGAGCTGTGGTAAGTGATTGATGGGAATTATTTCACTTTCTCCTCAGAACAAATCCACAAGGCACTTATTATTATCCCTGCTTTACAGATAAGGAAAGAGAGGCAAAGTGAGTGATGGAACTTGCCCAGACCACACAGCTAGTGTGGTTGAACTGGACTTCTCATCCCACTTTCCTCTCCACCATGTACTACACTGCCTCCAGGGATTGGAAAGATCTGTCGTAAACACTGAACCTGGTATTAGAAGCACCAGGTGAAAGAACATATATGAAATGCCTAGCACAAAAATGTCAGCTTTGCTTACAAAATCGTAGGTAATACCAACTAATGTACTAAAGGACAAAACTCAGCTCTAAAAAATCCTTGACAGGCTATAAGTGTTGGCCAAATTAACATGATGAAATTTCACAGGATAACAGCCAGGCCTATAATTAAATTTTAAAAATCAAATGTACCGGTTCTGAAGGGAGCAGGTCTGGTTAGCAGCTGGTACATAAAAGGATTTTAGTAGATTTCAAGCTCCAGTATAAGACAATACCGTAATATAGCAACTCCCCCCAAAAAAGTCAATGTAATCTTAGGCTACATCAATAGAAATTCAGTGTCCAAACAAGATAGACCATAGTAGGACTGAATTTGTACTGTTTGGATAACGTCCAGAGCACCGGGGTTCACTCAGGGAGTCACATTTTAGAGAAAATGATGACAGAAGGGAGAAGAGAACTCAGAAATCTGCCACGTTGGACCCTGAAGTTATGACACTGTACCATAAAACTCACACTAATGATCATTAAATATTTGAAAGATTTATATTCTAGATGGCCCTTTAAAGCAAAATAAGAATCATGGTTGGAAGATACAGGGAAGAATGGTCCAGTTCAGTATAAGGACAATTATAAGAAACAAAGATACGTAAAATTGTACGAACTTTCTTATGAATGTGAGTGTTCCCTGTCATTGCAGGTGTTCACGCAAAAGGTCAACCATCACTTGTCAGAAATATTACACTGGCGATCCAGGCAAGAGACAAGGGCTCAGAATACATGGACTTGATACACCCCTTCCGGTTTTGTAATTTCATGTGTGAACAGGAGTAGGGAGAGGATTTTAATCTGACAAAAGGTACACACTCTGCTTGCTTAAATTATTTTAGACAGCACATTAATTGCATAGTGCTATCTATACTCAAAAGTGGCTTAAGAGTCTCTAAATAAAGAAAAACATTTTCCACACATCAAAATAATGTGTTTTCTAATAAGTTAAGTTTAAAATGCAGTTTCAATCCATCCTACAAGTTTAACACTTTTATAGGTTATACAATCTACTAAGTAATTTACCATTTTGTGTGGCAAACCATATATAGGCTTCCTTTCGTTCTCACTCTACATTTTTTTTAGGGGATTGAGCTGACAAACTCCCCTCCCCACAAGATTTGAAATAACAACTATTACTAGCCCAGACCACTTTTCTGAGCTCCATATCTGTATCACCCTATAGATATTTCCATTTAAAGGGCCAACAGGTATCTCAAAAAATTATTCTACAACTAAGCTCTTAATGGCTAGATCTCACCCACAGTCAATCTAGTCTTCCTCCAATTTTCCAAGTCTCAGTAAACCGTACTATCGTCCCCAAATTTGTTTATGCCAGAAAGCTTGGAGCCTTCCAGGAAAGTTCCTTTTCCCTATGTCCCGTAACTTGCCTGTAACCAAGGAGTAACTATTCTTCTCAAAAGCATTCCTCCTCCACTTCTCTCCATGGCTTTTGCCCACATTCCAGGCATTCCAGCCTCATTTCACACCTGAACTTCTGCAAACCCTCAGAACTGGGGTTTGCCTAGGGTTTGCCTTAACTGTTGTATCCTAATTGTACTGTCGCTGTTACAATAGCTTGTCTTCGGATTATTTGCCATTTCTATGTAGTCAATCATTGAATACAATGTGATAGATATTTGTCAGTGGTCTTTTAACATCTGAAGGTGGAGGGGCAGGATTTCATACATGGAAAGAAATTCTCTCTGCTATTTTCTATATTTTGATTAATATTTAATTTATTAAATGTATATATTTTTAAATATTGCTTTACTTAACACCATAAGATAAATTGAAAGATATTTTATTTCTGAACTTTTAGCTAAAAATAGAAACCTCAATTTCACTTGTTCTTTGAATCATGCACAATAATTCATAAGTTTAACAAATCAAATCCTTTTAAAACATTTAATACCACTTACATACATAGTTAATCAAACCCTCTTAGACAATTCAAATCATAATTACCCACTCAATATACCTGACTCTCTAAAATGTATTAAACACAAAAAGGCAGACTTACAAACTGAACAAAAAACATTTTCTTAGAACATCACTTTTGTAAGTCTAAGTCAGACATTGTTTTAATAGATCAAATTTTATTACACATTTCAAAAATCTTTTAAAAGACAAAACTAGAATCTTTTGGGTTAAAAATGTGAAAACATACATCTACATGTCCTCTCTCCTGAAACACTACTAAAACCCAGAGTAAAAGGCATTTTTTAAACAAAGAAATACACCTCATCTCAGACTTCCAACCTCCAGAAATATGAGAAATCAATTTCAGTTGTTTCTAAGCCACTTAGTCTATGATATTTTGTTATAGCAGCCTATAAACTAAGACAACAGCCACAAGTATACTACAGAGCACAGCAACAGAATTCTGGAAGTTAAAAAGCCTGAAGTCAAGAAAGGTAGATACCAAGTCAGTAATAAGGAAAAAGCTAAGAATCAACCCAATTTACAGCAGAGACTCTCCAAACGTTTCAGGAAGAGGCAGACCCAGGCACTTCTGGTAGAGGGGGCTTCATGGTGGAGGTGGAGGTAGAGGGCTAAAATAAGGAAGACTGTTTGAAAGGACATGTATATTTTTAAATCTCCTGCCCCCATCCTAATCCAGATAGAAAGTTTATTTTTGGAGAAAGAAAACAGAAGGTCTGTGGACTGGTGAATACTGGAAACAGTTGAGGGCTTAGTTATTATATCTACACAGGGGAAAATAATGAACCAGGCACACCAATATAAATGCAGAGATTCCCAACAGCCTTGCCCCACTGAGCTCTCAGAAGTCTGACAGCCACACCTTTACCCTCCAAACAAGTGATTAGAAGGTTCTTTCCTGGGAATCTGACCAGCCCAAGAGGAGCTGAGGATTCTAGGGAACTTTTCTAAGAAGCAGCCTACACAAAAGCAGTAGTGTACAACTGGCAGCAATTTCTCCACCCCCAGGGGAAAGGTAGCATTAATTGGGCACATGTTTATGGCACAACAAGAGGGAGTGTTATTAGCATCTAGCAGGTAGAGGTCAGGGAGGCTGCTATATGTCCTACAAGGCTCAGGATAGCCCCACCCCTTAGGACAAAAAGACAGCTATCCCAAATTGTAAGTAGTGCTGAGGTTGAGAAATCCCACCCTAGAGAGAAGTTCAAAGTTCACAAGTACTGACAATGCATCATAGTTACCACTAAGATTTTTGTTCCCCATTCTTAACTGTGAGAAAGGAACCAAGAATGATCAGACATCTCAGGAAGACTTATAACTTGGAAGATAAGAAAACAGCATCAAAACAAAAGAAATTGAGACCATGGAGGGAGAATAAAACTTCAAAAGTATATTATTCATCTTGAAGACATGAGAGAAAATACTGACTCTATAAAAATATAGAGAATACAATAAAACAGTCTTTGGAAACAAAATTCATTACTGTAAAAATTTTAAAATATCAGTGAAGGATTACAAGATAAAATTGCACAAATCTCCCAGAAAGTAAGCAACAAGAAAAAGAAATAGAAACCAGAAAGAAAATAAAACAGAAAAGAATTAGTTCATGAAATGCAACACCCGTATAATATATGCTCAAAAGAGAGAGAAGAGAAAGTAGAAGGAAGAAAATTATTTAAGAAATATTACAAGGAATTTCAGCAGAAAAAAAGAATGTGAGTTTCCAGATTGAAATGTTATACCAAATGCCCAGCTTACCGGTTTTAAACAGCAACTATGGAAGCTAGAATTTAGTGGGATGATGCCTTTAAATTATAAAAAGAAACTTCTCTACCCAGCCAAAATATTAGCTAATTTTGATGGTATTTTTAAAGATATTTGACATAAAATGTATGTTAAAGTGTACATCGCCACAGACATAAATACCAATGAAATAGAATAGGAAGGCCAGAAATAAAACCTCACGTACACAGTCAAATAATTTTTGACAAGGATGCCAAGATCATTCAACAAAGGATGCTTTTTTCAACAAATGGTGTTGGGGAAAATGTACAACTACATGAGGAAAAAAACGAAGTTGCACTCTTACCTTACATAATATAAAAAATTAACTCAAAATGCATCAAAAACCTACAATAAAACATAAACCTATAAAACTCTTAGAAGAGAATATGGGGGAAAGATTTATGACATTGCATATGACAGTGATTTCTTAGATATGACACCAAAAGTATAGGGAACGAAAGTAAAAATAGATAAATTGGACTAAATAAAATGTAAACTTCTGTGCCTCAAAGCGTGCAATTAACAGAGTGAAAAGCAACCTAAAATATTAGAAAATATTTGCAAATCACTGATCCAATAAGGAGTTAATATACAGAATATACAAAGAACTCCTATAACTCAACAATAGCAAAAGAAACAAGCCTATTTTAAAATGGGCAAAGGACATGAATACATATTTCTCCAAAGAAGATATACAAATGGCCAACTAGCCTATGAAAAGATGTTCAACATCACTAATCATTAGGGATATCAAAACCACAATGAGATACCACCTCATATCCATTAGGATGGCTACAGCAACAGCAACAAAATCCAGAAAATGCCAGTAAAATGGACAACCTAGGATAAGTAAAAATTCCTACAAATCTCCCAGACTGAATCAAGAAGAAATACAAAATATGAACAGACCTATTACCGGCAATGAAATATAATCAGTATTTTTAAAAACTCCCAGCAAACAAAATTCCAACACCAGATGGGTTACCAAGCAGTTAAAAACGAGTTAACACCTATCTTTCTCAAATTATTCCAAAATATTGAACAGGAAGGAATGCTTCTGAACTCATTCTGAGCCCAGCAATACCCTGATACTAAAAGCAGACAAAGACACCACAAAAAAAGAAAATTGCTGGCCAATATCACTGATGAACATAGATTCAAATATCCTCAACAAAATACTAGCAAACCAAATTCAACAGTACATTAAAAGGATCATACACCATGATCACGGGGGATTTATCCCAGGGATACAAGAAAGGTTCAATATCTGCAAATCAATCAACATGATACATACGTTAACAAATTAAAGAATAAAAATTATATTATCATCTCAATAGATGCAGAAAAACCTTTTGACAAAATTCAACATCATTTTTGCTAAAACTCTCAGCAAAGTGGGTATAGAGGGAACACACCTCACCATAATAAAGGCCATATATGACAAACCTACAGCCAACATCATACTCAACTTTGAAAAGCTGAAAGCATTTTCTCTAAGATCAGGAACAAGAAAAGGATGCCCACCCTCACCAGTTTTATTCAATATAGTATTGGAAGTATTATTATAAAATGCTTATAATATGTAATATAATATAAAATACATAATAAAATATTATATATATGATATATAATGGTATTATTAATATCTATAACTTATATATTATTTATTATATACTATATATATTACATTATATGTATTGTATTTAATATATATACTACATGTGTATATAATATTAATAATATTATATATTATAATATGTTATTATATATTATGTTATAATACATATAATGTATAATATATTTTATATGTTATATGTTTATATTTTATATAAAATATATTATATAATATTTTATAGAAAATATGTAATATATGCTATAATTATACAATTTATTATATAATTATATAAGTAATTAATGTTATCTATAATATAATTAATCATAATAATGTGATAAAACATTATATATTATATTAATACCTATATTCCATATAATATTAATGTATAATATTTTATATATTATTTAGAATTATATATAATGCATTATATGTATTATATATTATGTCATTATATAATATATATTAAATACTATCTGATATGTATTATATAATATATATCATATATAATATAGTATATGTTATAAAATATGTATTATGTAATATAACATATATTATATAGTATATTATGTTTATATGTTATATGTAACAGGATATATTTTATAATATATTATACAGGATATGAGATATATCATATATATGATATATAATATATGATTTAACATATGATATATATGATATAATATATAATAATATATAATATTATAAGATATATTTAATAATTTATAATGCATATTATATAATATAATTAACTATTAATTATTAATAGTTAATATTATTAATGATTCATTAATTTTTAATAATTATTAATACTCTGTAATTATTAATTAGTATTATATAATTCTATGTAGATAATATATAATAATTTATATATCGCTATATATGTACCTATATATATATAATGGATCATTACTCAGCCATAAAAAATGAAATCTTGCCATTTATGACAACATGGATGGACCTGGAGGGTAATATGCTAAGGGACATAAGTCAGACAGAGGAAGACAAATACCTATGTTTTAACTTATATGTGTATTCTAACATACAAAACAAATGAACAAATAAAACAGAAACAGACTTCTAGATATAGACTAGTTACAGGTAGTTTCCAGAGGGGAGGGGGATGGGAGGATGAGTGAAATAGTTAAGAAGTACAAATTTGCAGTTACAAAATACATGAGTCACAAGGATGAAATGTATGGTGTGGATAATATATCAATAATAATGTAATATCTCTGTATGGTGACAAAGATGGTCAATAGGTACAAACAATAAGTACAATACGATTAATATAATTAACACTGTTGTATGTTATAAATGCATATTAAGAATTCTGAACACACACAAAAGTATTTGTTCTTTTTCCTTTATTTTCTATCTATACGAGATGATCGATGTTCACTAAACTTACTGTGATCATCATTTCATGATGTATGTGAGTCCCCATTATGCTGTACCCTTTAAA
This sequence comes from Balaenoptera musculus, assembly GCF_009873245.2. NCBI lineage: Eukaryota > Metazoa > Chordata > Mammalia > Artiodactyla > Balaenopteridae > Balaenoptera > Balaenoptera musculus. The sequence goes on from NC_045796.1 coordinate 79,425,747, forward strand.
CTTCTACAGTGCTGTATGTCAATTATATCTCAATAAAAATAGAAGAAAGAAAAGAAAAAAGCTATACGAATATTTTGAAACAATTAGGGAAATTTGATTATGCACTCGATATTACATAGTATTAATATACCAATTTTAAATTTGGGGTGTATGATAATGGTATTTTGGTTATGTAAGAAATTATTGTGTTCTTAGGAGATACTGCTGATGCTATTAGAATTAAAGTGTCATGATAACTGTAACTTTTAAATTATTTTAAAAGAATATCTAATACACAAAGACAGATATAGCAAATGTGTAACAATGTTATCCAAAAAAATTAAATAAATTAAATTTGAAATGTACTTCCCTTTCCGTATTTCTTAAAAGGCTCTTCTTCCCTTTACTTGGAAATCATCCAAGGGGCCAAGCAGGAGAGAGGGATGAGGAAGCACCCAATTTGTACCCTGGAGCAGAAAGGAAAAAAGACACTGTTAGAACAGCTGCCAAAATTTGAATGAGGTATGTGGATTCGATACTACTTACGTGTCAATAGTGATTTCCTTGTTTGAATGGTTATATTGAAAGTTACATAGGAGGATACCCTTGTTTTTTTGGAAAAACATACCAAATGATTTGAAGATCATAGGGCATCATATCTGCAACTGGTCTCAAATGGTCCAGAAAAAAATAATGATTTTGGTTATATTTACCTTCTTTGATGAAGTGTCTGTTCATTTTGCCTATTTTCTGTACTGGGATGATTGCTTTCCTATGGAGTTCGGGGAGTTCATAACATATTCAGCATACAAGTGTTTCTCGGAAAGGTGATATGTAAATATTTTCCCTCTGTGACTTGTATTTTCACCCTCTTGACAGTATCGTTAAAGAAGCAAAGGTCTTAATTTTAATGAAGTCCAACTTGGCAATTTTTTCTAAAAAAAAAAGAGATTATGTTTTTGATTCTGTATCTAAAAGTATTTGGCCTAATCCAAGGCACAAAGGTTTTCCCTTATGTTTTATAGTTCTAGGTTTTACAATTTATCATCCATTTTGAATTAATTTTATTTATTTTTATTTTGTATCCCTCCCCCTCAACCAGCTTTCCCCCCTGGTAACCATAAATTTCCTACATCTGTGACTCTATTTCTGTTTTGTATATAAATTCATTTGAGAGGCATGGATCAAAGTCCTTTTTTGGTATATAGAGATATACAATAATTCCAGTAACATTTGTTTAAAAGACAATCCTTTCTCCACTGAATTAGCTTTGAACCTTTGTCAAAAATCAATTATCTGTATGTATGGGTCTAATTCTGGGCACTCTATTCCATTTCACTGACCTACTTGCTTGTCTTTATACTGGTACCACAGGGTCTTGATTGTTATAGCTTTATAACAACTCTAGAAATCAGGTAGTCATCCAAGTTTGTTCTTCTTTTTGAAAATCGACTTGGCTATTCTAGATCCCTTTCATTTCCATATGCATTTTAGAATCAGCTTATCAATTTCCACAGGGGAAAAAACAAACTCCGCCAGGATTTTTTTAGGGATGGCATTGAATCTAGAGGGCAATTCAGGGAAATCTGACATCTTCACACTATTTGAATGTTCTGCTCAGTATATCTATTTAGTTACTCAGTTTCACTCAGCAATGTTTGTAGTTGTACTACAGCTATTGTACAAATTTCTCAGATTTATTCCTAATTATTTTATATTTTACATTATTATAGATGAGATTTTTCATTTAAACTTCCAATTGTTCATTTTAGCATTTATTAAATATAATTAACTTTTACATGTTTACTATATATTCTGCATACTTGCTAAACTCACATATTAGTCCTGGTAGCTTTTTTTGTAGATATCCTAGGATTTTCTTCTCAAGTTATCTTGTTGTCTATGCATAGAGACAGTATTTTCCCTTTCAAGTCTGTATGCCTTTTATTTCTTTTACTTCCCTAGCTAAAACCTCTAGCAGACTGTTGAATGGAGTGGTAATAATGGATATTCTTATCTTATTCTTGTTTTTTAGGGGTAGAGTATTCAGTCTGTCACCATAAGTGTGATATTAGCTTTAGGTTTTTCATAAATGCCCTTTACCTGGTTAAGTTCCCTTTTATTTCAACTTTACTGAAAATTTTATTAGGAATGAATGTTATATATTATCAAATGCCTTTTCGGCATGTACTCAGATGATCATATGGGTTTTTTTCTATTTATATGGTGGATTACATCTATTAACTTTCAAATGTTAAACTAACCTTGCATTTTCAGGATAAATCCTGCTTGGTCATGATTTATCATCCTTTTCCTATTTGTTGTATTATATTTACTAAAAAAATCAAAACTTTTATGTCTAAGTTCATGATAGATATTGGTCTATAGTTTTCTGTTTTTGTAATGCCTTTGTCTAGTTTTGGTATCAGGGTAATGCTGGCCTCATAAAATGAGTTGGAAGTATGCCCTTCTTTTCAACTTTCTGAAAGAGCTTTATAGAATTGGCATTAATTCTTCACGAAATATTTGGTAGAGTTTATCAGTAAAGCCATTTGTGTGACTGTAATGTGTGTGTGTGAGTGTGTGTGTGTTTAAGATTTTAACTACAAATTCAATTTCTTTAATAGACATAGAGGGCTTTTAAAATCATCTATTTCTTCTGGAGTGAGCTTTGATGGTTTGCATTTTTCAAGGAATTTGTCCATTTCATCTAAGTTAATTCAGTAGAATAAAGTTGTTCATAATATTCCCTTTTAACCTTGTAATAGCTACAGAATCTATGGTAATGTTCTTCTTATTCCTGACATTAGTGACCGTGTCTTTTCTCTTTTTTTCCTGATTACTCAGCAAAGGTTTGTCAATTTTATTAATCTTCTCAAATATTTAGTTTTTTTATTTACGAATTTTATCTACTAATTTTGTTTCTATTTTATTGATTTCCATTCTGAACTTCATCACTTCTTGATCATTTTCTTTATAGTGCTTAGCTTTTGGTTCCATTTTCTCTTCTTTTTCTAGGTTCTTAAGGTGGAAACTGAAGTCATTGATTTATGACCTTTCTTCTTCAACAACTGAGTTTTTAGTGCTATCAATTTCCTTTTAAATACTGTATTAGCTGCATCTGACAAATTTTGATATACGTTATTTTTATTTAGTTAAAAAAATGTTCATTTATTTTTCTATTTATTATTTGACTCATAGATTATTTAGGTGTGTGTTTTACTTTCCTAATATGTTAGGAACTTTCCAGATATATTTCAGTTAATAATTTCTTATTTATTTCCATTGTTGAACCTCTCTCAAGGCAATAAACTGAGGCAATTTTAGGGTTCACCTTGTTTCTTGTCACTCAGGGACCACTCTCTTTCATTGTGCAATGTACAATACCTTGAAAAATGTTGATTTCCATATTATATTTAGGTTAGTTGTTATAAGCAAGAGAGTAAATTCTGTCCATGTAACTCCATGTTACCAGAGCAAAAGTTTCCCTAGTATCCACCTGAGCTCATATTTTTAAAAGACTGGATTAGCTGTTAATGGACTTTCATTCTTCCAAACACATTCTAGAATTTACTGGCTTTTTTTTAATAAGTATGACTCAGATATCAGTTGAGATTGTATTGAATTATATATTAATTTTAAGAAAATTGATACTTTTGTAATATTAGGTAATCTTATGAAAGATCATGGATCTACCATTTATTCCGATTCTCTTCCATGTCTATGATCTATGCATTTAAGAAGCATTTTAATATTTTCTGCATGGAAGTCTTGATCAGATTACTTCACAAACATTTTATAGTTTCTATTATTGAGAATGGATATTGCTGGTGTGAGAAATGCTACTGATTTTTGTAGATTGATCATATATCCAGCAAACTTTCTGACCTTTTTTAATAATTCTAGGAGTTTATTGATTTGGTTGGTTCTTCTGGGTAGATGATTATATAATCTGCATATTATAATTATACCTTCCTTTCTAATGCTTATATCCCTTATTTTCTATGGTAACATTCAAGATTTTGGGGCTAAAATAAATGCATGTAGGTGCATGCATCCTTTCAAATTATGGTTTTCTCTGGATATATGCCTAGGAGTGGTATTGCTGGGTCATATGGTAGCTCTATTTTTAGTTTTTTAAGGGACCCCCATACTGTTCTCCACAGATGCTGTACCAATTTACATTCCCACCAACAGTGTAGGAGGGTTTCCTTTTCTCCACACCCTCTCCAGCATTTATTGTTTGTAGAATTTTTGATGATGGCCATTCTGATCGGTGTGAGGTGATACCTCACTGTAGCTTTGATTTGCATTTCTCTAATAATTAGTGATGTTGAGCATCTCGATGTTCATTGCAGCACTATTTACAATAGCCAGAACACGGAAGCAACTTAAATGTCCACCGACAGAGGAATGGATAAAGAAGATGTGGTACATATATACAATGAAATAACAGCTGTAAAAAAAGGAATGAAATAGTGCCATTTGCAGAGACATGGATGGACCTAGAGATTGTCATACAGAGTGAAGTAAGTCAGAAAGAGAAAAATATTGTATAATATCGCTTATATGTGGAATCTAGAAAAATGGTACAGATGAATTTATTTGCAAAGCAGAAGTAGAGTCACAGATGTAGAGAACAAACTTACGGTTACCAAGGGGGGAAGGGAGGGGTGGGATGAATTGGGAGATTGGTACTGACATATATACACTACTATGTATAAAATAGATAACTAATGAGAACCTACTGTATAGCACAGGGAACTCTACGCAATGCTCCGTGGTGACCTACATGGGAAGGAAATCCAAAAAAGAGTGGATATATGTATACATATGACTGATTCACTTTGCTGTACAGCAATAAACTAACAACACTGTAAAGCAACTATACTCCAAAAAAATTAATTTAAAAAAGATTATATTCATAAAAATCTGTTAATAGATTACTATGAAGTGGGTGAGATGCTCAGGACAGGGCAGTTTAGCTCTTGTATCATGATATTTTGTATATTCTGTTTTCATAAAATTAAACTGAGACTTTACAATGTGAAAAAAAAAGAAAAGAAAAGAATGTAAAGTTTCCCCTAAATATAATGTTTGTATCAAGTCCTTACCAAGTAAAGAAGTTCTTTTCTAGTCTTCATTTGCTAAGAGATTTTATAACAAATATGAATTGAATCTAATCAAACGGTTTTACACCAATTGAGATAATCCTATCATTTTTCTTCTTTAGTTTAATAATTATAAATTTTATAGCAGATTTCTTGTGTTGAGCCATCCTTGCCTTTATGGGATAAACCTCACTTAAAACTGATATACTACTTTTCATAATACACTAGTGGATTTGGTTAGGTAATATTTTATGTAAGATTTTTGCAACTACATTCATAAGTTAATATTTTCTTGTCTTGCCCACATCTGGTTTTGCTGTCAAGATTACACTGGCTCCAAATAGTAAGATGTGAAGCTTTTACTCTTTACTATATCCTGGTATAACTTCTGAACAATAAAACAGAAATCAATCATCAAAATTTGATGCAAACTCACTTGTAACGCTGTCTGGGATAAATTTTGAAGAGGAAGAAATGCATATACTTGAATGAACACTTAAGTAAATGGATGGCAGATGGTGGAGCCAAGTTTCTCACTGTTGGAGTGGGAGGTTACAACCAAGCAAGGGAAGAAGTCTAACATGATCCATATAGTAAAATAAATATCAATGAGTCCATACTACTATAAATAAATGATTCAGTTAATTAAGAGAAAGACTCAAATATCCTGTGCAGAATTCCAAATAATTTATGTAAATACTCCACCCCTCAAGGAGGCAGAGCGTAACTCTCAAGGCCATAAGTGTGGACAGTGCATAGTGACTTACTTCCAAAGGGTACAGAATGGAAAGGAAAGGGAAAAGAGTACTACACAGTGAGAAAACCTGAAAGAAAACTACTTCAGCCGGGTGATCAAGGTCAACACCAACACTGAAGTCATGTTGATAGTATGCGCCTGAATGATGAAATGAGAATGGTACTTTACCTCTGCGGTCTTCCTTCCCAAAACCTATAACCACACTCTAATCGTGAGGAAAATATCAGGCAAATACTTACTGAGGGACTAAAGAACTAAATGATCTTTAATCTTTAGTCTTGAGCCCACATGTCTGTGTTTTACCTTTTCTTTATGGGTCATATTTTTACCTTCTACAAAATACCTGACCAGTACTTCTCAAAACTGTTAAGGTCAGCAAAAACAAGGAAAGGTTTAGAAATTCTGACAACTAAAAGATGTCTAAGGAGGTATAGCATCTAAAATGTAATGTGGTATACTGAATGGGATCCTGGAATAGAAAAAGGACATTAGGTAAAAAATAAAGTAATCTGCATAAACTACGGACTTTAGTCAACATAAATAAATCAATATTGGTTCACTAGTTGGAATAAATGCACCATATTAATGTACTGTACTGTAATATACACACTAATATGTTTCCCAATAGGGAAAACTGGGTGTGGCATATATGGGAACTCTCTGCACTCTCTTTGCAACTTTTCCGTAAATCTAAAATTATTCTGATAACCTAAAATCTAAAAAATAAAACTTTATTAATAATAAAACAAAACGACTAGAAACACACAGTTAAAGACACTCAGAAGCATGCAGTGTGAATACTGAAATGACTGTTCATATTGAATGGCCAGGTAAATGCTAAGAGTTGCAATAATAGATAGAGCCATAAGAAATCACTCCACTCATTCCTTTTCTCTTAGACAATATCAAATGTAGTTATCTCCTATATTTTAAAGAACTCAATAGAAGACCCAAAGCTTTCATCAGTTGATCATTACAATTTTTAAGTTCCTTTACTCTTCCTCCCAAAATTCTTCCTTACAATCTAATTAAATTCATTATACTACAATTCCAGCTCATCTTCCTTTTGATTTTTCTTGGTAAAGATATAAATGTGGAGTACCATACTTTGAGTAAATGCTATACAAGTACTTAAAGACAATTATGAAAATGACTTTTAGGCTTGAGGCCAAATAACTTCTGTACTTTTACCTTTTCCCTCACAGGTCATATTTTCTGTCTTTAATCATCTTTATGATTTTTTTAACCTCTTTTATTAGAAAGTCTCAACAGTGAAAAAGAACACACTATTTAGCAAACTTTCAGTGTTATAATGGCATTGCTAAATTTCATCATTCAGATTTGCCCTTTTCTTAAGCCATACAGACTTCTGCAGTTGAAAAAAATGCCAAAATTTGCCCTAAGTAACAGGACTTATATTATTGAAATAATATCTTTCTCCAAAATAATACTGTGCAAACTGAAACATCACTACAACTTTTCCAAAACCAAGTATATAGCATTCAAAATGCATATTTTGACCTACCTTAGTACATGGTCCATAATTAGGTTTTTACAGGCAATGCAGACTTCAGTAAATAATAAAGAAACTAACCTCATAAAATAAAGTAATTACTTTTCAAAAATTCTGGCCTGTTCCTTTCTACAAGTAGACTCAATGACCTCTCCTTTTTATAACTGCTTATGTTAAGCAAGATATGTCTGACAATGAATTATAATATTATAAGAGTCAATCCAGATAAACTGATCTGAAAAAAGAATCATTTTATCTTCCTAAAACTACGTATTATTTTTTTATCTTCACCTCATGAAGTTAATTTGACTTATTTATGTGTAAAACCACCAGAGTCCTACCAATGCTCAGGAAGAAAGTGCCAATATGCTAATTTCTTGCACGGCTTCATCTATCCCAATTTCTACATCTTTTACATTTAAATTTTCATAACTTTTTTGTAGCTAATGTGTTCCTCCATTAAACTCATCATACCTGTTACAAACCGAGAATATAATAAGATTCATAAAAATATGACCTATAAATCAATTCATATGTTTTATTTTAACTGTGTTACATGGGTTAATCCCAGTGTGGAAGCACCAGATCCATAGTTTCAGCTGGTCATACTTTCTTATCAGTTCCTCACCATCTCAAATACACTATGATTCCTCATTTACATGGGGCTAATCTAAGTAGCAAGAAGATGAAAATCTTTGCTCACATCTGATGAAAGTCCCTGTTTCTTTCCAGTTTTCATATCTTCTTTCCCATTTTCTATCTATGTTCTGGAAATTCTCTTCTCCCATAAGATTCCTTCTGTAACAGATGTATTCTGCCTGATTCATATTCCTCAGCTTTTGTCATTCTCACTTCATCGCCAGCACCCGTAACTCTGCCTGAGGAATGTCTCTGTCTGAAGAAGCTTGTCTCGATGGGAAGGACAGAAATGCCGGGAAATTAATGCCTTCAAGAGCAGCCCTTCATCAGTGATGGACAGGAGTTAGTGAGTAAATACCCCAGGCTTGTTTGTCACTCTGGTGGACAACGCAGGTATGTTCCACAAAGGGTTTAAGAGGTCTACACTGGCATTGAGCTCTAGGTGCCCACAGCAGCAATCTGCTTATTAATGCACTTATTGGTTTCTTCCTTTTCTAACAGTGTTCCCTGGGATCACCTCTCAAATAAAACTATTTATACTCAAATCCTTGTTTCAAGGTCCAATCTGAAAAGACATGATCTCTAGGTAAACATTTAGTTTTCTTTTCCATTCTCACACCAAATACAGAGAAGTTGAATCCCCTTATTGACAGTTTTAACTATGTTTGAGTTAAAAACTTAAATTATAATCATGTAACTAAAAAGCTTTGCTTGATTTCCGTAAGATCTATACATTTAAAATTATTGTAGAACTATGTTATCAGATTCAAAATAGTTTGAGCTAAACTTTGCAATCATGTTACTAACTCCTATCATCAGACATGAGTTTTCAGATTTCATAAACATACACAGTAATACTTTCCTATTCAAAGCATGAAATATTTTTTTTTTTTTTTTTTTCCTGTTTTTTTTTTTTTTTTATTCACACACACACACACTGTATTTTATTTTTACAAGACATAAATAGACTGACACCAAGCATTGTACATGGATGACCACAACAAAAGCAACAATGGTTGCAATTACCAAACATGAAACACACTCATACTATGTCATAATATTGACATTCAGTCCAGTAATCCTCCACTGTAACAGCTCCTTTACTTTGCAGTGAAAATTGATTTGTATATTCTTTGCCTCTGAGTCCTTGTGGGATTTTTTTTTTTTTTTAAATTCAGACAGAAAGTCACAAAAATTATACTCATCCTCATCAGTTCACTCAGTCCCATGTAATTAATTTTTTTTTTCATCTTGATCTTTTGTTAGCACTTTTATGAGTTCATCAGTTTTTCATTAGATGAAATATCTTTTAAAGTACGTGTTCATTCTTTACCACATGGGACATGATGTCACGTGTAACCATTTCATGGCTTCTGTGATATCTAGTCTGACCTTCATGAAACGGTATGCTAATTTTCTCCATTGCCAACAAAATGGACAGTCATTAGAACTGCAAGTAGTCTGATAAAATATTAAAGTTTAGTGAAATATTTTAAATGAAAGACCAGCTTTCTTTAAACAATTTTGAATACACATATGGTAATGTGACCGTCCATGTGTGCTCTTGCTTTGGGACTGACAAATGTTAGGAGGGACAGAATAGGGATGGTCAAGATTCTCAGTTCAGGAGGCTCCTACCAGCTTCCACGCCCACAAAAAGAAAGTCAAAGCTGACACCAAGGAACCGGCAAAATTGGATTTTTATGAGAGAATTTAGGTGGAGACTGGAGAAAAGTCTCTCTTTCATTTACTCTAGGCCTTTGATGTTTTTCCAAATAATTGGTATAGTTTTGAGCAATAAGAGTTCATCCTCATTTAATAGCCAAAGGTATCCAGTAAGACGAATTGCTGCTTCTCGCCACTCACACTGAGAGATTACTCTCTGGGATAATTTACGAGTACACCCATAGCACCAACCAGAGCTTCTAGAGAAATATTAAGGGAAGTGGTGTTTGCTCCCTATTAAATTTCTAAAAGAATGAGGAGAGAGGGAACTGTCATTTGGAGAAAAGACAAATAGTGATGTTCTCGCCATCAACTTCTTTTCTACGTGAGTTATGCTTAATAAAATAGCTTTTTAAAAATATTAGCATTCTTAGGGACAGAAATATAAAAATGCAGAGGGTTAGAATGTTCCTCTTAGGAAGGGCCCTAACACAGCAGAGTACTGACACTTCAAAGTGCCGAAGAAGCAGAAGAGACAATGGGTCCTGAGCAAGCCACTCTATGAACCAACCATCAATCACCTAGGACTTTCTCCTCTCTCTCCCTGAACGGCATCTCCATGCAGATCTAGGTGCCGTCACACATTCTAAATTAGCCCCCTGCAATGCAACACCCTTGCAAAGTGAACTTAGAAATCAGGTTGCAAGGAGTACTTACATGTCAACATGTGGTTATACAGAAAACTGGTCACAGAGAGCTTTTTAATCTCATTAAGACAAGAGTAAACACTGAGGCTAGGTTGGCTTAAAAATGTAATTTGTATTACCATACACTTGGCAATTAGCAGCCACAAGCATAATTTAACCACAATAGCCCAAAGAGGCCAAACTGGGAAAGAGAAACCCTAGCTAATCGGAGCAGAAGAGAAGCTAGCCACAGAAATATAGACCGGTACAAATTGTGCCTCTGTAGCAGAGAACAAACCTGACTCCATATTGAATCTATTCTTTTAGCTCTAACCCTTGTGCTCTGCGGCCTGTGCTTAGCCATGCTGGCTCTGCGCCTTTGTGAAGGAATGTTGCCTATAATCTGAAATATACAGGCCCGTTCTCAAGGCTCTGACCTTTAAAGGTATAACACTTTTCCATGCATACAGTGATAAAAAGTTGCAGAGCAGAGAAGAACATTTGTCTTGTTGGAGGTTTACAGGAACATTGTAACCAGACCTACTTGGACAGCTGCAAGAACAAAGGATTCCAGCACCAGGAAGTTTGTAACAACAAGCCACACCCCCTTCCCCTTTTAGTGTAAAAGAAGCCTGAATTCTAACCCTGGTAAGATGGTTCTTTGGGACACTAGTTCCCCATCTTCTTGGTCCGCTGGCTTTACGAATAAAGTTGACATTCCTTGACCCAACAATTCATCTGTCAATTTGTCTGTGGGAAGCAGTACGAGCTCCACTCAGTAACACCTCCTCAGGCCCATTCTGAAGCTGGCACGACCATTCTTTTTCCAAGTCTACTTTCTATTTTCTTCACGTAAAATGCATCAGGAGAAATCTTTTTATTTTTTTTCACAACTTTATTGGAGTATAATTGCTTTACAGTGGTGTGTTCATTTCTGCTGTATAACAAAGTGAATCAGTTATACATATACATACATCCCCATATCTCCTCCCTCTTGTGTCTCCCTCCCACCTTCCCTATCCCACCCCTCTAGGTGGTCACAAAGCACCGAGCTGATCTCCCTGTGCTATGCGGCTGCTTCCCACTAGCTATCCATTTTACGTTTGGTAGTGTATATATGTCCATGCCACTCTCTCACTTCATCCCAGCTTACCCTTCCCCCTCCCCGTGTCCTCAAGTTCATTCTCTACATCTGCATCTTTATTCTTGTCCTGCCCCTAGGTTCCTCAGAACCTTTTTTTTTTTTTTTTTTTTTAGATTCCATATATATGTGTTAGCATACGGTATTTGTTTTTCTCTTTCTGACTTACTTCACTCTGTATGACAGACTCTAGGTCCATCCACCTCACTACAAATAACTCAATTTCATTTCTTTTTATGGCTGAGTAATATTCCATTGTATATATGTGCCACATCTTCTTTTTTCTTTTTAACATCTTTACTGGAGTATAATTGCTTTACAATGGTGTGTTAGTTTCTGCTGTATAACAAAGTGAATCAGCTATACATATACACATATCCCCATATCTCCTCCCTCTTGCGTCTCCCTCCCACCCTCCCTATCCCACCCCTCTAGGTGGTCACAAAGCACCGAGATGATCTCCCTGTGCTATGCAGCTGCTTCCCACTAGCTATCTATTCTACATTTGGTAGTATATATATGTCCATGCCACTCTCTCACTTCGTCCCAGCTTACCCTTCCCTCTCCCCGTGTCCTCAAGTCCATTCTCTACATCTGCGTCTGTATTTGCATCAGGAGAGATCTTGATCAATGAATGATTTATTACATTAATAGAACATTATAAAATACACGTTAACACAGTTTACAGCTGGAACATGACTATAATATGAAAATTAGTGTCCACCTATGATTTCCATTATGTGTAAGAGACAAGAAACTAACTCGGGGGGAAAAAGAAAAAATTTGATCCTGAGCTCAATGAAATCTTTCTAATTTCAATTTCACATAGTAAATGACCATGACAGCAACTAACCCTCTTCCTCTAGGCTACCCTGAATGTCTTGTGACAGGAGAGGGGAAAAAAAATCAATTAGTATTGTTATCATTCAAATGATGATTTATGATGTATTACAATATTCATGAAGGAAAATCATGCTTCGAAAATCGTTTGAGGTACCCAAAGTATGGGTGATGCAAGTCTGTCTTCTGCCTTTCAGTGAATGTATCGACTACAAATGATATTTACCTAGACTAAGACACCAAGTATCCAGTGAACTTTAATTTCTCCAACAGAATGTACACCGGCTAAAAATTTAATCAAACATGTCTGATGTCACAGTGATGAGAGAGATAAATGTCTCCTACCACTTTCCCTATGCCACGTCCCCACATCTTGCCTGATATTATCTTTAGGTTCCTTTATTCCCTCAGGAAAGCATATCCTGACTCCCAAGTCTGCATGAAGTATCCCTACATGTGATTCTGTCGTATAAAAAAACCTGCACTTATATTACAGCTCGTATCTCCATGCACCCTAAATTCCTGTTTACCGTCTAGAATCCCCACTGGCCAGCGCACTTTGGGAATTTGGGGACCATGTCAAGCTCATTACCTTCTCTATCCTCGGCATCTCCCAAAGTGCCTGGCACTCAGTAGGTATTGCACAAATATTCAAGCAAAATCTGTCTCAATGGATCCATAGTCACATTTTAATTATTAACCTTTGATTATCCACCAAGTCATTTTTGTTGGATCAAATTTGTTAAAATTTAACAGTCAGTCATATATACCAGCATGTGTTTGGGTCATTTCTTTACACCATTATTTATTGTCATTAGGATAGTCATGGTAAGTTTAATTTAAGACAAATCACAAATGATGAGGAAAATAAAATCTACTGCCAGAAGAAAACTTGTAACTAGCCCCCATCCTACCTGGACCCCAGTTTTTGCATTGCTCCAACTCAAGTCCTTCAATTCTAGTAGTGCATGATTCTCTGAGATGCAGTTCAGCCTAATTAGCTTCTACAGTGTCCTGTGGGATAACCCCACCATCACCAAAGGCCAGAGTGATTACAGCCCTCAGATTTCTCACAGCCTGAAACAGAACATATAAATAGATCATTGAAATGCAATATGACATTGTAAATGAGTTTTTAAAAGGAGGCACAGTATATACAAAAGACAGAAGTAGAGAGCCAGAAGTGATTACACCTGCCTATGGCAGTGAGGAAGGCTTCTGAAAAGAAATAACACTTAAGCAGTGTTTTTAATTAAATGAAAATTTTGTTGATGTTTAACCTATGTGTGCATATGTGTATATATGAATATAAATATATATAGTATATATATATATGTATATACGTTGAGTATATATACATTGAATATGTATATATACATAGAACATATATGTGTGTGTGTATGTGTGTGTGTGTGTGTGTGTGTGTGTGTGTGTATATATATATATATATATATATATATATATTCAACAGGAAAAGAAGAGGGAAATGGCATAGCATCCAGAGAGACAAGGGTATTCAGAACTGCCATGACATATAACAGGTTGCTGCAAGTAGTTCAGGATCTCAGAGCATAACGTGTGGGAGAGGATCCCAAGAGATGTGTCCAGGGAAGCAGCCAAGGCTTGAGATGCTGTCCTAAGTGCTGATACTTGTGTGTAGTAAGCAGAAAAGTAAAACAATTCAGCAGTATTTATCCCCTTAGAAACAGCACTCTAGCTGACAAACCTAGAGAATGAATTTGAGTGTTGTGAGAAGAGAGGCGGGGGACCAGCTAAGACGCTGCAAAAAAAAAAGGCAGGCAGTGCTGATGGACCAAGGTGGTATTTTTGTGTCATTGCTCTCCTCTAATCAGTAACAATCGTTAGAAGTTACTCATATTACATGTTTCTCTAAGCCAAACTACAACTGCTAACCCTAGGGAAATGCAGAGGTGGACTCCTGTTCCAAGGGGCGGGGGAGGGGAGCACCAGGGGAGGGAAGAACAGGACAGTTTTTTCTCCTACAGAATTCTTTTTCCCCTTAGAGGTACCATTTGACATTAACTATAAGATGTCACTCTATGGTACTGAGTGTCTTTGTTCAAGGTAAGCTTGTGAGACTCCCTCCATCTCAACACCTCCTTCCCTAGAGCACCTCTGTAGTACAGAGGACCAAATGAGATGCTGTTTTAATTAAACTGTTTCAATTAAAAGATCAAAAACTTGTTCAATCACTGCAGACAATTCAACAAGGACTGATTTAAAAAGGGAAACCCAGTAAGGATTTTCATAATCTGCCTTGTACTGCATGAGAATGAGAATCCTGTTTTGGAACAATCTGAAGTGACTTGCACACAACATTTGTTCATTAAGATGATGATAAATTAATATAAACTGTAAGAACTAATTTAGAATCCTCATATCTCACTCTTTAAGAAAATCAACTGACTCACACAAATACAGTCACCTGATCTTTGACAAAGGAGTAAAGGCAATGCAATGGAGAAAATATTGTCCTCTTAACAAATGGTGCTGAAACAGCTGTAAAAAATGAACCTAGACACAGAACTTACACCCCTCACAAAAATTAATTCAAAATGGATCGCAGACATAAATGTAAAACACAAAACAATAAAACTCCTAGAGGATAACATAGGAAAAAACCCAGATGACCTTGTGTATGGCAATGACTTTTTAGATACAACACCAAAGGATACCACAAAAGAAATAATCAACAAACTGCACTTTGTGAAAATTAAAAATTCTGTATGTCAAAAGACAATCTACTAAGAGAATGAAAGGACAAGCTACAGATGGGGAGAAATATTTGCAAAAGACTATTATCCAAAATACACAAAGGACTCTTTAAAACTCAACAGTAAGAAAAACAAACAACCAGATTAAAAGATGGGCCAAAAACCTTAACAGACACCTCACCAAAGAAGATATACAGATGGCAGATAAACATATGAAAAGATGCTCCACATCATATGTCATCAAGGAAATGCAAATTAAAACAACAGTGAGATGCCACTACACACCTCTTAGAACGGCCAAAATCTACAACACTGACAACACCAAGTGCTGGTGAAGATGTGAAGCAACAGGAACGCTCATTCATTACTTATGGGAAGGCAAAATGGTATAGCCACTTCGGAAGGCAGATTTGCAGTTTCTTATAAAACTAAACATATTCTTACCATACTATCCAGCAATCCCACTCCTTGGTATTTACCCAAAGGAGTTGAAAACTTATGTTCTCAAAAAATCTGCACATGGATGTTTATAGCAGCCTTATTTTTCATAATTGCCAAAACTTGGAAGAAATCAAAACGTCCTTCCGTAGGTGAATGGTTAAATAAACTGTACTGCATCCAGAGAACAGAATGTAATTCAGTGCAAAAAAGAAATGAGCTATCAAGTCATGAAAAGACATGGAAGAAATTTAAATGCGTATTACTAAGTGAAAGGAAGCAATCTGAAAAGGATACGTACTGCATGAGTCCAACTATAGGACATTCTGGAAAGTGCAAAACTATAGACAGTAAAAAGATCAGTGATTGCCATGGGCTGGAAGAAAGGATGGATAAATAGGTGAAGCATAGAGGATCTGGGGGGCAGTGAAATCAACACTGCTTGACACTATAGTGATGGATACATGTCCTTATATTTTTGTCCAAACCCATAGAATATACAACACCAAGCATGAACCCTAATGTAAACTATTACGCTGGGTGATGTTAATGTGTCAATGTAAGTTCATCAGTTGTACCACTCTGGTAGAGGATGTTGATAATGGGGGAGTTTATGAATGTGTGCGGACAAGGGATATGGGGGGGAAATCTCTGTTCCTTCACCACAATTTTGCTGTCAGCCTAAAACTGCTCTGAAAAGTAAAGCCTATTAAAAAAAAAAAAAACCTAAAGACTTCCTAATAAGCCAGATCCACACAGAAACTACTATACACTCCAGTCTCGTTTCTGTTTTATTTTATCATATACTGTGTTTATTCAGTGGAATTATGATACAATTAAAATATCATTATCTATTTTAAAAAATGCTACTGAGAATTTACATGTTATTTTACCAAGTTGTTAATCATTTCAAAGTTGACTTGTTCGAAATTATTTTGCTTTCTTATATTTGAGTTGCAGCTTTAAGGACAACCACCCTAATTTTCAATTAATCAACAATTATTAAGTACTACAGGGCACAACACTAGGAAGTGTGGGGTCTCAAAGAGCAATAAGACCTAGTTCTTGTCCTGGATAGCTTATGAGATATTTGGCAAACAAGGAAAGCCAACATGACAGTCCACCAATGTTTCTTGAATATTAATCTAAACCGAAAATGAGTTAAGAAACAACCAATGATGGGCTACAATGTAGTAAATGATTAATTTCCACATGGTTGAACTAGACAACAATGTAGTAAATGATTAATTTCCACATGGTTGAACTAGACAACAATTGTGTTCAGAGAGTGTGAGCAATAGGGATGGAGTGATTCCTCCATAAGCACTGGTGTATAACAGAAAACTCTGATTTGTCACTTTGATAACCCCAAGTCATATGCAATGCTTCTTTAAAATATACAAATACAATCCTAATTTCTATTTTCTGCTTAAGAGACCAGCACTTGTTTGCAGTTTAGTATTTGTGGCTCACATGTAGTCTGTATCCTCTCCAGACTGTATGGTCCCCACCCCACACGAGGCAGTCTGCGAGGTGAGCCTTAAACTAGAGCCCACGCTCTTGGCCACATAGGGCCTTGGGCCATGCTCACAGTCTGACCATCTGCCCACTTCCTCTTTCCATCTGGCTTCCTTTGGTTCCCCATACAGCAATGCTTGGGGGAAAAAAAAAAGCATTGATTGATCTAAGTATACCAATTCTAATCTCCAGAGCTAAAAGCAATTTTAGTTAAAGCAATACGACCAAATGTCCCTAGAAGAAATACCAACCCAAAGGAATTGGAGGCCTAGCAAAACCCTTTTCTAGCCCTGGTTGACAGATCTCACCAATTAAGCAACACTCCCTACCATAAAAGTACTACATAAATATAGGAACTGCACATTAACTGCCATAGAATATGAGTCATGTTCTCGTCTTGAGGTCTTTTCTCCAGTTTGTACTACCACACTGTTTTGTTTGTCTGTTTGTTTAATTTATGTTATTGAAGGATTGATTTATAACATGTTAATTTCTGCTGTATGTATACTACCACATTGTTAACTCACATTTAAGCTCCATAACTCCACTGCTTGCTATTTTCTTCCTCTTGGTTCTATCAGTTTTACAATTTTAATTACCTTGTATGGCCTCTCTTTCATTCTTTCACTCTTCAATATATAACTTCTATGCCTCAAAATGATAAGTAAATATCTTAATCCTCAAGGACATCCAACAATAAAAAATCACTCAAGTGTGTACAGTCTTTGTACCATTGGGTACAAAGGTTATGTATACATAATTATCTTGCCTTCTGCAAATTTTCAACACAATTTTCAAAGTTCCTGAATAGACTCAACTGTAATTGCACCTGTATGTTCCCTAAATATATGGAAACACTTTTTCCAAGGTGTTTCAATATATTGAATCAAAATCCATGGCTCAGCAGTAACAATCATCTGTTCAAGCACTAAACTAGGGATTTTATATATATTATCTCTTTTAATCTATGTAACAACCCTGAGAAGTAACCATTCTTATTTCTATGTTACCAAGAAAAAAATGGAGCGTCAGGAAGTTATGTTCCCCTTCCCCAAGGTCTCATGCAAAAATTTGGTTGGTTCTGGGTCCACCACAGGTCTCTCTGCCCCCAAGCATACATCCTTCTCACTCTTCTACTGCTAGGCTTCTCTCCCTCCGGCAAGGCGACGGTGTGTCATCACACTGGCATATCAACCTGGCAATAAACTTTGGATTTTCCATGATATTCTAGAATTTTTCCTCAGAAAAATGTACTTAAGAAATGCATATAATTGGGCAAGTCTAACAGAAACTGATGGAAAATGAAACAACCTCTCAAAATGAATATTTGCAAGTTTATGAAAATTCATTGATTTTGATCTAACTTTTGGTTCCTTTAGGATTTATGGAAGGCAGACTGCACAGTGTTTAGGGAAATCAAGTTCCAGTCAGCTGTACCATCTGGGTCTCCATTCAAGCTCACCCACTCCCAGTGTGTATACCCCAAGCAAGAAACCACTATTCAGAGCTATTTTCGAGGCTGTAAGATGACTAGTGCTGCCTTGAGGGTTACATAAAATAACAATGCCTGAGACATAGCAAGTACACAATAAAAAAAAGTCCCTGCTGATGATTATCATGATTCCTGCAGCATAGAAATGCATCTTTGTAAGTAGAAACTTCATCATTTCACTCAGCTACCTAAATCTTTCAAGGTGAAGTTCTAATTTCGTAGTGTGTCAGGTAAGACCTGTCAGAATATAGTCACTGCTTCCTCATCAGTGCCATCTCTCGGCTTTCCAAGCTCTTGTGTATTTTGTGCCAAATGTGGGCTATGGTCACAAGTTCCTTCTTATCTCTTATGCATTCTGCTTGGACCCTACACATCCTTCAGCCCTCGGGCCAAGCATTAACCCCTCCAGTATGGTTTTCTTAGCCCGTGTTCCACCTACACCCCACTCAATTCAGATTTGCTTTCCCTCCTCTTCTCCCATCATACCCCATGCAAGCCTGCAGCATGGTAATGATTCCCTGGGGTTATAATTGCTGTTGACTTGAGTACCTCCTCCATTAAAATTAAAAGTTCAATGTTGACTGATTACAAAGGGCACTCTTCATCCTATAGGCAATTCCCCCCTGAAATTGAGACTGATATCACCAATTTTGCTTACACTTTGGCTACTAAAGAGACATTAGATTGTAAATACATTTAAAATGCAGTCATTGCCTTCATTCTTTTAAAAAACACAACTTCAGGGGACTTCCCCAGCGGTCCAGTGGTTAAGAGTCCGTCTTCTAATGCAGGGGGCGTGGGCTCGATCTGTGGTTGGGGAACTAAGATCCCACATGCCGCACCGTGCGGCCAAAAATTTTTTTAAAAAACATGAATAAATAAGTAAAATAGAGTAAATAACAAGAAAAACGTATCCATTATATAAACAAATAAATAAATAAAATTTAAAAAAAACAACTTCAGACATTAGAAAGAAAGGAACCAAGAAAAAAGAAGCTTTGCATGAATATTATCAAAAAAGTTTTCACTATTTTGTTTTCAATGTTAAGTGTGGAAAACTTCTAAAACTTTTTTATCAAAATGGAAAATGAGCATGGGACACCAGAGGTAGCTCTAATTACATAAATGTTAAGAAATCTGTTTTATTCTCTAAAGCACAGTTTCACTTATTCATTTTTCTATTAACTGCTGTGCATAGGATACATTGTTCTTTCTCAAAATAGTTGCTGGCAATTTCCAAAGACATAATTTCTTGTAGCCTGATGAACTAAGTATAGAGGTGGTATAATATTGGGCTCTAAGTTTTTTCCCCAAGGACATTATTTTTTTAATGTCCACTATCAGGTGAAATGGAAATTTTTAGAATGTTTGATGGAATGGCTTAAATTCCACAGAAAAATCTATAATTAACTGTTCCATTCAATTACTTTCATTAATAACAGAAAAAATTGACCACTAAAGTTTGGGCAGTGAAAGGTATAAAGATCCATCAGTGAAGCAAATCATTAAACTTGAGTAGAAAGGAAATGATATATCTGTTAATTTTAGCATCTTCTCTTAAATACTCCAGGATATTTTTCTGGTAACAATAGAACAAACACTGAGTAAGAGATCTTCTTCTTGTGATATGAATTTCCATGGAGCCTGTTGGAGAATTTTCCCA